>NC_084485.1:128673633-128989069 GCF_030035675.1 Rhineura floridana | reverse complement strand
GGGCAGAAAAAGTTTACGGAACCTGTTTCCCTGCTCTAGTTTCTGAACAAGCTGCAGAAACCTGAGTGCACCTCAGGAGAGAAAAAGCAGGCAAAAAGTCTGACCCGCGGGTCAGGATTTTTTCAAAAAAATGAAAAGTATCCAAAGCGTCTCAAACTCACATCATATGATGCCCGAGATCCGAAAGGGCAGAAAAAGTTTACGGAACCTGTTTCCCTGCTCTAGTTTCTGAACAAGCTGCAGAAACCTGAGTGCACCTCAGGAGAGAAAAAGCAGGCAAAAAGTGTGACCCGCGGGTCAGGATTTTTTCAAAAAAATGAAAAGTATCCAAAGCGTCTCAAACTCACACCTATGATGCCTGAGATCCGAAAGGGCAGAAAAATTTTACGGAACCTGTTTCCCTGCTCTAGATTCTGAACAAGCTGCAGAAACCTGAGTGCAGCTCAGGAGAGAAAAAGAAGGCAAAAAGTGTGACCCGCGGGTCAGGATTTTTCCAAAAAAAAATGAAAAGTATCCAAAGCGTCTCAAACTCACGTCATATGATGCCCGAGATCCGAAAGGGCAGAAAATCTTACGGAACCTGTTTCCCTGCTCTAGATTCTGTACAAGCTGCAGAAACCTGAGTGCACCTCAGGAGAGAAAAAGCAGGCAAAAAGTGTGACCCGCGGGTCAGGATTTTTTCAAAAAAATGAAAAGTATCCAAAGCGTCTCAAACTCACATCATATAATGCCCGAGATCCGAAAGGGCAGAAAAAGTTTACGGAACCTGTTTCCCTGCTCTAGATTCTGAACAAGCTGCAGAAACCTGAGTGCAATTCGGGAGAGAAAAAGCAGGCAAAAAGTGTGACCCGCGGGTCAGGATTTTTTCAAAAAAATGAAAAGTATCCAAACCTTCTCAAACTCACATCATATGATGCCCGAGATCCGAAAGGGCAGAAAAAGTTTATGGAACCTGTTTCCCTGCTCTAGATTCTGAACAAGCTGCAGAAACCTGAGTGCAGCTCAGGAGAGAAAAAGAAGGCAAAAAGTGTGACCCGCGGGTCAGGATTTTTCCAAAAAAATGAAAAGTATCCAAAGCGTCTCAAACTCACGTCATATGATGCCCGAGATCCGAAAGGGCAGAAAAAGTTTACGGAACCTGTTTCCCTGCTCTAGATTCTGTACAAGCTGCAGAAACCTGAGTGCACCTCAGGAGAGAAAAAGCAGGCAAAAAGTGTGACCCGCGGGTCAGGATTTTTTCAAAAAAAGGAAAAGTATCCAAAGCATCTCAAACTCACATCATATAATGCCCGAGATCCGAAAGGGCACAAAAAGTTTACGGAACCTGTTTCCCTGCTCTAGATTCTGAACAAGCTGCAGAAACCTGAGTGCAATTCGGGAGAGAAAAAGCAGGCAAAAAGTGTGACCCGCGGGTCAGGATTTTTTCAAAAAAAGGAAAAGTATCCAAAGCATCTCAAACTCACATCATATAATGCCCGAGATCCGAAAGTGCAGAAAAAGTTTACGGAACCTGTTTCCCTGCTGTAAATTTTGAACAAGCTGCAGAAACCTGAGTGCACCTCAGGAGAGAAAAAGCAGGCAAAAAGTCTGACCCGCGGGTCAGGATTTTTTCAAAAAAATGAAAAGTATCCAAAGCATCTCAAACTCACATCATATGATGCCCGAGATCCGAAAGGGCAGAAAAAGTTTACGGAACCTGTTTCCCTGCTCTAGTTTCTGAACAAGCTGCAGAAACCTGAGTGCACCTCAGGAGAGAAAAAGCAGGCAAAAAGTGTGACCCGCGGGTCAGGATTTTTTCAAAAAAATGAAAAGTATCCAAAGCGTCTCAAACTCACATCATATGATGCCCGAGATCCGAAAGGGCAGAAAAAGTTTACGGAACCTGTTTCCCTGCTCTAGATTCTGAACAAGCTGCAGAAACCTGAGTGCAGCTCAGGAAAGAAAAAGCAGGCAAAAAGTCTGACCCGCGGGTCAGGATTTTTTCAAAAAAATGAAAAGTATCCAAAGCGTCTCAAACTCACGTCATATGATGCCCGAGATGTGAAAAGGCAGAAAAAGTTTACGGAACCTGTTTCCCTGCTGTAGATCCTGAACAAGCTGCAGAAACCTGAGTGCACTTCAGGAGAGAAAAAGCAGGCAAAAAGTGTGACCCGCGGGCCAGGATTTTTTCAAAAAAATGAAAAGTATCCAAAGCGTCTCAAACTCACATCATATAATGCCCGAGATTCGAAAGGGCAGAAAAAGTTTACGGAACCTGTTTTCCTGCTCTAGATTCTGAACAAGCTGCAGAAACCTGAGTGCACCTCGGGAGAGAAAAAGCAGGCAAAAAGTGTGACCCGCGGGTCAGGATTTTTTCAAAAAAATGAAAAGTATCCAAAGCTTCTCAAACTCACGTCATATGATGCCCGAGATCCGAAAAAGCAGAAAAAGTTTGCCGAACCTGTTTCCTTGCTGTAGATTTTGAACAAGCTGCAGAAACCTGAGTGCACCTCAGGAGAGAAAAAGCAGGCAAAAAGTCTGACCCGCGGGTCAGGATTTTTTCAAAAAAATGAAAAGTATCCAAAGCGTCTCAAACTCACATCATATGATGCCCGAGATCCGAAAGGGCAGAAAAAGTTTACGGAACCTGTTTCCCTGCTCTAGTTTCTGAACAAGCTGCAGAAACCTGAGTGCACCTCAGGAGAGAAAAAGCAGGCAAAAAGTGTGACCCGCGGGTCAGGATTTTTTCAAAAAAATGAAAAGTATCCAAAGCTTCTCAAACTCACGTCATATGATGCCCGAGATCCGAAAAAGCAGAAAAAGTTTGCGGAACCTGTTTCCTTGCTGTAGATTTTGAACAAGCTGCAGAAACCTGAGTGCACCTCAGGAGAGAAAAAGCAGCCAAAAGTCTGACCCGCGGGTCAGGATTTTTTCAAAAAAATGAAAAGTATCCAAAGCGTCTCAAACTCACATCATATGATGCCCGAGATCCGAAAGGGCAGAAAAAGTTTACGGAACCTGTTTCCCTGCTCTAGTTTCTGAACAAGCTGCAGAAACCTGAGTGCACCTCAGGAGAGAAAAAGCAGGCAAAAAGTGTGACCCGCGGGTCAGGATTTTTTCAAAAAAATGAAAAGTATCCAAAGCGTCTCAAACTCACATCATATGATGCCCGAGATCCGAAAGGGCAGAAAAAGTTTACGGAACCTGTTTCCCTGCTCTAGATTCTGAACAAGCTGCAGAAACCTGAGTGCAGCTCAGGAAAGAAAAAGCAGGCAAAAAGTGTGACCCGCGGGTCAGGATTTTTTCAAAAAAATGAAAAGTATCCAAAGCGTCTCAAACTCACGTCATATGATGCCCGAGATGCGAACAGGCAGAAAAAGTTTACGGAACCTGTTTCCCTGCTGTAGATCCTGTACAAGCTGCAGAAACCTGAGTGCACTTCAGGAGAGAAAAAGCAGGCAAAAAGTATGACCCGCAGGTCAGGATTTTTTCAAAAAAATGAAAAGTATCCAAAGCGTCTCAAACTCACGTCATATGATGCCCGAGATGCGAAAAGGCAGAAAAAGTTTACGGAACCTGTTTCCCTGCTCTAGTTTCTGAACAAGCTGCAGAAACCTGAGTGCACCTCAGGAGAGAAAAAGCAGGCAAAAAGTCGCGGGTCAGGATTTTTTCAAAAAAATGAAAAGTATCCAAAGCGTCTCAAACTCACATCATATGATGCCCGAGATCCGAAAGGGCAGAAAAAGTTTACGGAACCTGTTTCCCTGCTCTAGATTCTGAACAAGCTGCAGAAACCTGAGTGCACTTCAAGAGAGAAAAAGCAGGCAAAAAGTGTGACCCGCGGGTCAGGATTTTTTCAAAAAAAGGAAAAGTATCCAAAGCGTCTCAAACTCACATCATATAATGCCCAAGATCCGAAAGGGCAGAAAAAGTTTACGGAACCTGTTTCCCTGCTCTAGATTCTGAACAAGCTGCAGAAACCTGAGTGCACCTCGGGAGAGAAAAAGCAGGCAAAAAGTGTGACCCGCGGGTCAGGATTTTTTCAAAAAAATGAAAAGTATCCAAAGCTTCTCAAACTCACGTCATATGATGCCCGAGATCCGAAAAGGCAGAAAAAGTTTGAGGAACCTGTTTCCCTGCTGTAGATTTTGAACAAGCTTCAGAAACCTGAGTGCACCTCAGGAGAGAAAAAGCAGGCAAAAAGTCTGACCCGCGGGTCAGGATTTTTTCAAAACAATGAAAAGTATCCAAAGCGTCTCAAACTCACATCATATGATGCCCGAGATCCGAAAGGGCAGAAAAAGTTTACGGAACCTGTTTCCCTGCTCTAGTTTCTGAACAAGCTGCAGAAACCTGAGTGCACCTCAGGAGAGAAAAAGCAGGCAAAAAGTGTGACCCGCGGGTCAGGATTTTTTCAAAAAAATGAAAAGTATCCAAAGCATCTCAAACTCACATCATATGATGCCCGAGATCCGAAAGGGCAGAAAAAGTTTACGGAACATGTTTCCCTGCTGTAGATCCTGAACAAGCTGCAGAAACCTGAGTGCAGCTCAGGAAAGAAAAAGCAGGCAAAAAGTCTGACCCGCGGGTCAGGATTTTTTCAAAAAAATGAAAAGTATCCAAAGCGTCTCAAACTCACATCATATGATGCCCGAGATCCGAAAGGGCAGAAAAAGTTTACGGAACCTGTTTCCCTGCTCTAGTTTCTGAACAAGCTGCAGAAACCTGAGTGCACCTCAGGAGAGAAAAAGCAGGCAAAAAGTGTGACCCGCGGGTCAGGATTTTTTCAAAAAAATGAAAAGTATCCAAAGCATCTCAAACTCACATCATATGATGCCCGAGATCCGAAAGGGCAGAAAAAGTTTACGGAACCTGTTTCCCTGCTCTAGATTCTGAACAAGCTGCAGAAACCTGAGTGCAGCTCAGGAAAGAAAAAGCAGGCAAAAAGTGTGACCCGCGGGTCAGGATTTTTTCAAAAAAATGAGAAGTATCCAAAGCGTCTCAAACTCACGTCATATGATGCCCGAGATCCGAAAGGGCAGAAAAAGTTTACGGAACCTGTTTCCCTGCTGTAGATCCTGAACAAGCTGCAGAAACCTGAGTGCAGCTCAGGAAAGAAAAAGCAGGCAAAAAGTCTGACCCGCAGGTCAGGATTTTTTCAAAAAAATGAAAAGTATCCAAAGCGTCTCAAACTCACGTCATATGATGCCCGAGATGCGAAAAGGCAGAAAAAGTTTACAGAACCTGTTTCCCTGCTCTAGATTCTGAACAAGCTGCAGAAACCTGAGTGCACCTCAGGAGAGAAAAAGCAGGCAAAAAGTGTGACCCGCGGGTCAGGATTTTTTCAAAAAAATGAAAAGTATCCAAAGCGTCTCAAACTCGCGTCATATGATCTCCGAGATCCGAAAAGGCAGAAAAAGTTTGCGGAACCTGTTTCCCTGAAGAAGCTGCAGAAACCTGAGTGCACTGCAGGAGAGAAAAAGCAGGCAAAAAGTGTGACCCGTGGGTCAGGATTTTTTCAAGAAAATGAAAAGTATCCAAAGTGTCTCAAACTCACATCGTATGATGCCCGAGATCCGAAAGGGCAGAAAAAGTTTACGGAACCTGTTTCCCTGCTCTAGCTTCTGAACAAGCTGCAGAAACCTGAGTGCACTTCAGGAGAGAAAAAGCAGGCAAAAAGTGTGACCCGCGGGTCAGGATTTTTTCAAAAAAATGAAAAGTATCCAAAGCGTCTCAAACTCACATCATATGATGCCCGAGATCCGAAAGGGCAGAAAAAGTTTACGGAACCTGTTTCCCTGCTATAGATTCTGAACAAGCTGCAGAAACCTGAGTGCACCTCAGGAGAGAAAAAGCAGGCAAAAAGTGTGACCCGCGGGTCAGGATTTTTTCAAAAAAAGAAAAGTATCCAATGTGTCTCAAACTCGCGTCATATGATGCCCGAGATCCAAAAGGGCAGAAAAAGTTTACGGAACCTGTTTCCCTGCTGTAGATTCTGAACAAGCTGCAGAAACCTGAGTGCACTTCAGGAGAGAAAAAGCAGGCAAAAAGTCTGACCCGCGGGTCAGGATTTTTTCAAAAAAATGAAAAGTATCCAAAGCGTCTCAAACTCACGTCATATGATGCCCGAGATCTGAAAGGGCAGAAAAAGTTTACAGAACATGTTTCCCTGCTCTAGATTCTGAACAAGCTGCAGAAACCTGAGTGCACCTCAGGAGAGAAAAAGCAGGCAAAAAGTGTGACCCGCGGGTCAGGATTTTTTCAAAAAAATGAAAAGTATCCAAAGCGTCTCAAACTCACATCATATGATGCCCGAGATCCGAAAGGGCAGAAAAAGTTTACGGAACCTGTTTCCCTGCTCTAGATTCTGAACAAGCTGCAGAAACCTGAGTGCACCTCGGGAGAGAAAAAGCAGGCAAAAAGTGTGACCCGCGGGTCAGGATTTTTTCAAAAAAATGAAAAGTATCCAAAGCGTCTCAAACTCACGTCATATGATGCCCGAGATCTGAAAGGGCAGAAAAAGTTTACAGAACATGTTTCCCTGCTCTAGATTCTGAACAAGCTGCAGAAACCTGAGTGCACCTCAGGAGAGAAAAAGCAGGCAAAAAGTGTGACCCGCGGGTCAGGATTTTTTCAAAAAAATGAAAAGTATCCAAAGCGTTTCAAACTCACATCATTTGATGCCCGAGATCCGAAAGGGCAGAAAAAGTTTACGGAACCTGTTTCCCTGCTCTAGATTCTGAACAAGCTGCAGAAACCTGAGTGCACCTCAGGAGAGAAAAAGCAGGCAAAAAGTCTGACACGCGGGTCAGGATTTTTTCAAAAAAATGAAAAGTATCCAAAGCGTCTCAAACTCACGTCATATGATGCCCGAGATCCGAAAGGGCAGAAAAAGTTTACGGAACCTGTTTCTCTGCTCTAGATTCTGAACAAGCTACAGAAATCTGAGTGCACCTCAGGAGAGAAATAGCAGACAAAAAGTGTGACCCGCGGGTCAGGATTTTTTCAAAAAAATGAAAAGTATCCAAAGCGTCTCATACTCGCGTCATATGTTGCCCGAGATCCGAAACGGCAGAAAATATGTACGGAACCTGTTTCCCTGCTCTAGATTCTGAACAAGCTACAGAAACCTGAGTGCAGCTCAGGAGAGAAAAAGCAGGCAAAAAGTGTGACCCACGGGTCAGGATTTTTTCAAAAAAATGAAAAGTATCGAAAGCGTCTCAAACTCACACCGTATGATGCCCGAGATCCGAAAGGGCAGAAAAAGTTTACGGAACCTGTTTCCCTGCTCTAGATTCTGAACAAGCTGCAGAAACCTGAGTGCACCTCGGGAGAGAAAAAGAAGGCAAAAAGTGTGACCCACGGGTCAGGATTTTTTCAAAAAAATGAAAAGTATCCAAAGCGTCTCAAACTCACATCATATGATGCCCGAGATCCGAAAGGGCAGAAAAAGTTTACGGAACCTGTTTCCCTGCTCTAGTTTCTGAACAAGCTGCAGAAACCTGAGTGCACCTCAGGAGAGAAAAAGCAGGCAAAAAGTCTGACCCGCGGGTCAGGATTTTTTCAAAAAAATGAAAAGTATCCAAAGCGTCTCAAACTCACATCATATGATGCCCGAGATCCGAAAGGGCAGAAAAAGTTTACGGAACCTGTTTCCCTGCTCTAGATTCTGAACAAGCTGCAGAAACCTGAGTGCAGCTCAGGAAAGAAAAAGCAGGCAAAAAGTCTGACCCGCGGGTCAGGATTTTTTCAAAAAAATGAAAAGTATCCAAAGCGTCTCAAACTCACGTCATATGATGCCCGAGATCCGAAAAAGCAGAAAAAGTTTGCGGAACCTGTTTCCTTGCTGCAGATTTTGAACAAGCTGCAGAAACCTGAGTGCACCTCAGGAGAGAAAAAGCAGGCAAAAAGTCTGACCCGCGGGTCAGGATTTTTTCAAAAAAATGAAAAGTATCCAAAGCGTCTCAAACTCACGTCATATGATGCCCGAGATGCGAAAAGGCAGAAAAAGTTTACGGAACCTGTTTCCCTGCTCTAGTTTCTGAACAAGCTGCAGAAACCTGAGTGCACCTCAGGAGAGAAAAAGCAGGCAAAAAGTCGCGGGTCAGGATTTTTTCAAAAAAATGAAAAGTATCCAAAGCGTCTCAAACTCACGTCATATGATGCCCGAGATCCGAAAGGGCAGAAAAAGTTTACGGAACCTGTTTCCCTGCTGTAGATCCTGAACAAGCTGCAGAAACCTGAGTGCACTTCAAGAGAGAAAAAGCAGGCAAAAAGTGTGACCCGCGGGTCAGGATTTTTTCAAAAAAATGAAAAGTATCCAAAGCGTCTCAAACTCACGTCATATGATGCCCGAGATCCGAAAGGGCAGAAAAAGTTTACGGAACCTGTTTCCCTGCTCTAGATTCTAAACAAGCTGCAGAAACCTGAGTGCACCTCAGGAAAGAAAAAGCAGGCAAAAAGTTTGACCCGCGGGTCAGGATTTTTTCAAAAAAATGAAAAGTATCCAAAGCGTCTCAAACTCACATCATATGATGCCCGAGATCCGAAAGGGCAGAAAAAGTTTACGGAACCTGTTTCCCTGCTCTAGTTTCTGAACAAGCTGCAGAAACCTGAGTGCACCTCAGGAGAGAAAAAGCAGGCAAAATGTGTGACCCGCGGGTCAGGATTTTTTCAAAAAAATGAAAAGTATCCAAAGCTTCTCAAACTCACGTCATATGATGCCCGAGATCCGAAAAAGCAGAAAAAGTTTGCGGAACCTGTTTCCTTGCTGCAGATTTTGAACAAGCTGCAGAAACCTGAGTGCACCTCAGGAGAGAAAAAGCAGGCAAAAAGTCTGACCCGCGGGTCAGGATTTTTTCAAAAAAATGAAAAGTATCCAAAGCGTCTCAAACTCACGTCATATGATGCCCGAGATGCGAAAAGGCAGAAAAAGTTTACGGAACCTGTTTCCCTGCTCTAGTTTCTGAACAAGCTGCAGAAACCTGAGTGCACCTCAGGAGAGAAAAAGCAGGCAAAAAGTCGCGGGTCAGGATTTTTTCAAAAAAATGAAAAGTATCCAAAGCGTCTCAAACTCACGTCATATGATGCCCGAGATCCGAAAGGGCAGAAAAAGTTTACGGAACCTGTTTCCCTGCTGTAGATCCTGAACAAGCTGCAGAAACCTGAGTGCACTTCAAGAGAGAAAAAGCAGGCAAAAAGTGTGACCCGCGGGTCAGGATTTTTTCAAAAAAATGAAAAGTATCCAAAGCGTCTCAAACTCACGTCATATGATGCCCGAGATCCGAAAGGGCAGAAAAAGTTTACGGAACCTGTTTCCCTGCTCTAGATTCTAAACAAGCTGCAGAAACCTGAGTGCACCTCAGGAAAGAAAAAGCAGGCAAAAAGTGTGACCCGCGGGTCAGGATTTTTTCAAAAAAATGAAAAGTATCCAAAGCGTCTCAAACTCACATCATATGATGCCCGAGATCCGAAAGGGCAGAAAAAGTTTACGGAACCTGTTTCCCTGCTCTAGTTTCTGAACAAGCTGCAGAAACCTGAGTGCACCTCAGGAGAGAAAAAGCAGGCAAAATGTGTGACCCGCGGGTCAGGATTTTTTCAAAAAAATGAAAAGTATCCAAAGCTTCTCAAACTCACGTCATATGATGCCCGAGATCCGAAAAAGCAGAAAAAGTTTGCGGAACCTGTTTCCTTGCTGCAGATTTTGAACAAGCTGCAGAAACCTGAGTGCACCTCAGGAGAGAAAAAGCAGGCAAAAAGTCTGACCCGCGGGTCAGGATTTTTTCAAAAAAATGAAAAGTATCCAAAGCGTCTCAAACTCACATCATATGATGCCCGAGATCCGAAAGGGCAGAAAAAGTTTACGGAACCTGTTTCCCTGCTCTAGTTTCTGAACAAGCTGCAGAAACCTGAGTGCACCTCAGGAGAGAAAAAGCAGGCAAAAAGTGTGACCCGTGGGTCAGGATTTTTTCAAAAAAATGAAAAGTATCCAAAGCGTCTCAAACTCACATCATATGATGCCCGAGATCCGAAAGGGCAGAAAAAGTTTACGGAACCTGTTTCCCTGCTCTAGATTCTGAACAAGCTGCAGAAACCTGAGTGCAGCTCAGGAAAGAAAAAGCAGGCAAAAAGTGTGACCCGCGGGTCAGGATTTTTTCAAAAAAATGAAAAGTATCCAAAGCGTCTCAAACTCACGTCATATGATGCCCGAGATGCGAACAGGCAGAAAAAGTTTACGGAACCTGTTTCCCTGCTGTAGATCCTGTACAAGCTGCAGAAACCTGAGTGCACTTCAGGAGAGAAAAAGCAGGCAAAAAGTATGACCCGCGGGTCAGGATTTTTTCAAAAAAATGAAAAGTATCCAAAGCGTCTCAAACTCACGTCATATGATGCCCGAGATGCGAAAAGGCAGAAAAAGTTTGCGGAACCTGTTTCCCTGCTGTAGATCCTGAACAAGCTGCAGAAACCTGAGTGCACCTCAGGAGAGAAAAAGCAGGCAAAAAGTGTGACCCGCGGGTCAGGATTTTTTCAAAAAAATGAGAAGTATCCAAAGCGTCTCAAACTCACATCATATGATGCCCGAGATCCGAAAGGGCAGAAAAAGTTTACGGAACCTGTTTCCCTGCTCTAGTTTCTGAACAAGCTGCAGAAACCTGAGTGCACCTCAGGAGAGAAAAAGCAGGCAAAAAGTCTGACCCGCGGGTCAGGATTTTTTCAAAAAAATGAAAAGTATCCAAAGCGTCTCAAACTCACATCATATGATGCCCGAGATCCGAAAGGGCAGAAAAAGTTTACGGAACCTGTTTCCCTGCTCTAGATTCTGAACAAGCTGCAGAAACCTGAGTGCAGCTCAGGAAAGAAAAAGCAGGCAAAAAGTCTGACCCGCGGGTCAGGATTTTTTCAAAAAAATGAAAAGTATCCAAAGCGTCTCAAACTCACGTCATATGATGCCCGAGATGCGAAAAGGCAGAAAAAGTTTACGGAACCTGTTTCCCTGCTCTAGTTTCTGAACAAGCTGCAGAAACCTGAGTGCACCTCAGGAGAGAAAAAGCAGGCAAAAAGTCGAGGGTCAGGATTTTTTCAAAAAAATGAAAAGTATCCAAAGCGTCTCAAACTCACGTCATATGATGCCCGAGATCCGAAAGGGCAGAAAAAGTTTACGGAACCTGTTTCCCTGCTGTAGATCCTGAACAAGCTGCAGAAACCTGAGTGCACTTCAAGAGAGAAAAAGCAGGCAAAAAGTGTGACCCGCGGGTCAGGATTTTTTCAAAAAAATGAAAAGTATCCAAAGCGTCTCAAACTCACGTCATATGATGCCCGAGATCCGAAAGGGCAGAAAAAGTTTACGGAACCTGTTTCCCTGCTCTAGATTCTAAACAAGCTGCAGAAACCTGAGTGCACCTCAGGAAAGAAAAAGCAGGCAAAAAGTGTGACCCGCGGGTCAGGATTTTTTCAAAAAAATGAAAAGTATCCAAAGCGTCTCAAACTCACATCATATGATGCCCGAGATCCGAAAGGGCAGAAAAAGTTTACGGAACCTGTTTCCCTGCTCTAGTTTTTGAACAAGCTGCAGAAACCTGAGTGCACCTCAGGAGAGAAAAAGCAGGCAAAAAGTGTGACCCGCGGGTCAGGATTTTTTCAAAAAAATGAAAAGTATCCAAAGCGTCTCAAACTCACATCATATGATGCCCGAGATCCGAAAGGGCAGAAAAAGTTTACGGAACCTGTTTCCCTGCTCTAGATTCTGAACAAGCTGCAGAAACCTGAGTGCAGCTCAGGAAAGAAAAAGCAGGCAAAAAGTGTGACCCGCGGGTCAGGATTTTTTCAAAAAAATGAAAAGTATCCAAAGCGTCTCAAACTCACGTCATATGATGCCCGAGATGCGAACAGGCAGAAAAAGTTTACGGAACCTGTTTCCCTGCTGTAGATCCTGTACAAGCTGCAGAAACCTGAGTGCACTTCAGGAGAGAAAAAGCAGGCAAAAAGTATGACCCGCAGGTCAGGATTTTTTCAAAAAAATGAAAAGTATCCAAAGCGTCTCAAACTCACATCATATGATGCCCGAGATGCGAAAAGGCAGAAAAAGTTTGCGGAACCTGTTTCCCTGCTGTAGATCCTGAACAAGCTGCAGAAACCTGAGTGCACCTCAGGAGAGAAAAAGCAGGCAAAAAGTGTGACCCGCGGGTCAGGATTTTTTCAAAAAAATGAGAAGTATCCAAAGCGTCTCAAACTCACATCATATGATGCCCGAGATCCGAAAGGGCAGAAAAAGTTTACGGAACCTGTTTCCCTGCTATAGATTCTGAACAAGCTGCAGAAACCTGAGTGCACCTCAGGAGAGAAAAAGCAGGCAAAAAGTGTGACCCGCGGGTCAGGATTTTTTCAAAAAAATGAAAAGTATCCAAAGTGTCTCAAACTCGCGTCATATGATGCCCGAGATCCAAAAGGGCAGAAAAAGTTTACGGAACCTGTTTCCCTGCTGTAGATTCTGAACAAGCTGCAGAAACCTGAGTGCACCTCAGGAGAGAAAAAGAAGGCAAAAAGTGTGACCCACGGGTCAGGATTTTTCCAAAAAAATGAAAAGTATCCAAAGCGTCTCAAACTCACATCATATGATGCCCGAGATCCGAAAGGGCAGAAAAAGTTTACGGAACCTGTTTCCCTGCTCTAGATTCTGAACAAGCTGCAGAAACCTGAGAGCACCTCGGAAGAGAAAAATCAGGCAAAAAGTGTGACCCGCGGGTCAGGATTTTTTCAAAAAAATGAAAAGTATCCAAAGCGTCTCAAACTCACGTCATATGATGCCCGAGATCCGAAAAGGCAGAAAAAGTTTGCGGAACCTGTTTCCCTGCTCTAGATTCTGAACAAGCTGCAGAAACCTGAGTGCACTTCAGGAGAGAAAAAGCAGGCAAAAAGTGTGACCCGCGGGTCAGGATTTTTTCAAAAAAATGAAAAGTATCCAAAGCGTTTCAAACTCACATCATTTGATGCCCGAGATCCGAAAGGGCAGAAAAAGTTTACGGAACCTGTTTCCCTGCTCTAGATTCTGAACAAGCTGCAGAAACCTGAGTGCACCTCAGGAGAGAAATAGCAGACAAAAAGTGTGACCCGCGGGTCAGGATTTTTTCAAAAAAATGAAAAGTATCCAAAGCGTCTCAAACTCGCGTCATATGTTGCCCGAGATCCGAAACGGCAGAAAATATGTACGGAACCTGTTTCCCTGCTCTAGATTCTGAACAAGCTACAGAAACCTGAGTGCAGCTCAGGAGAGAAAAAGCAGGCAAAAAGTGTGACCCACGGGTCAGGATTTTTTCAAAAAAATGAAAAGTATCGAAAGCGTCTCAAACTCACACCGTATGATGCCCGAGATCCGAAAGGGCAGAAAAAGTTTACGGAACCTGTTTCCCTGCTCTAGATTCTGAACAAGCTGCAGAAACCTGAGTGCACCTCGGGAGAGAAAAAGAAGGCAAAAAGTGTGACCCGCGGGTCAGGATTTTTCCAAAAAAATGAAAAGTATCCAAAGCGTCTCAAACTCACGTCATATGATGCCCGAGATCCGAAAGGGCAGAAAAAGTTTACGGAACCTGTTTCCCTGCTCTAGATTCTGAACAAGCTGCAGAAACCTGAGTGCACCTCAGGAGAGAAAAAGCAGGCAAAAAGTCTGACACGCGGGTCAGGATTTTTTCAAAAAAATGAAAAGTATCCAAAGCGTCTCAAACTCACGTCATATGATGCCCGAGATCCGAAAGGGCAGAAAAAGTTTACGGAACCTGTTTCTCTGCTCTAGATTCTGAACAAGCTACAGAAATCTGAGTGCACCTCAGGAGAGAAATAGCAGGCAAAAAGTGTGACCCGCGGGTCAGGATTTTTTCAAAAAAATGAAAAGTATCCAAAGCGTCTCAAACTCTCGTCATATGTTGCCCGAGATCCGAAACGGCAGAAAATGTTTACGGAACCTGTTTCCCTGCTCTAGATTCTGAACAAGCTACAGAAACCTGAGTGCACCTCGGGAGAGAAATAGCAGGCAAAAAGTGTGACCCACGGGTCAGGATTTTTTCAAAAAAATGAAAAGTATCCAAAGCGTCTCAAACTCACGTCATATGATGCCCGAGATCCGAAAAAGCAGAAAAAGTTTGCGGAACCTGTTTCCTTGCTGCAGATTTTGAACAAGCTGCAGAAACCTGAGTGCACCTCAGGAGAGAAAAAGCAGGCAAAAAGTCTGACCCGCGGGTCAGGATTTTTTCAAAAAAATGAAAAGTATCCAAAGCGTCTCAAACTCACATCATATGATGCCCGAGATCCGAAAGGGCAGAAAAAGTTTACGGAACCTGTTTCCCTGCTCTAGTTTCTGAACAAGCTGCAGAAACCTGAGTGCACCTCAGGAGAGAAAAAGCAGGCAAAAAGTGTGACCCGTGGGTCAGGATTTTTTCAAAAAAATGAAAAGTATCCAAAGCGTCTCAAACTCACATCATATGATGCCCGAGATCCGAAAGGGCAGAAAAAGTTTACGGAACCTGTTTCCCTGCTCTAGATTCTGAACAAGCTGCAGAAACCTGAGTGCAGCTCAGGAAAGAAAAAGCAGGCAAAAAGTGTGACCCGCGGGTCAGGATTTTTTCAAAAAAATGAAAAGTATCCAAAGCGTCTCAAACTCACGTCATATGATGCCCGAGATGCGAACAGGCACAAAAAGTTTACGGAACCTGTTTCCCTGCTGTAGATCCTGTACAAGCTGCAGAAACCTGAGTGCACTTCAGGAGAGAAAAAGCAGGCAAAAAGTATGACCCGCGGGTCAGGATTTTTTCAAAAAAATGAAAAGTATCCAAAGCGTCTCAAACTCCCGTCATATGATGCCCGAGATGCGAAAAGGCAGAAAAAGTTTGCGGAACCTGTTTCCCTGCTGTAGATCCTGAACAAGCTGCAGAAACCTGAGTGCACCTCAGGAGAGAAAAAGCAGGCAAAAAGTGTGACCCGCGGGTCAGGATTTTTTCAAAAAAATGAGAAGTATCCAAAGCGTCTCAAACTCACATCATATCATGCCCGAGATCCGAAAGGGCAGAAAAAGTTTACGGAACCTGTTTCCCTGCTCTAGTTTCTGAACAAGCTGCAGAAACCTGAGTGCACCTCAGGAGAGAAAAAGCAGGCAAAAAGTCTGACCCGCGGGTCAGGATTTTTTCAAAAAAATGAAAAGTATCCAAAGCGTCTCAAACTCACATCATATGATGCCCGAGATCCGAAAGGGCAGAAAAAGTTTACGGAACCTGTTTCCCTGCTCTAGATTCTGAACAAGCTGCAGAAACCTGAGTGCAGCTCAGGAAAGAAAAAGCAGGCAAAAAGTCTGACCCGCGGGTCAGGATTTTTTCAAAAAAATGAAAAGTATCCAAAGCGTCTCAAACTCACGTCATATGATGCCCGAGATGCGAAAAGGCAGAAAAAGTTTACGGAACCTGTTTCCCTGCTCTAGTTTCTGAACAAGCTGCAGAAACCTGAGTGCACCTCAGGAGAGAAAAAGCAGGCAAAAAGTCGCGGGTCAGGATTTTTTCAAAAAAATGAAAAGTATCCAAAGCGTCTCAAACTCACGTCATATGATGCCCGAGATCCGAAAGGGCAGAAAAAGTTTACGGAACCTGTTTCCCTGCTGTAGATCCTGAACAAGCTGCAGAAACCTGAGTGCACTTCAAGAGAGAAAAAGCAGGCAAAAAGTGTGACCCGCGGGTCAGGATTTTTTCAAAAAAATGAAAAGTATCCAAAGCGTCTCAAACTCACGTCATATGATGCCCGAGATCCGAAAGGGCAGAAAAAGTTTACGGAACCTGTTTCCCTGCTCTAGATTCTAAACAAGCTGCAGAAACCTGAGTGCAGCTCAGGAAAGAAAAAGCAGGCAAAAAGTGTGACCCGCGGGTCAGGATTTTTTCAAAAAAATGAAAAGTATCCAAAGCGTCTCAAACTCACATCATATGATGCCCGAGATCCGAAAGGGCAGAAAAAGTTTACGGAACCTGTTTCCCTGCTCTAGTTTCTGAACAAGCTGCAGAAACCTGAGTGCACCTCAGGAGAGAAAAAGCAGGCAAAAAGTGTGACCCGCGGGTCAGGATTTTTTCAAAAAAATGAAAAGTATCCAAAGCGTCTCAAACTCACATCATATGATGCCCGAGATCCGAAAGGGCAGAAAAAGTTTACGGAACCTGTTTCCCTGCTCTAGATTCTGAACAAGCTGCAGAAACCTGAGTGCAGCTCAGGAAAGAAAAAGCAGGCAAAAAGTGTGACCCGCGGGTCAGGATTTTTTCAAAAAAATGAAAAGTATCCAAAGCGTCTCAAACTCACGTCATATGATGCCCGAGATGCGAACAGGCAGAAAAAGTTTACGGAACCTGTTTCCCTGCTGTAGATCCTGTACAAGCTGCAGAAACCTGAGTGCACTTCAGGAGAGAAAAAGCAGGCAAAAAGTATGACCCGCAGGTCAGGATTTTTTCAAAAAAATGAAAAGTATCCAAAGCGTCTCAAACTCACATCATATGATGCCCGAGATGCGAAAAGGCAGAAAAAGTTTGCGGAACCTGTTTCCCTGCTGTAGATCCTGAACAAGCTGCAGAAACCTGAGTGCACCTCAGGAGAGAAAAAGCAGGCAAAAAGTGTGACCCGCGGGTCAGGATTTTTTCAAAAAAATGAGAAGTATCCAAAGCGTCTCAAACTCACATCATATGATGCCCGAGATCCGAAAGGGCAGAAAAAGTTTACGGAACCTGTTTCCCTGCTATAGATTCTGAACAAGCTGCAGAAACCTGAGTGCACCTCAGGAGAGAAAAAGCAGGCAAAAAGTGTGACCCGCGGGTCAGGATTTTTTCAAAAAAATGAAAAGTATCCAAAGTGTCTCAAACTCGCGTCATATGATGCCCGAGATCCAAAAGGGCAGAAAAAGTTTACGGAACCTGTTTCCCTGCTGTAGATTCTGAACAAGCTGCAGAAACCTGAGTGCACCTCAGGAGAGAAAAAGAAGGCAAAAAGTGTGACCCACGGGTCAGGATTTTTCCAAAAAAATGAAAAGTATCCAAAGCGTCTCAAACTCACATCATATGATGCCCGAGATCCGAAAGGGCAGAAAAAGTTTACGGAACCTGTTTCCCTGCTCTAGATTCTGAACAAGCTGCAGAAACCTGAGAGCACCTCGGAAGAGAAAAAGCAGGCAAAAAGTGTGACCCGCGGGTCAGGATTTTTTCAAAAAAATGAAAAGTATCCAAAGCGTCTCAAACTCACGTCATATGATGCCCGAGATCCGAAAAGGCAGAAAAAGTTTGCGGAACCTGTTTCCCTGCTCTAGATTCTGAACAAGCTGCAGAAACCTGAGTGCACTTCAGGAGAGAAAAAGCAGGCAAAAAGTGTGACCCGCGGGTCAGGATTTTTTCAAAAAAATGAAAAGTATCCAAAGCGTTTCAAACTCACATCATTTGATGCCCGAGATCCGAAAGGGCAGAAAAAGTTTACGGAACCTGTTTCCCTGCTCTAGATTCTGAACAAGCTGCAGAAACCTGAGTGCACCTCAGGAGAGAAAAAGCAGGCAAAAAGTCTGACACGCGGGTCAGGATTTTTTCAAAAAAATAAAAAGTATCCAAAGCGTCTCAAACTCACGTCATATGATGCCCGAGATCCGAAAGGGCAGAAAAAGTTTACGGAACCTGTTTCTCTGCTCTAGATTCTGAACAAGCTACAGAAATCTGAGTGCACCTCAGGAGAGAAATAGCAGACAAAAAGTGTGACCCGCGGGTCAGGATTTTTTCAAAAAAATGAAAAGTATCCAAAGCGTCTCAAACTCGCGTCATATGTTGCCCGAGATCCGAAACGGCAGAAAATATGTACGGAACCTGTTTCCCTGCTCTAGATTCTGAACAAGCTACAGAAACCTGAGTGCAGCTCAGGAGAGAAAAAGCAGGCCAAAAGTGTGACCCACGGGTCAGGATTTTTTCAAAAAAATGAAAAGTATCGAAAGCGTCTCAAACTCACACCGTATGATGCCCGAGATCCGAAAGGGCAGAAAAAGTTTACGGAACCTGTTTCCCTGCTCTAGATTCTGAACAAGCTGCAGAAACCTGAGTGCACCTCGGGAGAGAAAAAGAAGGCAAAAAGTGTGACCCGCGGGTCAGGATTTTTCCAAAAAAATGAAAAGTATCCAAAGCGTCTCAAACTCACGTCATATGATGCCCGAGATCCGAAAGGGCAGAAAAAGTTTACGGAACCTGTTTCCCTGCTCTAGATTCTGAACAAGCTGCAGAAACCTGAGTGCACCTCAGGAGAGAAAAAGCAGGCAAAAAGTCTGACACGCGGGTCAGGATTTTTTCAAAAAAATGAAAAGTATCCAAAGCGTCTCAAACTCACGTCATATGATGCCCGAGATCCGAAAGGGCAGAAAAAGTTTACAGAACCTGTTTCTCTGCTCTAGATTCTGAACAAGCTACAGAAATCTGAGTGCACCTCAGGAGAGAAATAGCAGGCAAAAAGTGTGACCCGCGGGTCAGGATTTTTTCAGAAAAATGAAAAGTATCCAAAGCGTCTCAAACTCTCGTCATATGTTGCCCGAGATCCGAAACGGCAGAAAATGTTTACGGAACCTGTTTCCCTGCTCTAGATTCTGAACAAGCTACAGAAACCTGAGTGCACCTCGGGAGAGAAATAGCAGGCAAAAAGTGTGACCCACGGGTCAGGATTTTTTCAAAAAAATGAAAAGTATCCAAAGCGTCTCAAACTCACGTCATATGATGCCCGAGATCCGAAAGGACAGAAAAAGTTTACAGAACATGTTTCCCTGCTCTAGATTCTGAACAAGCTGCAGAAACCTGAGTGCACCTCAGGAGAGAAATAGCAGGCAAAAAGTGTGACCCGCGGGTCAGGATTTTTTCAAAAAAATGAAAAGTATCCAAAGCGTCTCAAACTCACGTCATATGATGCCCGAGATCCGAAAAGGCAGAAAAAGTTTGCGGAACCTGTTTCCCTGCTCTAGATTCTGAACAAGCTACAGAAACCTGAGTGCAGCTCAGGAGAGAAAAAGCAGGCAAAAAGTGTGACCCACGGGTCAGGATTTTTTCAAAAAAATGAAAAGTATCGAAAGCGTCTCAAACTCACACCGTATGATGCCCGAGATCCGAAAGGGCAGAAAAAGTTTACGGAACCTGTTTCCCTGCTCTAGATTCTGAACAAGCTGCAGAAACCTGAGTGCAGCTCAGGAGAGAAAAAGCAGGCAAAAAGTGTGACCCGCGGGTCAGGATTTTTTCAAAAAAATGAAAAGTATCCAAAGCGTCTCAAACTCACGTCATATGATGCCCGAGATCCGAAAGGGCAGAAAAAGTTTACGGAACCTGTTTCCCTGCTCTAGATTCTGAATAAGCTGCAGAAACCTGAGTGCAGCTCAGGAGAGAAAAAGAAGGCAAAAAGTGTGACCCGCGGGTCAGGATTTTTCCAAAAAAATGAAAAGTATCCAAAGCGTCTCAAACTCACGTCATATGATGCCCGAGATCCGAAAGGGCAGAAAAAGTTTACGGAACCTGTTTCCCTGCTCTAGATTCTGTACAAGCTGCAGAAACCTGAGTGCACCTCAGGAGAGAAAAAGCAGGCAAAAAGTGTGACCCGCGGGTCAGGATTTTTTCAAAAAAAGGAAAAGTATCCAAAGCGTCTCAAACTCACATCATATAATGCCCGAGATCCGAAAGGGCAGAAAAAGTTTACGGAACCTGTTTCCCTGCTCTAGATTCTGAACAAGCTGCAGAAACCTGAGTGCAATTCGGGAGAGAAAAAGCAGGCAAAAAGTGTGACCCGCGGGTCAGGATTTTTTCAAAAAAATGAAAAGTATCCAAAGCTTCTCAAACTCACGTCATATGATGCCCGAGATCCGAAAGTGCAGAAAAAGTTTACGGAACCTGTTTCCCTGCTGTAAATTTTGAACAAGCTGCAGAAACCTGAGTGCACCTCAGGAGAGAAAAAGCAGGCAAAAAGTCTGACCCGCGGGTCAGGATTTTTTCAAAAAAATGAAAAGTATCCAAAGCGTCTCAAACTCACATCATATGATGCCCGAGATCCGAAAGGGCAGAAAAAGTTTACGGAACCTGTTTCCCTGCTCTAGATTCTGAACAAGCTGCAGAAACCTGAGTGCAGCTCAGGAAAGAAAAAGCAGGCAAAAAGTCTGACCCGCGGGTCAGGATTTTTTCAAAAAAATGAAAAGTATCCAAAGCGTCTCAAACTCACGTCATATGATGCCCGAGATGCGAAAAGGCAGAAAAAGTTTACGGAACCTGTTTCCCTGCTGTAGATCCTGAACAAGCTGCAGAAACCTTAGTGCACTTCAGGAGAGAAAAAGCAGGCAAAAAGTGTGACCCGCGGGTCAGGATTTTTTCAAAAAAATGAAAAGTATCCAAAGCGTCTCAAACTCACATCATATAATGCCCGAGATCCGAAAGGGCAGAAAAAGTTTACGGAACCTGTTTTCCTGCTCTAGATTCTGAACAAGCTGCAGAAACCTGAGTGCACCTCGGGAGAGAAAAAGCAGGCAAAATGTGTGACCCGCGGGTCAGGATTTTTTCAAAAAAATGAAAAGTATCCAAAGGTTCTCAAACTCACGTCATATGATGCCCGAGATCCGAAAAAGCAGAAAAAGTTTGCGGAACCTGTTTCCTTGCTGTAGATTTTGAACAAGCTGCAGAAACCTGAGTGCACCTCAGGAGAGAAAAAGCAGGCAAAAAGTCTGACCCGCGGGTCAGGATTTTTTCAAAAAAATGAAAAGTATCCAAAGCGTCTCAAACTCACATCATATGATGCCCGAGATCCGAAAGGGCAGAAAAAGTTTACGGAACCTGTTTCCCTGCTCTAGTTTCTGAACAAGCTGCAGAAACCTGAGTGCACCTCAGGAGAGAAAAAGCAGGCAAAAAGTGTGACCCGCGGGTCAGGATTTTTTCAAAAAAATGAAAAGTATCCAAAGCGTCTCAAACTCACATCATATGATGCCCGAGATCCGAAAGGGCAGAAAAAGTTTACGGAACCTGTTTCCCTGCTCTAGATTCTGAACAAGCTGCAGAAACCTGAGTGCAGCTCAGGAAAGAAAAAGCAGGCAAAAAGTGTGACCCGCGGGTCAGGATTTTTTCAAAAAAATGAAAAGTATCCAAAGCGTCTCAAACTCACGTCATATGATGCCCGAGATGCGAACAGGCAGAAAAAGTTTACGGAACCTGTTTCCCTGCTGTAGATCCTGTACAAGCTGCAGAAACCTGAGTGCACTTCAGGAGAGAAAAAGCAGGCAAAAAGTATGACCCGCAGGTCAGGATTTTTTCAAAAAAATGAAAAGTATCCAAAGCGTCTCAAACTCACGTCATATGATTTCCGAGATGCGAAAAGGCAGAAAAAGTTTGCGGAACCTGTTTCCCTGCTGTAGATCCTGAACAAGCTGCAGAAACCTGAGTGCACCTCAGGAGAGAAAAAGCAGGCAAAAAGTGTGACCCGCGGGTCAGGATTTTTTCAAAAAAATGAGAAGTATCCAAAGCGTCTCAAACTCACATCATATGATGCCCGAGATCCGAAAGGGCAGAAAAAGTTTACGGAACCTGTTTCCCTGCTCTAGTTTCTGAACAAGCTGCAGAAACCTGAGTGCAGCTCAGGAGAGAAAAAGCAGGCAAAAAGTCTGACCCGCGGGTCAGGATTTTTTCAAAAAAATGAAAAGTATCCAAAGCGTCTCAAACTCACATCATATGATGCCCGAGATCTGAAAGGGCAGAAAAAGTTTACGGAACCTGTTTCCCTGCTCTAGATTCTGAACAAGCTGCAGAAACCTGAGTGCAGCTCAGGAAAGAAAAAGCAGGCAAAAAGTCTGACCCGCGGGTCAGGATTTTTTCAAAAAAATGAAAAGTATCCAAAGCGTCTCAAACTCACGTCATATGATGCCCGAGATGCGAAAAGGCAGAAAAAGTTTACGGAACCTGTTTCCCTGCTCTAGTTTCTGAACAAGCTGCAGAAACCTGAGTGCACCTCAGGAGAGAAAAAGCAGGCAAAAAGTCGCGGGTCAGGATTTTTTCAAAAAAATGAAAAGTATCCAAAGCGTCTCAAACTCACGTCATATGATGCCCGAGATCCGAAAGGGCAGAAAAAGTTTACGGAACCTGTTTCCCTGCTGTAGATCCTGAACAAGCTGCAGAAACCTGAGTGCACCTCAGGAAAGAAAAAGCAGGCAAAAAGTGTGACCCGCGGGTCAGGATTTTTTCAAAAAAATGAAAAGTATCCAAAGCGTCTCAAACTCACATCATATGATGCCCGAGATCCGAAAGGGCAGAAAAAGTTTACGGAACCTGTTTCCCTGCTCTAGTTTCTGAACAAGCTGCAGAAACCTGAGTGCACCTCAGGAGAGAAAAAGCAGGCAAAAAGTGTGACCCGCGGGTCAGGATTTTTTCAAAAAAATGAAAAGTATCCAAAGCGTCTCAAACTCACATCATATGATGCCCGAGATGCGAACAGGCAGAAAAAGTTTACGGAACCTGTTTCCCTGCTGTAGATCCTGTACAAGCTGCAGAAACCTGAGTGCACTTCAGGAGAGAAAAAGCAGGCAAAAAGTATGACCCGCAGGTCAGGATTTTTTCAAAAAAATGAAAAGTATCCAAAGCGTCTCAAACTCACGTCATATGATTTCCGAGATGCGAAAAGGCAGAAAAAGTTTGCGGAACCTGTTTCCCTGCTGTAGATCCTGAACAAGCTGCAGAAACCTGAGTGCACCTCAGGAGAGAAAAAGCAGGCAAAAAGTGTGACCCGCGGGTCAGGATTTTTTCAAAAAAATGAGAAGTATCCAAAGCGTCTCAAACTCACATCATATGATGCCCGAGATCCGAAAGGGCAGAAAAAGTTTACGGAACCTGTTTCCCTGCTCTAGTTTCTGAACAAGCTGCAGAAACCTGAGTGCAGCTCAGGAGAGAAAAAGCAGGCAAAAAGTCTGACCCGCGGGTCAGGATTTTTTCAAAAAAATGAAAAGTATCCAAAGCGTCTCAAACTCACATCATATGATGCCCGAGATCTGAAAGGGCAGAAAAAGTTTACGGAACCTGTTTCCCTGCTCTAGATTCTGAACAAGCTGCAGAAACCTGAGTGCAGCTCAGGAAAGAAAAAGCAGGCAAAAAGTCTGACCCGCGGGTCAGGATTTTTTCAAAAAAATGAAAAGTATCCAAAGCGTCTCAAACTCACGTCATATGATGCCCGAGATGCGAAAAGGCAGAAAAAGTTTACGGAACCTGTTTCCCTGCTCTAGTTTCTGAACAAGCTGCAGAAACCTGAGTGCACCTCAGGAGAGAAAAAGCAGGCAAAAAGTCGCGGGTCAGGATTTTTTCAAAAAAATGAAAAGTATCCAAAGCGTCTCAAACTCACATCATATGATGCCCGAGATGCGAACAGGCAGAAAAAGTTTACGGAACCTGTTTCCCTGCTGTAGATCCTGTACAAGCTGCAGAAACCTGAGTGCACTTCAGGAGAGAAAAAGCAGGCAAAAAGTATGACCCGCAGGTCAGGATTTTTTCAAAAAAATGAAAAGTATCCAAAGCGTCTCAAACTCACGTCATATGATTTCCGAGATGCGAAAAGGCAGAAAAAGTTTGCGGAACCTGTTTCCCTGCTGTAGATCCTGAACAAGCTGCAGAAACCTGAGTGCACCTCAGGAGAGAAAAAGCAGGCAAAAAGTGTGACCCGCGGGTCAGGATTTTTTCAAAAAAATGAGAAGTATCCAAAGCGTCTCAAACTCACATCATATGATGCCCGAGATCCGAAAGGGCAGAAAAAGTTTACGGAACCTGTTTCCCTGCTCTAGTTTCTGAACAAGCTGCAGAAACCTGAGTGCAGCTCAGGAGAGAAAAAGCAGGCAAAAAGTCTGACCCGCGGGTCAGGATTTTTTCAAAAAAATGAAAAGTATCCAAAGCGTCTCAAACTCACATCATATGATGCCCGAGATCTGAAAGGGCAGAAAAAGTTTACGGAACCTGTTTCCCTGCTCTAGATTCTGAACAAGCTGCAGAAACCTGAGTGCAGCTCAGGAAAGAAAAAGCAGGCAAAAAGTCTGACCCGCGGGTCAGGATTTTTTCAAAAAAATGAAAAGTATCCAAAGCGTCTCAAACTCACGTCATATGATGCCCGAGATGCGAAAAGGCAGAAAAAGTTTACGGAACCTGTTTCCCTGCTCTAGTTTCTGAACAAGCTGCAGAAACCTGAGTGCACCTCAGGAGAGAAAAAGCAGGCAAAAAGTCGCGGGTCAGGATTTTTTCAAAAAAATGAAAAGTATCCAAAGCGTCTCAAACTCACGTCATATGATGCCCGAGATCCGAAAGGGCAGAAAAAGTTTACGGAACCTGTTTCCCTGCTGTAGATCCTGAACAAGCTGCAGAAACCTGAGTGCACCTCAGGAAAGAAAAAGCAGGCAAAAAGTGTGACCCGCGGGTCAGGATTTTTTCAAAAAAATGAAAAGTATCCAAAGCGTCTCAAACTCACATCATATGATGCCCGAGATCCGAAAGGGCAGAAAAAGTTTACGGAACCTGTTTCCCTGCTCTAGTTTCTGAACAAGCTGCAGAAACCTGAGTGCACCTCAGGAGAGAAAAAGCAGGCAAAAAGTGTGACCCGCGGGTCAGGATTTTTTCAAAAAAATGAAAAGTATCCAAAGCGTCTCAAACTCACATCATATGATGCCCGAGATCCGAAAGGGCAGAAAAAGTTTACGGAACCTGTTTCCCTGCTCTAGATTCTGAACAAGCTGCAGAAACCTGAGTGCAGCTCAGGAAAGAAAAAGCAGGCAAAAAGTGTGACCCGCGGGTCAGGATTTTTTCAAAAAAATGAAAAGTATCCAAAGCGTCTCAAACTCACGTCATATGATGCCCGAGATGCGAACAGGCAGAAAAAGTTTACGGAACCTGTTTCCCTGCTGTAGATCCTGTACAAGCTGCAGAAACCTGAGTGCACTTCAGGAGAGAAAAAGCAGGCAAAAAGTATGACCCGCAGGTCAGGATTTTTTCAAAAAAATGAAAAGTATCCAAAGCGTCTCAAACTCACGTCATATGATGCCCGAGATGCGAAAAGGCAGAAAAAGATTGCGGAACCTGTTTCCCTGCTGTAGATCCTGAACAAGCTGCAGAAACCTGAGTGCACCTCAGGAGAGAAAAAGCAGGCAAAAAGTGTGACCCGCGGGTCAGGATTTTTTCAAAAAAATGAGAAGTATCCAAAGCGTCTCAAACTCACATCATATGATGCCCGAGATCCGAAAGGGCAGAAAAAGTTTACGGAACCTGTTTCCCTGCTCTAGTTTCTGAACAAGCTGCAGAAACCTGAGTGCACCTCAGGAGAGAAAAAGCAGGCAAAAAGTCTGACCCGCGGGTCAGGATTTTTTCAAAAAAATGAAAAGTATCCAAAGCGTCTCAAACTCACATCATATGATGCCCGAGATCCGAAAGGGCAGAAAAAGTTGACGGAACCTGTTTCCCTGCTCTAGATTCTGAACAAGCTGCAGAAACCTGAGTGCAGCTCAGGAAAGAAAAAGCAGGCAAAAAGTCTGACCCGCGGGTCAGGATTTTTTCAAAAAAATGAAAAGTATCCAAAGCATCTCAAATTCACGTCATATGATGCCCGAGATGCGAAAAGGCAGAAAAAGTTTACGGAACCTGTTTCCCTGCTCTAGTTTCTGAACAAGCTGCAGAAACCTGAGTGCACCTCAGGAGAGAAAAAGCAGGCAAAAAGTCGCGGGTCAGGATTTTTTCAAAAAAATGAAAAGTATCCAAAGCGTCTCAAACTCACATCATATGATGCCCGAGATCCGAAAGGGCAGAAAAAGTTTACGGAACCTGTTTCCCTGCTCTAGATTCTGAACAAGCTGCAGAAACCTGAGTGCACTTCAAGAGAGAAAAAGCAGGCAAAAAGTGTGACCCGCGGGTCAGGATTTTTTCAAAAAAATGAAAAGTATACAAAGCGTCTCAAACTCACATCATATAATGCCCAAGATCCGAAAGGGCAGAAAAAGTTTACGGAACCTGTTTCCCTGCTCTAGATTCTGAACAAGCTGCAGAAACCTGAGTGCACCTCGGGAGAGAAAAAGCAGGCAAAAAGTGTGACCCGCGGGTCAGGATTTTTTCAAAAAAATGAAAAGTATCCAAAGCTTCTCAAACTCACGTCATATGATGCCCGAGATCCGAAAAGGCAGAAAAAGTTTGAGGAACCTGTTTCCCTGCTGTAGATTTTGAACAAGCTTCAGAAACCTGAGTGCACCTCAGGAGAGAAAAAGCAGGCAAAAAGTGTGACCCGCGGGTCAGGATTTTTTCAAAAAATGAAAAGTATCCAAAGCGTCTCAAACTCACATCATATGATGCCCGAGATCCGAAAGAGCAGAAAAAGTTTACGGAACCTGTTTCCCTGCTCTAGATTCTGAACAAGCTGCAGAAACCTGAGTGCACCTCAGGAGAGAAAAAGCAGGCAAAAAGTGTGACCCGCGGGTCAGGATTTTTCCAAAACAATGAAAAGTATCCAAAGCTTCTCAAACTCACGTCATATGATGCCCGAGATCCGAAAAGGCAGAAAAAGTTTGCGGAACCTGTTTCCCTGCTCTAGATTTTGAACAAGATACAGAAACCTGAGTGCACCTCGGGAGAGAAAAAGCAGGCAAAAAGTGTGACCCGCGGGTCAGGATTTTTTCAAAAAAATGAAAAGTATCCAAAGCGTCTCAAACTCACATCGTATGATGCCCGAGATCCGAAATGGCAGAAAAAGTTTACGGAACCTGTTTCCCTGCTCTAGATTCTGAACAAGCTGCAGAAACCTGAGTGCAGCTCAGGAAAGAAAAAGCAGGCAAAAAGTCTGACCCGCGGGTCAGGATTTTTTCAAAAAAATGAAAAGTATCCAAAGCGTCTCAAACTCACATCATATGATGCCCGAGATCCGAAAGGGCAGAAAAAGTTTACGGAACCTGTTTCCCTGCTCTAGATTCTGAACAAGCTACAGAAACCTGAGTGCACCTCGGGAGAGAAAAAGCAGGCAAAAAGTGTGACCCGCGGGTCAGGATTTTTTCAAAAAAATGAAAAGTATCCAAAGCGTCTCAAACTCATGTCATATGATGCCCGAGATCCGAAAGGGCAGAAAAAGTTTACGGAACATGTTTCCCTGCTCTAGATTCTGAACAAGCTGCAGAAACCTGAGTGCACCTCAGGAGAGAAAAAGCAGGCAAAAAGTCTGACCGACGGGTCAGGATTTTTTCAAAAAAATGAAAAGTATCCAAAGCGTCTCAAACTCACATCATATGATGCCCGAGATCCGAAATGGCAGAAAAAGTTTACGGAACCTGTTTCCCTGCTCTAGTTTCTGAACAAGCTGCAGAAACCTGAGTGCACCTCAGGAGAGAAAAAGCAGGCAAAAAGTGTGACCCGCGGGTCAGGATTTTTTCAAAAAAATGAAAAGTATCCAAAGCGTCTCAAACTCACATCATATAATGCCCGAGATCCGAAAGGCAGAAAAAGTTTACGGAACCTGTTTCCCTGCTCTAGATTCTGAACAAGCTGCAGAAACCTGAGTGCAGCTCAGGAAAGAAAAAGCAGGCAAAAAGTCTGACCCGCGGGTCAGGATTTTTTCAAAAAAATGAAAAGTATCCAAAGCTTCTCAAACTCACGTCATATGATGCCCGAGATGCGAAAAGGCAGAAAAAGTTTACGGAACCTGTTTCCCTGCTGTAGATCCTGAACAAGCTGCAGAAACCTGAGTGCACTTCAGGAGAGAAAAAGCAGGCAAAAAGTGTGACCCGCAGGTCAGGATTTTTTCAAAAAAATGAAAAGTATCCAAAGCGTCTCAAACTCACATCATATGATGCCCGAGATCCGAAAGGGCAGAAGAAGTTTACGGAACCTGTTTCCCTGCTCTAGATTCTGAACAAGCTGCAGAAACCTGAGTGCAGCTCAGGAAAGAAAAAGCAGGCAAAAAGTGTGACCCGCAGGTTAGGATTTTTTCAAAAAAATGAAAAGTATCCAAAGCGTCTCAAACTCACGTCATATGATGCCCGAGATCCGAAAGGGCAGAAAAAGTTTACGGAACCTGTTTCCCTGCTGTAGATCCTGAACAAGCTGCAGAAACCTGAGTGCACTTCAGGAGAGAAAAAGCACGCAAACAGTGTGACCCGCGGGTCAGGATTTTTTCAAAAAAATGAAAAGTATCCAAAGCGTCTCAAACTCACATCATATGATGCCCGAGATCCGAAAGGGCAGAAAAAGTTGACGGAACCTGTTTCCCTGCTCTAGTTTCTGAACAAGCTGCAGAAACCTGAGTGCACCTCAGGAGAGAAAAAGCAGGCAAAAAGTGTGACCCGCGGGTCAGGATTTTTTCAAAAAAATGAAAAGTATCCAAAGTGTCTCAAACTCACATCATATGATGCCCGAGATCCGAAAGGGCAGAAAAAGTTTACGGAACCTGTTTCCCTGCTCTAGATTCTGAACAAGCTGCAGAAACCTGAGTGCAGCTCAGGAGAGAAAAAGCAGGCAAAAAGTGTGACCCGCGGGTCAGGATTTTTTCAAAAAAATTAAAAGTATCCAAAGCGTCTCAAACTCACATCATATAATGCCCGAGATCCGAAAGGGCAGAAAAAGTTTACGGAACCTGTTTCCCTGCTCTAGATTCTGAACAAGCTGCAGAAACTTGAGTGCAGCTCAGGAAAGAAAAAGCAGGCAAAAAGTCTGACCCGCGGGTCAGGATTTTTTCAAAAAAATGAAAAGTATCCAAAGCTTCTCAAACTCACGTCATATGATGCCCGAGATGCGAAAAGGCAGAAAAAGTTTACGGAACCTGTTTCCCTGCTGTAGATCCTGAACAAGCTGCAGAAACCTGAGTGCACTTCAGGAGAGAAAAAGCAGGCAAAAAGTGTGACCCGCAGGTCAGGATTTTTCAAAAAAATGAAAAGTATCCAAAGCGTCTCAAACTCACATCATATGATGCCCGAGATCCGAAAGGGCAGAAAAAGTTTACGGAACCTGTTTCCCTGCTCTAGATTCTGAACAAGCTGCAGAAACCTGAGTGCACCTCAGGAGAGAAAAAGCAGGCAAAAAGTGTGACCCGCGGGTCAGGATTTTTTCAAAAAAATGAAAAGTATCCAAAGCGTCTCAAACTCACATCATATGATGCCCGAGATCCGAAAGGGCAGAAGAAGTTTACGGAACCTGTTTCCCTGCTCTAGATTCTGAACAAGCTGCAGAAACCTGAGTGCAGCTCAGGAAAGAAAAAGCAGGCAAAAAGTGTGACCCGCAGGTTAGGATTTTTTCAAAAAAATGAAAAGTATCCAAAGCGTCTCAAACTCACGTCATATGATGCCCGAGATCCGAAAGGGCAGAAAAAGTTTACGGAACCTGTTTCCCTGCTGTAGATCCTGAACAAGCTGCAGAAACCTGAGTGCACTTCAGGAGAGAAAAAGCAGGCAAACAGTGTGACCCGCGGGTCAGGATTTTTTCAAAAAAATGAAAAGTATCCAAAGCGTCTCAAACTCACATCATATGATGCCCGAGATCCGAAAGGGCAGAAAAAGTTTACGGAACCTGTTTCCCTGCTCTAGTTTCTGAACAAGCTGCAGAAACCTGAGTGCACCTCAGGAGAGAAAAAGCAGGCAAAAAGTGTGACCCGCGGGTCAGGATTTTTTCAAAAAAATGAAAAGTATCCAAAGCGTCTCAAACTCACATCATATGATGACCGAGATCCGAAAGGGCAGAAAAAGTTTACGGAACCTGTTTCCCTGCTCTAGATTCTGAACAAGCTGCAGAAACCTGAGTGCAGCTCAGGAGAGAAAAAGCAGGCAAAAAGTGTGACCCGCGGGTCAGGATTTTTTCAAAAAAATTAAAAGTATCCAAAGCGTCTCAAACTCACATCATATAATGCCCGAGATCCGAAAGGGCAGAAAAAGTTTACGGAACCTGTTTCCCTGCTCTAGATTCTGAACAAGCTGCAGAAACCTGAGTGCAGCTCAGGAAAGAAAAAGCAGGCAAAAAGTGTGACCCGCGGGTCAGGATTTTTTCAAAAAAATGAAAAGTATCCAAAGCTTCTCAAACTCACGTCATATGATGCCCGAGATGCGAAAAGGCAGAAAAAGTTTACGGAACCTGTTTCCCTGCTGTAGATCCTGAACAAGCTGCAGAAACCTGAGTGCACTTCAGGAGAGAAAAAGCAGGCAAAAAGTGTGACCCGCAGGTCAGGATTTTTCAAAAAAATGAAAAGTATCCAAAGCGTCTCAAACTCACATCATATGATGCCCGAGATCCGAAAGGGCAGAAAAAGTTTACGGAACCTGTTTCCCTGCTCTAGATTCTGAACAAGCTGCAGAAACCTGAGTGCACCTCAGGAGAGAAAAAGCAGGCAAAAAGTGTGACCCGCGGGTCAGGATTTTTTCAAAAAAATGAAAAGTATCCAAAGCGTCTCAAACTCACATCATATGATGCCCGAGATCCGAAAGGGCAGAAGAAGTTTACGGAACCTGTTTCCCTGCTCTAGATTCTGAACAAGCTGCAGAAACCTGAGTGCAGCTCAGGAAAGAAAAAGCAGGCAAAAAGTGTGACCCGCAGGTTAGGATTTTTTCAAAAAAATGAAAAGTATCCAAAGCGTCTCAAACTCACGTCATATGATGCCCGAGTTTCGAAAGGGCAGAAAAAGTTTACGGAACCTGTTTCCCTGCTGTAGATCCTGAACAAGCTGCAGAAACCTGAGTGCACTTCAGGAGAGAAAAAGCAGGCAAACAGTGTGACCAGTGTGGTCAGGATTTTTTCAAAAAAATGAAAAGTATCCAAAGCGTCTCAAACTCACATCATATGATGCCCGAGATCCGAAAGGGCAGAAAAAGTTTACGGAACCTGTTTCCCTGCTCTAGTTTCTGAACAAGCTGCAGAAACCTGAGTGCACCTCAGGAGAGAAAAAGCAGGCAAAAAGTGTGACCCGCGGGTCAGGATTTTTTCAAAAAAATGAAAAGTATCCAAAGCGTCTCAAACTCACATCATATGATGCCCGAGATCCGAAAGGGCAGAAAAAGTTTACGGAACCTGTTTCCCTGCTCTAGATTCTGAACAAGCTGCAGAAACCTGAGTGCAGCTCAGGAGAGAAAAAGCAGGCAAAAAGTGTGACCCGCGGGTCAGGATTTTTTCAAAAAAATTAAAAGTATCCAAAGCGTCTCAAACTCACATCATATAATGCCCGAGATCCGAAAGGGCAGAAAAAGTTTACGGAACCTGTTTCCCTGCTCTAGATTCTGAACAAGCTGCAGAAACCTGAGTGCAGCTCAGGAAAGAAAAAGCAGGCAAAAAGTCTGACCCGCGGGTCAGGATTTTTTCAAAAAAATGAAAAGTATCCAAAGCTTCTCAAACTCACGTCATATGATGCCCGAGATGCGAAAAGGCAGAAAAAGTTTACGGAACCTGTTTCCCTGCTGTAGATCCTGAACAAGCTGCAGAAACCTGAGTGCACTTCAGGAGAGAAAAAGCAGGCAAAAAGTGTGACCCGCAGGTCAGGATTTTTCAAAAAAATGAAAAGTATCCAAAGCGTCTCAAACTCACATCATATGATGCCCGAGATCCGAAAGGGCAGAAAAAGTTTACGGAACCTGTTTCCCTGCTCTAGATTCTGAACAAGCTGCAGAAACCTGAGTGCACCTCAGGAGAGAAAAAGCAGGCAAAAAGTGTGACCCGCGGGTCAGGATTTTTTCAAAAAAATGAAAAGTATCCAAAGCGTCTCAAACTCACATCATATGATGCCCGAGATCCGAAAGGGCAGAAAAAGTTTACGGAACCCGTTTCCCTGCTCTAGATTCTGAACAAGCTGCAGAAAGCTGAGTGCAGCTCAGGAAAGAAAAAGCAGGCAAAAAGTGTGACCCGCGGGTCAGGATTTTTTCAAAAAAATGAAAAGTATCCAAAGCGTCTCAAACTCACGTCATATGATGCCCGAGATGCGAAAAGGCAGAAAAAGTTTGCGGAACCTGTTTCCCTGCTGTAGATCCTGAACAAGCTGCAGAAACCTGAGTGCACTTCAGGAGAGAAAAAGCAGGCAAAAAGTGTGACCCGCAGGTCAGGATTTTTTCAAAAAAATGAAAAGTATCCAAAGCGTCTCAAACTCACATCATATGATGCCCGAGATCCGAAAGGGCAGAAGAAGTTTACGGAACCTGTTTCCCTGCTCTAGATTCTGAACAAGCTGCAGAAACCTGAGTGCAGCTCAGGAAAGAAAAAGCAGGCAAAAAGTGTGACCCGCAGGTTAGGATTTTTTCAAAAAAATGAAAAGTATCCAAAGCGTCTCAAACTCACGTCATATGATGCCCGAGATCCGAAAGGGCAGAAAAAGTTTACGGAACCTGTTTCCCTGCTGTAGATCCTGAACAAGCTGCAGAAACCTGAGTGCACTTCAGGAGAGAAAAAGCACGCAAACAGTGTGACCCGCGGGTCAGGATTTTTTCAAAAAAATGAAAAGTATCCAAAGCGTCTCAAACTCACATCATATGATGCCCGAGATCCGAAAGGGCAGAAAAAGTTTACGGAACCTGTTTCCCTGCTCTAGTTTCTGAACAAGCTGCAGAAACCTGAGTGCACCTCAGGAGAGAAAAAGCAGGCAAAAAGTGTGACCCGCGGGTCAGGATTTTTTCAAAAAAATGAAAAGTATCCAAAGTGTCTCAAACTCACATCATATGATGCCCGAGATCCGAAAGGGCAGAAAAAGTTTACGGAACCTGTTTCCCTGCTCTAGATTCTGAACAAGCTGCAGAAACCTGAGTGCAGCTCAGGAGAGAAAAAGCAGGCAAAAAGTGTGACCCGCGGGTCAGGATTTTTTCAAAAAAATTAAAAGTATCCAAAGCGTCTCAAACTCACATCATATAATGCCCGAGATCCGAAAGGGCAGAAAAAGTTTACGGAACCTGTTTCCCTGCTCTAGATTCTGAACAAGCTGCAGAAACCTGAGTGCAGCTCAGGAAAGAAAAAGCAGGCAAAAAGTCTGACCCGCGGGTCAGGATTTTTTCAAAAAAATGAAAAGTATCCAAAGCTTCTCAAACTCACGTCATATGATGCCCGAGATGCGAAAAGGCAGAAAAAGTTTACGGAACCTGTTTCCCTGCTGTAGATCCTGAACAAGCTGCAGAAACCTGAGTGCACTTCAGGAGAGAAAAAGCAGGCAAAAAGTGTGACCCGCAGGTCAGGATTTTTCAAAAAAATGAAAAGTATCCAAAGCGTCTCAAACTCACATCATATGATGCCCGAGATCCGAAAGGGCAGAAAAAGTTTACGGAACCTGTTTCCCTGCTCTAGATTCTGAACAAGCTGCAGAAACCTGAGTGCACCTCAGGAGAGAAAAAGCAGGCAAAAAGTGTGACCCGCGGGTCAGGATTTTTTCAAAAAAATGAAAAGTATCCAAAGCGTCTCAAACTCACATCATATGATGCCCGAGATCCGAAAGGGCAGAAGAAGTTTACGGAACCTGTTTCCCTGCTCTAGATTCTGAACAAGCTGCAGAAACCTGAGTGCAGCTCAGGAAAGAAAAAGCAGGCAAAAAGTGTGACCCGCAGGTTAGGATTTTTTCAAAAAAATGAAAAGTATCCAAAGCGTCTCAAACTCACGTCATATGATGCCCGAGATCCGAAAGGGCAGAAAAAGTTTACGGAACCTGTTTCCCTGCTGTAGATCCTGAACAAGCTGCAGAAACCTGAGTGCACTTCAGGAGAGAAAAAGCAGGCAAACAGTGTGACCCGCGGGTCAGGATTTTTTCAAAAAAATGAAAAGTATCCAAAGCGTCTCAAACTCACATCATATGATGCCCGAGATCCGAAAGGGCAGAAAAAGTTTACGGAACCTGTTTCCCTGCTCTAGTTTCTGAACAAGCTGCAGAAACCTGAGTGCACCTCAGGAGAGAAAAAGCAGGCAAAAAGTGTGACCCGCGGGTCAGGATTTTTTCAAAAAAATGAAAAGTATCCAAAGCGTCTCAAACTCACATCATATGATGACCGAGATCCGAAAGGGCAGAAAAAGTTTACGGAACCTGTTTCCCTGCTCTAGATTCTGAACAAGCTGCAGAAACCTGAGTGCAGCTCAGGAGAGAAAAAGCAGGCAAAAAGTGTGACCCGCGGGTCAGGATTTTTTCAAAAAAATTAAAAGTATCCAAAGCGTCTCAAACTCACATCATATAATGCCCGAGATCCGAAAGGGCAGAAAAAGTTTACGGAACCTGTTTCCCTGCTCTAGATTCTGAACAAGCTGCAGAAACCTGAGTGCAGCTCAGGAAAGAAAAAGCAGGCAAAAAGTGTGACCCGCGGGTCAGGATTTTTTCAAAAAAATGAAAAGTATCCAAAGCTTCTCAAACTCACGTCATATGATGCCCGAGATGCGAAAAGGCAGAAAAAGTTTACGGAACCTGTTTCCCTGCTGTAGATCCTGAACAAGCTGCAGAAACCTGAGTGCACTTCAGGAGAGAAAAAGCAGGCAAAAAGTGTGACCCGCAGGTCAGGATTTTTCAAAAAAATGAAAAGTATCCAAAGCGTCTCAAACTCACATCATATGATGCCCGAGATCCGAAAGGGCAGAAAAAGTTTACGGAACCTGTTTCCCTGCTCTAGATTCTGAACAAGCTGCAGAAACCTGAGTGCACCTCAGGAGAGAAAAAGCAGGCAAAAAGTGTGACCCGCGGGTCAGGATTTTTTCAAAAAAATGAAAAGTATCCAAAGCGTCTCAAACTCACATCATATGATGCCCGAGATCCGAAAGGGCAGAAGAAGTTTACGGAACCTGTTTCCCTGCTCTAGATTCTGAACAAGCTGCAGAAACCTGAGTGCAGCTCAGGAAAGAAAAAGCAGGCAAAAAGTGTGACCCGCAGGTTAGGATTTTTTCAAAAAAATGAAAAGTATCCAAAGCGTCTCAAACTCACGTCATATGATGCCCGAGTTTCGAAAGGGCAGAAAAAGTTTACGGAACCTGTTTCCCTGCTGTAGATCCTGAACAAGCTGCAGAAACCTGAGTGCACTTCAGGAGAGAAAAAGCAGGCAAACAGTGTGACCAGTGTGGTCAGGATTTTTTCAAAAAAATGAAAAGTATCCAAAGCGTCTCAAACTCACATCATATGATGCCCGAGATCCGAAAGGGCAGAAAAAGTTTACGGAACCTGTTTCCCTGCTCTAGTTTCTGAACAAGCTGCAGAAACCTGAGTGCACCTCAGGAGAGAAAAAGCAGGCAAAAAGTGTGACCCGCGGGTCAGGATTTTTTCAAAAAAATGAAAAGTATCCAAAGCGTCTCAAACTCACATCATATGATGCCCGAGATCCGAAAGGGCAGAAAAAGTTTACGGAACCTGTTTCCCTGCTCTAGATTCTGAACAAGCTGCAGAAACCTGAGTGCAGCTCAGGAGAGAAAAAGCAGGCAAAAAGTGTGACCCGCGGGTCAGGATTTTTTCAAAAAAATTAAAAGTATCCAAAGCGTCTCAAACTCACATCATATAATGCCCGAGATCCGAAAGGGCAGAAAAAGTTTACGGAACCTGTTTCCCTGCTCTAGATTCTGAACAAGCTGCAGAAACCTGAGTGCAGCTCAGGAAAGAAAAAGCAGGCAAAAAGTCTGACCCGCGGGTCAGGATTTTTTCAAAAAAATGAAAAGTATCCAAAGCTTCTCAAACTCACGTCATATGATGCCCGAGATGCGAAAAGGCAGAAAAAGTTTACGGAACCTGTTTCCCTGCTGTAGATCCTGAACAAGCTGCAGAAACCTGAGTGCACTTCAGGAGAGAAAAAGCAGGCAAAAAGTGTGACCCGCAGGTCAGGATTTTTCAAAAAAATGAAAAGTATCCAAAGCGTCTCAAACTCACATCATATGATGCCCGAGATCCGAAAGGGCAGAAAAAGTTTACGGAACCTGTTTCCCTGCTCTAGATTCTGAACAAGCTGCAGAAACCTGAGTGCACCTCAGGAGAGAAAAAGCAGGCAAAAAGTGTGACCCGCGGGTCAGGATTTTTTCAAAAAAATGAAAAGTATCCAAAGCGTCTCAAACTCACATCATATGATGCCCGAGATCCGAAAGGGCAGAAAAAGTTTACGGAACCCGTTTCCCTGCTCTAGATTCTGAACAAGCTGCAGAAAGCTGAGTGCAGCTCAGGAAAGAAAAAGCAGGCAAAAAGTGTGACCCGCGGGTCAGGATTTTTTCAAAAAAATGAAAAGTATCCAAAGCGTCTCAAACTCACGTCATATGATGCCCGAGATGCGAAAAGGCAGAAAAAGTTTGCGGAACCTGTTTCCCTGCTGTAGATCCTGAACAAGCTGCAGAAACCTGAGTGCACTTCAGGAGAGAAAAAGCAGGCAAAAAGTGTGACCCGCGGGTCAGGATTTTTTCAAAAAAATGAAAAGTATCCAAAGCATCTCAAACTCACGTCATATGATGCCCGAGCTCCGAAAGGGCAGAAAAAGTTTACGGAACCCGTTTCCCTGCTCTAGATTCTGAACAAGCTACAGAAATCTGAGTGCACCTCAGGAGAGAAATAGCAGACAAAAAGTGTGACCCGCGGGTCAGGATTTTTTCAAAAAAATGAAAAGTATCCAAAGCGTCTCAAACTCGCGTCATATGTTGCCCGAGATCCGAAAGGGCAGAAAATGTTTACGGAACCTGTTTCCCTGCTCTAGATTCTGAACAAGCTGCAGAAACCTGAGTGCACCTAAGGAGAGAAAAAGCAGGCAAAAAGTGTGACCCGCGGGTCAGGATTTTTTCAAAAAAATGAAAAGTATCCAAAGCGTCTCAAACTCGCGTCATATGATGCCCGAGATCCGAAAGGGCAGAAAAAGTTTGCGGAACCTGTTTCCCTGCTCTAGATTCTGAACAAGCTACAGAAACCTGAGTGCAGCTCAGGAGAGAAATAGCAGGCAAAAAGTGTGACCCGCGGGTCAGGATTTTTTCAAAAAAATGAAAAGTATCCAAAGCGTCTCAAACTCACGTCATATGATGCCCGAGATCCGAAAAGGCAGAAAAAGTTTACGGAACCCGTTTCCCTGCTCTAGATTCTGAACAAGCTACAGAAACCTGAGTGCACCTCAGGAGAGAAATAGCAGACAAAAAGTGTGACCTGCGGGTCAGGATTTTTTCAAAAAAATGAAAAGTATCCAAAGCGTCTCAAACTCGCGTCATATGATGCCCGAGATCCGAAAGGGCAGAAAAAGTTTGCGGAACCTGTTTCCCTGCTCTAGATTCTGAACAAGCTGCAGAAACCTGAGTGCACCTCAGGAGAGAAAAAGCAGGCAAAAAGTGTGACCCACGGGTCAGGATTTTTTCAAAAAAATGAAAAGTATCCAAAGCTTCTCAAACTCACGTCATATGATACCCGAGATCCGGAAGGGCAGAAAAAGTTTACAGAACCTGTTTCCCTGCTCTAGATTCTGAACAAGCTGCAGAAACCTGAGTGCACCTCGGGAGAGAAATAGCAGGCAAAAAGTGTGACCCGCGGGTCAGGATTTTTTCAAAAAAATGAAAAGTATCCAAAGCGTCTCAAACTCACGTCATATGATGCCCGAGATCCGAAAAGGCAGAAAAAGTTTGCGAAACCTGTTTCCCTGCTCTATATTCTGAACAAGCTACAGAAACCTGAGTGCAGCTCAGGAGAGAAAAAGCAGGCAAAAAGTGTGACCCACGGGTCAGGATTTTTTCAAAAAAATGAAAAGTATCGAAAGCGTCTCAAACTCACACCGTATGATGCCCGAGATCCGAAAGGGCAGAAAAAGTTTACGGAACCTGTTTCCCTGCTCTAGATTCTGAACAAGCTGCAGAAACCTGAGTGCACCTCAGGAGAGAAAAAGCAGGCAAAAAGTGTGACCCGCGGGTCAGGATTTTTTCAAAAAAATGAAAAGTATCCAAAGCGTCTCAAACTCACGTCATATGATGCCCGAGATCCGAAAGGGCAGAAAAAGTTTACGGAACCTGTTTCCCTGCTCTATATTCTGAACAAGCTGCAGAAACCTGAGTGCACCTCGGGAGAGAAAAAGCAGGCAAAAAGTGTGACCCGCGGGTCAGGATTTTTTCAAAAAAATGAAAAGTATCCAAAGCGTCTCAAACTCACACCGTATGATGCCCGAGATCCGAAAGGGCAGAAAAAGTTTACGGAACCCGTTTCCCTGCTCTAGATTCTGAACAAGCTACAGAAATCTGAGTGCACCTCAGGAGAGAAATAGCAGACAAAAAGTGTGACCCGCGGGTCAGGATTTTTTCAAAAAAATGAAAAGTATCCAAAGCGTCTCAAACTCGCGTCATATGTTGCCCGAGATCCGAAAGGGCAGAAAATGTTTACGGAACCTGTTTCCCTGCTCTAGATTCTGAACAAGCTGCAGAAACCTGAGTGCACCTAAGGAGAGAAAAAGCAGGCAAAAAGTGTGACCCGCGGGTCAGGATTTTTTCAAAAAAATGAAAAGTATCCAAAGCGTCTCAAACTCGCGTCATATGATGCCCGAGATCCTAAAGGGCAGAAAAAGTTTGCGGAACCTGTTTCCCTGCTCTAGATTCTGAACAAGCTACAGAAACCTGAGTGCAGCTCAGGAGAGAAAAAGCAGGCAAAAAGTGTGACCCACGGGTCAGGATTTTTTCAAAAAAATGAAAAGTATCCAAAGCTTCTCAAACTCACGTCATATGATGCCCGAGATCCGGAAGGGGAGAAAAAGTTTACAGAACCTGTTTCCCTGCTCTAGATTCTGAACAAGCTGCAGAAACCTGAGTGCACCTCGGGAGAGAAATAGCAGGCAAAAAGTGTGACCCGCGGGTCAGGATTTTTTCAAAAAAATGAAAAGTATCCAAAGCGTCTCAAACTCACGTCATATGATGCCCGAGATCCGAAAAGGCAGAAAAAGTTTACGGAACCCGTTTCCCTGCTCTAGATTCTGAGCAAGCTACAGAAACCTGAGTGCACCTCAGGAGAGAAATAGCAGACAAAAAGTGTGACCCGCGGGTCAGGATTTTTTCAAAAAAATGAAAAGTATCCAAAGCGTCTCAAACTCGCGTCATATGTTGCCCGAGATCCGAAAGGGCAGAAAATGTTTACGGAACCTGTTTCCCTGCTCTAGATTCTGAACAAGCTGCAGAAACCTGAGTGCACCTCAGGAGAGAAAAAGCAGGCAAAAAGTGTGACCCGCGGGTCAGGATTTTTTCAAAAAAATGAAAAGTATCCAAAGCGTCTCAAACTCGCGTCATATGATGCCCGAGATCCGAAAGGGCAGAAAAAGTTTGCGGAACCTGTTTCCCTGCTCTAGATTCTGAACAAGCTATAGAAACCTGAGTGCAGCTCAGGAGAGAAAAAGCAGGCAAAAAGTGTGACCCACGGGTCAGGATTTTTTCAAAAAAATGAAAAGTATCCAAAGCTTCTCAAACTCACGTCATATGGTACCCGAGATCCGGAAGGGCAGAAAAAGTTTACAGAACCTGTTTCCCTGCTCTAGATTCTGAACAAGCTGCAGAAACCTGAGTGCACCTCGGGAGGGAAATAGCAGGCAAAAAGTGTGACCCGCGGGTCAGGATTTTTTCAAAAAAATGAAAAGTATCCAAAGCGTCTCAAACTCACGTCATATGATGCCCGAGATCCGAAAAGGCAGAAAAAGTTTGCGAAACCTGTTTCCCTGCTCTATATTCTGAACAAGCTACAGAAACCTGAGTGCAGCTCAGGAGAGAAAAAGCAGGCAAAAAGTGTGACCCACGGGCAGGATTTTTTCAAAAAAATGAAAAGTATCGAAAGCGTCTCAAACTCACACCGTATGATGCCCGAGATCCGAAAGGGCAGAAAAAGTTTACGGAACCTGTTTCCCTGCTCTAGATTCTGAACAAGCTGCAGAAACCTGAGTGCACCTCAGGAGAGAAAAAGCAGGCAAAAAGTGTGACCCGCGGGTCAGGATTTTTTCAAAAAAATGAAAAGTATCCAAAGCGTCTCAAACTCACGTCATATGATGCCCGAGATCCGAAAGGGCAGAAAAAGTTTACGGAACCTGTTTCCCTGCTGTAGATCCTGAACAAGCTGCAGAAACCTGAGTGCACTTCAGGAGAGAAAAAGCAGGCAAAAAGTGTGACCCGCGGGTCAGGATTTTTTCAAAAAAATGAAAAGTATCCAAAGCGTCTCAAACTCACATGATATAATGCCCGAGATCTGAAAGGGCAGAAAAAGTTTACGGAACCTGTTTCCCTGCTCTATATTCTGAACAAGCTGCAGAAATCTGAGTGCACCTCGGGAGAGAAAAAGCAGGCAAAAAGTGTGACCCGCGGGTCAGGATTTTTTCAAAAAAATGAAAAGTATCCAAAGCGTCTCAAACTCACACCGTATGATGCCCGAGATCCGAAAGGGCAGAAAAAGTTTACGGAACCTGTTATCCTGCTCTATATTCTGAACAAGCTGCAGAAACCTGAGTGCCCCTCAGGAGAGAAAAAGCAGGCAAAAAGTGTGACCCGCAGGTCAGGATTTTTTCAAAAAAATGAAAAGTATCCAAAGCGTCTCAAACTCGCGTCATATGATGCCTGAGATCTGAAAGGGCAGAAAAAGTTTACAGAACATGTTTCCCTGCTCTAGATTCTGAACAAGCTGCAGAAACCTGAGTGCACCTCGGGAGAGAAATAGCAGGCAAAAAGTGTGACCCACGGGTCAGGATTTTTCCAAAAAAATGAAAAGTATCCAAAGCGTCTCAAACTCACGTCATATGATGCCCGAGGTCCGAAAGGGCAGAAAAAGTTTACAGAACATGTTTCCCTGCTCTAGATTCTGAACAAGCTGCAGAAACCTGAGTGCACCTCAGGAGAGAAAAAGCAGGCAAAAAGTGTGACCCGCGGGTCAGGATTTTTTCAAAAAAATGAAAAGAATCCAAAGCGTCTCAAACTCACGTCATATGATGCCCGAGATCCGAAAAGGCAGAAAAAGTTTGCGGAACCTGTTTCCCTGCTGTAGATTTTGAACAAGCTGCAGAAACCTGAGTGCACCTCAGGAGAGAAAAAGCAGGCAAAAAGTGTGACCCGCGGGTCAGGATTTTTTCAAAAAAATGAAAAGTATCCAAAGCGTCTCAAACTCACGTCATATGATGCCCGAGATCCGAAAAGGCAGAAAAAGTTTACGGAACCCGTTTCCCTGCTCTAGATTCTGAACAAGCTACAGAAACCTGAGTGCACCTCAGGAGAGAAATAGCAGACAAAAAGTGTGACCCGCGGGTCAGGATTTTTTCAAAAAAATGAAAAGTATCCAAAGCGTCTCAAACTCGCGTCATATGTTGCCCGAGATCCGAAAGGGCAGAAAATGTTTACGGAACCTGTTTCCCTGCTCTAGATTCTGAACAAGCTGCAGAAACCTGAGTGCACCTCAGGAGAGAAAAAGCAGGCAAAAAGTGTGACCCGCGGGTCAGGATTTTTTCAAAAAAATGAAAAGTATCCAAAGCGTCTCAAACTCGCGTCATATGATGCCCGAGATCCGAAAGGGCAGAAAAAGTTTGCGGAACCTGTTTCCCTGCTCTAGATTCTGAACAAGCTATAGAAACCTGAGTGCAGCTCAGGAGAGAAAAAGCAGGCAAAAAGTGTGACCCACGGGTCAGGATTTTTTCAAAAAAATGAAAAGTATCCAAAGCTTCTCAAACTCACGTCATATGATACCCGAGATCCGGAAGGGCAGAAAAAGTTTACAGAACCTGTTTCCCTGCTCTAGATTCTGAACAAGCTGCAGAAACCTGAGTGCACCTCGGGAGAGAAATAGCAGGCAAAAAGTGTGACCCGCGGGTCAGGATTTTTTCAAAAAAATGAAAAGTATCCAAAGCGTCTCAAACTCACGTCATATGATGCCCGAGATCCGAAAAGGCAGAAAAAGTTTGCGAAACCTGTTTCCCTGCTCTATATTCTGAACAAGCTACAGAAACCTGAGTGCAGCTCAGGAGAGAAAAAGCAGGCAAAAAGTGTGACCCACGGGCAGGATTTTTTCAAAAAAATGAAAAGTATCGAAAGCGTCTCAAACTCACACCGTATGATGCCCGAGATCCGAAAGGGCAGAAAAAGTTTACGGAACCTGTTTCCCTGCTCTAGATTCTGAACAAGCTGCAGAAACCTGAGTGCACCTCAGGAGAGAAAAAGCAGGCAAAAAGTGTGACCCGCGGGTCAGGATTTTTTCAAAAAAATGAAAAGTATCCAAAGCGTCTCAAACTCACGTCATATGATGCCCGAGATCCGAAAGGGCAGAAAAAGTTTACGGAACCTGTTTCCCTGCTGTAGATCCTGAACAAGCTGCAGAAACCTGAGTGCACTTCAGGAGAGAAAAAGCAGGCAAAAAGTGTGACCCGCGGGTCAGGATTTTTTCAAAAAAATGAAAAGTATCCAAAGCGTCTCAAACTCACATGATATAATGCCCGAGATCTGAAAGGGCAGAAAAAGTTTACGGAACCTGTTTCCCTGCTCTATATTCTGAACAAGCTGCAGAAACCTGAGTGCACCTCGGGAGAGAAAAAGCAGGCAAAAAGTGTGACCCGCGGGTCAGGATTTTTTCAAAAAAATGAAAAATATCCAAAGCGTCTCAAACTCACACCGTATGATGCCCGAGATCCGAAAGGGCAGAAAAAGTTTACGGAACCTGTTATCCTGCTCTATATTCTGAACAAGCTGCAGAAACCTGAGTGCCCCTCAGGAGAGAAAAAGCAGGCAAAAAGTGTGACCCGCAGGTCAGGATTTTTTCAAAAAAATGAAAAGTATCCAAAGCGTCTCAAACTCGCGTCATATGATGCCTGAGATCTGAAAGGGCAGAAAAAGTTTACAGAACATGTTTCCCTGCTCTAGATTCTGAACAAGCTGCAGAAACCTGAGTGCACCTCGGGAGAGAAATAGCAGGCAAAAAGTGTGACCCACGGGTCAGGATTTTTCCAAAAAAATGAAAAGTATCCAAAGCGTCTCAAACTCACGTCATATGATGCCCGAGGTCCGAAAGGGCAGAAAAAGTTTACAGAACATGTTTCCCTGCTCTAGATTCTGAACAAGCTGCAGAAACCTGAGTGCACCTCAGGAGAGAAAAAGCAGGCAAAAAGTGTGACCCGCGGGTCAGGATTTTTTCAAAAAAATGAAAAGAATCCAAAGCGTCTCAAACTCACGTCATATGATGCCCGAGATCCGAAAAGGCAGAAAAAGTTTGCGGAACCTGTTTCCCTGCTGTAGATTTTGAACAAGCTGCAGAAACCTGAGTGCACCTCAGGAGAGAAAAAGCAGGCAAAAAGTCTGACCCGCGGGTCAGGATTTTTTCAAAAAAATGAAAAGTATCCAAAGCGTCTCAAACTCACATCATATGATGCCCGAGATCCGAAAGGGCAGAAAAAGTTTACGGAACCTGTTTCCCTGCTCTAGATTCTGAACAAGCTGCAGAAACTGAGTGCAGCTCAGGAAAGAAAAAGAGGGCAAAAAGTGTGACCCGCGGGTCAGGATTTTTTCAAAAAAATGAAAAGTATCCAAAGCGTCTCAAACTCACGTCATATGATGCCCGAGATGCGAACAGGCAGAAAAAGTTTACGGAACCTGTTTCCCTGCTCTAGATTCTGAACAAGCTGCAGAAACCTGAGTGCACCTCGGGAGAGAAATAGCAGGCAAAAAGTGTGACCCGCGGGTCAGGATTTTTTCACAAAAATGAAAAGTATCCAAAGCGTCTCAAACTCACGTCATATGATGCCCGATATCCGAAAGGGCAGAAAAAGTTTACAGAACATGTTTCCCTGCTCTAGATTCTGAACAAGCTGCAGAAACCTGAGTGCACCTCAGGAGAGAAAAAGCAGGCAAAAAGTGTGACCCGCGGGTCAGGATTTTTTCAAAAAAATGAAAAGTATCCAAAGCTTCTCAAACTCACGTCATATGATGCCCGAGATCCGAGAAGGCAGAAAAAGTTTGCGGAACCTGTTTCCCTGCTGTAGATTTTGAACAAGCTGCAGAAACCTGAGTGCACCTCAGGAGAGAAAAAGCAGGCAAAAAGTCTGACCCGCGGGTCAGGATTTTTTCAAAAAAATGAAAAGTATCCAAAGCGTCTCAAACTCACATCATATGATGCCCGAGATCCGAAAGGGCAGAAAAAGTTTACGGAACCTGTTTCCCTGCTCTAGATTCTGAACAAGCTGCAGAAACCTGAGTGCAGCTCAGGAAAGAAAAAGCAGGCAAAAAGTGTGACCCACGGGTCAGCATTTTTTCAAAAAAATGAAAAGTATCCAAAGCGTTTCAAACGGGTCAGGATTTTTTAAAAAAATGAAAAGTATCCAAAGCTTCTCAAACTCACGTCATATGATGCCCGAGATCCGGAAGGGCAGAAAAAATTTACAGAACCTGTTTCCCTGCTCTAGATTCTGAGCAAGCTGCAGAAACCTGAGTGCACCTCTGGAGAGAAAAAGCAGGCAAAAAGTGTGACCCGCGGGTCAGGATTTTTTCAAAAAAATGAAAAGTATCCAAAGCGTCTCAAACTCACGTCATATGATGCCCGAGATCCGAAAAGGCAGAAAAAGTTTGCGGAACCTGTTTCCCTGCTCTAGATTCTGAACAAGCTGCAGAAACCTGAGTGCACTGCAGGAGAGAAAAAACAGGCAAAAAGTGTGACCCGTGGGTCAGGATTTTTTCAAAAAAATGAAAAGTATCCAAAGCGTCTCAAACTCGCGTCATATGATGCCCGAGATCCGAAAGGGCAGAAAAAGTTTACGGAACCTGTTTCCGTGCTCTAGATTCTGAACAAGCTGCAGAAACCTGAGTGCACCTCGGGAGAGAAAAAGCAGGCAAAAAGTGTGACCCGCGGGTCAGGATTTTTTCAAAAAAATGAAAAGTATCCAAAGCGTCTCAAACTCACGTCATATGATGCCCGAGATCCGAAAAGGCAGAAAAGGTTTGCGGAACCTGATTCCCTGCTCTAGATTCTGAACAAGCTGCAGAAACCTGAGTGCACTTCAGGAGAGAAAAAGCAGGCAAAAAGTGTGACCCGCGGGTCAGGATTTTTTCAAAAAAATGAAAAGTATCCAAAGCGTCTCAAACTCACGTCATATGATGCCCAAGATCTGAAAGGGCAGAAAAAGTTTACAGAACATGTTTCCCTGCTCTAGATTCTGAACAAGCTGCAGAAACCTGAGTGCACCTCGGGAGAGAAAAAGCAGGCAAAAAGTGTGACCCGCGGGTCAGGATTTTTTCAAAAAAATGAAAAGTATCCAAAGCGTCTCAAACTCACGTCATATGATGCCCGAGATCCGAAAAGGCAGAAAAAGTTTACGGAACCTGTTTCCCTGCTCTAGATTCTGAACAAGCTGCAGAAACCTGAGTGCACCTCAGGAGAGAAAAAGCAGGCAAAAAGTCTGACCCGCGGGTCAGGATTTTTTCAAAAAAATGAAAAGTATCCAAAGCGTCTCAAACTCACATCATATGATGCCCGAGATCCGAAAGGGCAGAAAAAGTTTACGGAACCTGTTTCCCTGCTGTAGATCCTGAACAAGCTGCAGAAACCTGAGTGCACTTCAGGAGAGAAAAAGCAGGCAAAAAGTGTGACCCGCGGGTCAGGATTTTTTCAAAAAAATGAAAAGTATCCAAAGCGTCTCAAACGGGTCAGGATTTTTTCAAAAAAATGAAAAGTATCCAAAGCTTCTCAAACTCACGTCATATGATGCCCGAGATCCGGAAGGGCAGAAAAAGTTTACAGAACCTGTTTCCCTGCTCTAGATTCTGAACAAGCTGCAGAAACCTGAGTGCACCTCTGGAGAGAAAAAGCAGGCAAAAAGTGTGACCCGCGGGTCAGGAGTTTTTCAAAAAAAAGAAAAGTATCCAAAGCATCTCAAACTCACGTCATATGATGCCCGAGATCCGAAAAGGCAGAAAAAGTTTGCGGAACCTGTTTCCCTGCTCTAGATTCTGAACAAGCTGCAGAAACCTGAGTGCACTGCAGGAGAGAAAAAACAGGCAAAAAGTGTGACCCGTGGGTCAGGATTTTTTCAAAAAAATGAAAAGTATCCAAAGCGTCTCAAACTCACATCGTATGATGCCCGAGATCCGAAAGGGCAGAAAAAGTTTACGGAACCTGTTTCCCTGCTCTAGCTTCTGAACAAGCTGCAGAAATCTGAGTGCACCTCAGGAGAGAAAAAGCAGGCAAAAAGTGTGACTCGCGGGTCAGGATTTTTCCAAAAAAATGAAAAGTATCCAAAGCGTCTTAAACTCACGTCATATGATGCCCGAGATCCGAAAGGGCAGAAAAAGTTTACGGAACCTGTTTCCCTGCTCTAGATTCTGTACAAGCTGCAGAAACCTGAGTGCAGCTCAGGAAAGAAAAAGCAGGCAAAAAGTGTGACCCGCGGGTCAGGATTTTTTCAAAAAAATGAAAAGTATCCAAAGCGTCTCAAACTCGCGTCATATGATGCCCGAGATCCGAAAGGGCAGAAAAAGTTTACGGAACCTGTTTCCCTGCTCTAGATTCTAAACAAGCTGCAGAAACGTGAGTGCACCTCAGGAGAGAAATAGCAGGCAAAAAGTGTGACCCGCGGGTCAGGATTTTTTCAAAAAAATGAAAAGTATCCAAAGCGTCTCAAATTCGCGTCATATGTTGCCCGAGATCCGAAAGGGCAGAAAATGTTTACGGAACCTGTTTCCCTGCTCTAGATTCTGAACAAGCTACAGAAACCTGAGTGCACCTCAGGAGAGAAAAAGCAGGCAAAAAGTGTGACCCGCGGGTCAGGATTTTTTCAAAAAAATGAAAAGTATCCAAAGCGTCTCAAACTCGCGTCATATGATGCCCGAGGTCCGAAAGGGCAGAAAAAGTTTGCGGAACCTGTTTCCCTGCTCTAGATTCTGAACAAGCTGCAGTAACCTGAGGGCAGCTCAGGAGAGAAAAAGCAGGCAAAAAGTGTGACCCGCGGGTCAGGATTTTTTCAAAAAAATGAAAAGTATCCAAAGCGTCTCAAACGGGTCAGGATTTTTTTAAAAAATGAAAAGTATCCAAAGCTTCTCAAACTCACGTCATATGATGCCCGAGATCCGGAAGGGCAGAAAAAGTTTACAGAACCTGTTTCCCTGCTCTAGATTCTGAACAAGCTGCAGAAACCTGAGTGCACCTCTGGAGATAAAAAGCAGGCAAAAAGTGTGACCCGCGGGTCAGGATTTTTTCAAAAAAATGAAAAGTATCCAAAGCGTCTCAAACTCACATCATATGATGCCCGAGATCCGAAAAGGCAGAAAAAGTTTGCGGAACCTGTTTCCCTGCTCTAGATTCTGAACAAGCTGCAGAAACCTGAGTGCACTGCAGTAGAGAAAAAACAGGCAAAAAGTGTGACCCGCGGGTCAGGATTTTTTCAAAAAAATGAAAAGTATCCAAAGCGTCTCAAACTCACATCATATGATGCCCGAGATCCGAAAGGGCAGAAAAAGTTTACGGAACCTGTTTCCCTGCTCTAGATTCTGAACAAGCTGCAGAAACCTGAGTGCACCTCAGGAGAGAAAAAGCAGGCAAAAAGTGTGACCCGCAGGTTAGGATTTTTTCAAAAAAATGAAAAGTATCCAAAGCGTCTCAAACTCACGTCATATGATGCCCGACATCCGGAAGGGCAGAAAAAGTTTACAGAACCTGTTTCCCTGCTCTAGATTCTTAACAAGCTGCAGAAACCTGAGTGCACCTCGGGAGAGAAATAGCAGGCAAAAAGTGTGACCCGCGGGTCAGGATTTTTTCACAAAAATGAAAAGTATCCAAAGCGTCTCAAACTCACGTCATATGATGCCCGAGATCCAAAAGGGCAGAAAAAGTTTATGGAACCTGTTTCCCTGCTGTAGATCCTGAACAAGCTGCAGAAACGTGAGTGCACCTCAGGAGAGAAAAAGCAGGCAAAAAGTGTGACCCGCGGGTCAGGATTTTTCCAAAAAAATGAAAAGTATCCAAAGCGTCTCAAACTCACATCATATGATGCCCGAGATCTGAAAGGGCAGAAAAAGTTTACGGAACCTGTTTCCCTGCTCTAGATTCTGAACAAGCTGCAGAAACCTGAGGGCACCTCAGGAGAGAAATAGCAGGCAAAAAGTGTGACCCGCGGTTCAGGATTTTTTCAAAAAAATGAAAAGTATCCAAAGCGTCTCAAACTCGCGTCATATGTTGCCCGAGATCCGAAAGGGCAGAAAATGTTTACGGAACCTGTTTCCCTGCTCTAGATTCTGAACAAGCTACAGAAACCTGAGTGCACCTCAGGAGAGAAAAAGCAGGCAAAAAGTGTGACCCGCGGGTCAGGATTTTTTCAAAAAAATGAAAAGTATCCAAAGCGTCTCAAACTCGCGTCATATGATGCCCGAGGTCCGAAAGGGCAGAAAAAGTTTGCGGAACCTGTTTCCCTGCTCTAGATTCTGAACAAGCTGCAGTAACCTGAGGGCAGCTCAGGAGAGAAAAAGCAGGCAAAAAGTGTGACCCGCGGGTCAGGATTTTTTCAAAAAAATGAAAAGTATCCAAAGCGTCTCAAACGGGTCAGGATTTTTTAAAAAAATGAAAAGTATCCAAAGCTTCTCAAACTCACGTCATATGATGCCCGAGATCCGGAAGGGCAGAAAAAGTTTACAGAACCTGTTTCCCTGCTCTAGATTCTGAACAAGCTGCAGAAACCTGAGTGCACCTCTGGAGATAAAAAGCAGGCAAAAAGTGTGACCCGCGGGTCAGGATTTTTTCAAAAAAATGAAAAGTATCCAAAGCGTCTCAAACTCACATCATATGATGCCCGAGATCCGAAAAGGCAGAAAAAGTTTGCGGAACCTGTTTCCCTGCTCTAGATTCTGAACAAGCTGCAGAAACCTGAGTGCACTGCAGGAGAGAAAAAACAGGCAAAAAGTGTGACCCGCGGGTCAGGATTTTTTCAAAAAAATGAAAAGTATCCAAAGCGTCTCAAACTCACATCATATGATGCCCGAGATCCGAAAGGGCAGAAAAAGTTTACGGAACCTGTTTCCCTGCTCTAGATTCTGAACAAGCTGCAGAAACCTGAGTGCACCTCAGGAGAGAAAAAGCAGACAAAAAGTGTGACCCGCAGGTTAGGATTTTTTCAAAAAAATGAAAAGTATCCAAAGCGTCTCAAACTCACGTCATATGATGCCCGACATCCGGAAGGGCAGAAAAAGTTTACAGAACCTGTTTCCCTGCTCTAGATTCTTAACAAGCTGCAGAAACCTGAGTGCACCTCGGGAGAGAAATAGCAGGCAAAAAGTGTGACCCGCGGGTCAGGATTTTTTCACAAAAATGAAAAGTATCCAAAGCGTCTCAAACTCACGTCATATGATGCCCGAGATCCAAAAGGGCAGAAAAAGTTTATGGAACCTGTTTCCCTGCTGTAGATCCTGAACAAGCTGCAGAAACCTGAGTGCACTTCAGGAGAGAAAAAGCAGGCAAAAAGTATGACCCGCAGGTCAGGATTTTTTCGAAAAAATGAAAAGTATCCAAAGCGTCTCAAACTCACGTCAAATGATGCCCGAGATGCGAAAAGGCAGAAAAAGTTTGCGGAACCTGTTTCCCTGCTGTAGATCCTGAACAAGCTGCAGAAACCTGAGTGCACTTCAGGAGAGAAAAAGCAGGCAAAAAGTGTGACCCGCGGGTCAGGATTTTTTCAAAAAAATGAAAAGTATCCAAAGCGTCTCAAACTCACATCATATGATGCCCGAGATCCGAAGGGCAGAAAAAGTTTACGGAACCTGTTTCCCTGCTCTAGTTTCTGAACAAGCTGCAGAAACCTGAGTGCACCTCAGGAGAGAAAAAGCAGGCAAAAAGTGTGACCCGCGGGTCAGGATTTTTTCAAAAAAATGAAAAGTATCCAAAGCGTCTCAAACTCACATCATATGATGCCCGAGATCCAAAAGGGCAGAAAAAGTTTACGGAACCTGTTTCCCTGCTCTAGATTCTGAACAAGCTGCAGAAACCTGAGTGCACCTCAGGAAAGAGAAAGCAGGCAAAAAGTGTGACCCGCAGGTTAGGATTTTTCCCAAAAAATGAAAAGTATCCAAAGCGTCTCAAACTCGCGTCATATGATGCCCGAGATCCGAAAGGGCAGAAAAAGTTTGCGGAACCTGTTTCCCTGCTCTAGATTCTGAACAAGCTACAGAAACGTGAGTGCAGCTCAAGAGAGAAAAAGCAGGCAAAAAGTGTGACCCACGGGTCAGGATTTTTTCAAAAAAATGAAAAGTATCCAAAGCTTCTCAAACTCACGTCATATGATGCCCGAGATCCGGAAGGGCAGAAAAAGTTTACAGAACCTGTTTCCCTGCTCTAGATTCTGAACAAGCTGCAGAAACCTGAGTGCACCTCGGGAGAGAAATAGCAGGCAAAAAGTGTGACCCACGGGTCAGGATTTTTCCAAAAAAATGAAAAGTATCCAAAGCGTCTCAAACTCACATCATATGATGCCCGAGATCCGAAAGGGCAGAAAAAGTTTACGGAACCTGTTTCCCTGCTCTAGATTCTGAACAAGCTGCAGAAACCTGAGTGCACCTCAGGAGAGAAAAAGCAGGCAAAAAGTGTGACCCCGCGGGTCAGGATTTTTTCAAAAAATGAAAAGTATCCAAAGCGTCTCAAACTCGCGTCATATGATGCCCGAGATCCGAAAGGGCAGAAAAAGTTTACGGAACCTGTTTCCCTGCTCTAGATTCTAAACAAGCTGCAGAAACCTGAGTGCACCTCAGGAGAGAAAAAGCAGGCAAAAAGTGTGACCCGCGGGTCAGGATTTTTCCAAAAAAATGAAAAGTATCCAAAGCGTCTCAAACTCACATCATATGATGCCCGAGATCCGAAAGGGCAGAAAAAGTTTACGGAACCTGTTTCCCTGCTCTAGATTCTGTACAAGCTGCAGAAACCTGAGTGCACCTCAGGAGAGAAAAAGCAGGCAAAAAGTGTGACCCGCGGGTCAGGATTTTTTCAAAAAAATGAAAAGTATCCAAAGCTTCTCAAACTCACGTCATATGATGCCCGAGATCCGAAAAGGCAGAAAAAGTTTGCGGAACCTGTTTCCCTGCTGTAGATTTTGAACAAGCTGCAGAAACCTGAGTGCACCTCAGGAGAGAAAAAGAAGGCAAAAAGTCTGACCCGCGGGTCAGGATTTTTTCAAAAAAATGAAAAGTATCCAAAGCGTCTCAAACTCACATCATATGATGCCCGAGATCCGAAAGGGCAGAAAAAGTTTACGGAACCTGTTTCCCTGCTCTAGATTCTGAACAAGCTGCAGAAACCTGAGTGCACTTCAGGAGAGAAAAAGCAGGCAAAAAGTGTGACCCGCGGGTCAGGATTTTTTCAAAAAAATGAAAAGTATCCAAAGCGTCTCAAACTCACGTCATATGATGACCAAGATCTGAAAGGGCAGAAAAAGTTTACAGAACATGTTTCCCTGCTCTAGATTCTGAACAAGCTGCAGAAACCTGAGTGCACCTCTGGAGAGAAAAAGCAGGCAAAAAGTGTGACCCGCGGGTCAGGATTTTTTCAAAAAAATGAAAAGTATCCAAAGCGTTTCAAACTCACATCATTTGATGCCCGAGATCCGAAAGGGCAGAAAAAGTTTACGGAACCTGTTTCCCTGCTCTAGATTCTGAACAAGCTGCAGAAACCTGAGTGCACCTCAGGAGAGAAAAAGCCGGCAAAAAGTCTGACCCGCGGGTCAGGATTTTTTCAAAAAAATGAAAAGTATCCAAAGCATCTCAAACTCACATCATATGATGCCCGAGATCCGAAAGGGCAGAAAAAGTTTACGGAACCTGTTTCCCTGCTCTAGATTCTGAACAAGCTGCAGAAACCTGAGTGCACCTCAGGAGAGAAAAAGCAGGCAAAAAGTGAGACCCTCAGGTTAGGATTTTTTCAAAAAAATGAAAAGTATCCAAAGCGTCTCAAACTCACGTCATATGATGCCCGAGATCCGAAAGGGCAGAAAAAGTTTACGGAACCTGTTTCCCTGCTGTAGATCCTGAACAAGCTGCAGAAACCTGAGTGCACTTCAGGAGAGAAAAAGCAGGCAAAAAGTGTGACCCGCGGGTCAGGATTTTTTCAAAAAAATGAAAAGTATCCAAAGCGTCTCAAACGGGACAGGATTTTTTCAAAAAAATGAAAAGTATCCAAAGCGTCTCAAACTCACGTCATATGATGCCCGAGATCCGGAAGGGCAGAAAAAGTTTACAGAACCTGTTTCCCTGCTCTAGATTCTGAACAAGCTGCAGAAACCTGAGTGCACCTCTGGAGAGAAAAAGCAGGCAAAAAGTGTGACCCGCGGGTCAGGAGTTTTTCAAAAAAATGAAAAGTATCCAAAGCGTCTCAAACTCACGTCATATGATGCCCGAGATCCGAAAAGGCAGAAAAAGTTTGCGGAACCTGTTTCCCTGCTCTAGATTCTGAACAAGCTGCAGAAACCTGAGTGCACTGCAGGAGAGAAAAAACAGGCAAAAAGTGTGACCCGTGGGTCAGGATTTTTTCAAAAAAATGAAAAGTATCCAAAGCGTCTCAAACTCACATCGTATGATGCCCGATATCCGAAAGGGGAGAAAAAGTTTACGGAACCTGATTCCCTGCTCTAGATTCTAAACAAGCTGCAGAAACGTGAGTGCACCTCAGGAGAGAAAAAGCAGGCAAAAAGTGTGACCCGCGGGTCAGGATTTTTCCAAAAAAATGAAAAGTATCCAAAGCGTCTCAAACTCACATCATATGATGCCCGAGATCCGAAAGGGCAGAAAAAGTTTATGGAACCTGTTTCCCTGCTCTAGATTCTGAACAAGCTGCAGAAACCTGAGTGCACCTCGGGAGAGAAAAAGCAGGCAAAAAGTGTGACCCGCGGGTCAGGATTTTTTCAAAAAAATGAAAAGTATCCAAAGCGTCTCAAACTCACGTCATATGATGCCCGAGATCCGAAAAGGCAGAAAAGGTTTGCGGAACCTGTTTCCCTGCTCTAGATTCTGAACAAGCTGCAGAAACCTGAGTGCACTTCAGGAGAGAAAAAGCAGGCAAAAAGTGTGACCCGCGGGTCAGGATTTTTTCAAAAAAATGAAAAGTATCCAAAGCGTCTCAAACTCACGTCATATGATGCCCGAGATCTGAAAGGGCAGAAAAAGTTTACAGAACATGTTTCCCTGCTCTAGATTCTGAACAAGCTGCAGAAACCTGAGTGCACCTCTGGAGAGAAAAAGCAGGCAAAAAGTGTGACCCGCGGGTCAGGATTTTTTCCAAAAAATGAAAAGTATCCAAAGCGTTTCAAACTCACATCATTTGATGCCCGAGATCCGAAAGGGCAGAAAAAGTTTACGGAACCTGTTTCCCTGCTCTAGATTCTGAACAAGCTGCAGAAAGCTGAGTGCACCTCAGGAGAGAAAAAGCAGGCAAAAAGTCTGACCCGCGGGTCAGGATTTTTTCAAAAAAATGAAAAGTATCCAAAGCGTCTCAAACTCACATCATATGATGCCCGAGATCCGAAAGGGCAGAAAATGTTTACGGAACCTGTTTCCCTGCTCTAGATTCTGAACAAGCTGCAGAAACCTGAGTGCACCTCAGGAGAGAAAAAGCAGGCAAAAAGTGTGACCCGCGGGTCAGGATTTTTTCAAAAAAATGAAAAGTATCCAATGCGTCTCAAACTCACGTCATATGATGCCCGAGATCCGAAAGGGCAGAAAAAGTTTACGGAACCTGTTTCCCTGCTCTAGATTCTGAACAAGCTGCAGAAACCTGAGTGCACCTCAGGAGAGAAAAAGCAGGCAAAAAGTGTGACCTGCGGGTCAGGATTTTTTCAAAAAAATGAAAAGTATCCAAAGCGTCTCAAACTCACGTCATATGATGCCCGAGATCCGAAAGGGCAGAAAAAGTTTGCGGAACCTGTTTCCCTGCTCTAGATTCTGAACAAGCTGCAGATACCTGAGTGCAGCTCAGGAGAGAAAAAGCAGGCAAAAAGTGTGACCCGCGGGTCAGGATTTTTTCAAAAAAATGAAAAGTATCCAAAGCTTCTCAAACTCACATCATATGATGCCCGAGATCCGAAAGGGCAGAAAAAGTTTACAGAACCTGTTTCCCTGCTCTAGATTCTGAACAAGCTGCAGAAACCTGAGTGCACCTTGGGAGAGAAAAAGCAGGCAAAAAGTGTGACCCGCGGGTCAGGATTTTTTCAAAAAAATGAAAAGTATCCAAAGCGTCTCAAACTCACGTCATATGATGCCCGAGATCCGGAAGGGCAGAAAAAGTTTACAGAACCTGTTTCCCTGCTCTAGATTCTGAACAAGCTGCAGAAACCTGAGTGCACCTCGGGAGAGAAAAAGCAGGCAAAATGTGTGACCCGCGGGTCAGGATTTTTCCAAAAAAATGAAAAGTATCCAAAGCTTCTCAAACTCACGTCATATGATGCCCGAGATCCGAAAAGGCAGAAAAAGTTTGCGGAACCTGTTTCCCTGCTCTAGATTTTGAACAAGCTACAGAAACCTGAGTGCACCTCGAGAGAGAAAAAGCAGGCAAAAAGTGTGACCCGCGGGTCAGGATTTTTTCAAAAAAATGAAAAGTATCCAAAGCGTCTCAAACTCACGTCATATGATGCCCGAGATCCGAAAGGGCAGAAAAAGTTTACGGAACCTGTTTCCCTGCTCTAGATTCTGAACAAGCTGCAGAAACCTGAGTGCACCTCGGGAGAGAAAAAGCAGGCAAAAAGTGTGACCCGCGGGTCAGGATTTTTTCAAAAAAATGAAAAGTATCCAAAGCGTCTCAAACTCGCGTCATATGATGCCCGAGATCCGAAAGGGCAGAAAAAGTTTACGGAACCTGTTTCCCTGCTCTAGATTCTGAACACGCTGCAGAAACCTGAGTGCAGCTCAGGAAAGAAAAAGCAGGCAAAAAGTGTGACCCGCGGGTCAGGATTTTTTCAAAAAAATGAAAAGTATCCAAAGCGTCTCAAACTCGCATCATATGATGCCCGAGATCCGAAAGGGCAGAAAAAGTTTACGGAACCTGTTTCCCTGCTCTAGATTTTGAACAAGCTACAGAAACCTGAGTGCACCTCGGGAGAGAAAAAGCAGGCAAAAAGTGTGACCCGCGGGTCAGGATTTTTTCAAAAAAATGAAAAGTATCCAAAGCGTCTCAAACTCACGTCATATGATGCACGAGATCCGAAAGGGCAGAAAAAGTTTACGGAACCTGTTTCCCTGCTGTAGATCCTGAACAAGCTGCAGAAACCTGAGTGCACCTCGGGAGAGAAAAAGCAGGCAAAAAGTGTGACCCGCGGGTCAGGATTTTTTCAAAAAAATGAAAAGTATCCAAAGCATCTCAAACTCGCGTCATATGATGCCCGAGATCCGAAAGGGCAGAAAAAGTTTACGGAACCTGTTTCCCTGCTCTAGTTTCTGAACAAGCTGCAGAAACCTGAGCGCACCTCAGGAGAGAAAAAGCAGGCAAAAAGTGTGACCCGCGGGTCAGGATTTTTTCAAAAAAATGAAAAGTATCCAAAGCGTCTCAAACTCACATCATATGATGCCCGAGATCCGAAAGGGCAGAAAAAGTTTACAGAACCTGTTTCCCTGCTCTAGATTCTGAACAAGCTGCAGAAACCTGAGTGCAGCTCAGGAAAGAAAAAGCAGGCAAAAAGTGTGACCCGCGGGTCAGGATTTTTTCAAAAAAATGAAAAGTATCCAAAGCGTCTCAAACTCACATCATATGATGCCCGAGATCCGAAAGGGCAGAAAAAGTTTACGGAACCTGTTTCCCTGCTCTAGATTCTGAACAAGCTGCAGAAACCTGAGTGCACCTCGGGAGAGAAAAAGCAGGGAAAAAGTGTGACCCGCGGGTCAGGATTTTTTCAAAAAAATGAAAAGTATCCAAAGCGTCTCAAACTCGCGTCATATGATGCCCGAGATCCGAAAGGGCAGAAAAAGTTTACGGAACCTGTTTCCCTGCTCTAGATTCTGAACAAGCTGCAGAAACCTGAGTGCACCTCGGGAGAGAAAAAGCAGGCAAAAAGTGTGACCCGCGGGTCAGGATTTTTTCAAAAAAATGAAAAGTATCCAAAGCGTCTCAAACTCACGTCATATGATACCCGAGATCCGAAAAGGCAGAAAAGGTTTGCGGAACCTGTTTCCCTGCTCTAGATTCTGAACAAGCTGCAGAAACCTGAGTGCACTTCAGGAGAGAAAAAGCAGGCAAAAAGTGTGACCCGCGGGTCAGGATTTTTTCAAAAAAATGAAAAGTATCCAAAGCATCTCAAACTCACGTCATATGATGCCCAAGATCTGAAAGGGCAGAAAAAGTTTACAGAACATGTTTCAATGCTCTAGATTCTGAACAAGCTGCAGAAACCTGAGTGCACCTCTGGAGAGAAAAAGCAGGCAAAAAGTGTGACCCGCGGGTCAGGATTTTTTCAAAAAAATGAAAAGTATCCAAAGCGTTTCAAACTCACATCATTTGATGCCCGAGATCCGAAAGGGCAGAAAAAGTTTACGGAACCTGTTTCCCTGCTCTAGATTCTGAACAAGCTGCAGAAACCTGAGTGCACCTCAGGAGAGAAAAAGCAGGCAAAAAGTCTGACCCGCGGGTCAGGATTTTTTCAAAAAAATGAAAAGTATCCAAAGCGTCTCAAACTCACATCATATGATGCCCGAGATCCGAAAGGGCAGAAAAATTTTACGGAACCTGTTTCCCTGCTCTAGATTCTGAACAAGCTGCAGAAACCTGAGTGCACCTCAGGAGAGAAAAAGCAGGCAAAAAGTGTGACCCGCAGGTTAGGATTTTTTCAAAAAAATGAAAAGTATCCAAAGCGTCTCAAACTCACGTCATATGATGCCCGAGATCCGAAAGGGCAGAAAAAGTTTACGGAACCTGTTTCCCTGCTGTAGATCCTGAACAAGCTGCAGAAACCTGAGTGCACTTCAGGAGAGAAAAAGCAGGCAAAAAGTGTGACCCGCGGGTCAGGATTTTTTCAAAAAAATGAAAAGTATCCAAAGCTTCTCAAACTCACGTCATATGATGCCCGAGATCCGGAAGGGCAGAAAAAGTTTACAGAACCTGTTTCCCTGCTCTAGATTCTGAACAAGCTGCAGAAACCTGAGTGCACCTCTGGAGAGAAAAAGCAGGCAAAAAGTGTGACCCGCGGGTCAGGATTTTTTCAAAAAAATGAAAAGTATACAAAGCGTCTCAAACTCACGTCATATGATGCCCGAGATCCGAAAAGGCAGAAAAAGTTTGTGGAACCTGTTTCCCTGCTCTAGATTCTGAACAAGCTGCAGAAACCTGAGTGCACTGCAGGAGAGAAAAAACAGGCAAAAAGTGTGACCCATGGGTCAGGATTTTTTCAAAAAAATGAAAGGTATCCAAAGCGTCTCAAACTCACATCGTATGATGCCCGAGATCCGAAAGGGCAGAAAAAGTTTACGGAACCTGTTTCCCTGCTCTAGATTCTGAACAAGCTGCAGAAACCTGAGTGCACCTCAGGAGAGAAAAAGCAGGCAAAAAGTGTGACCTGCGGGTCAGGATTTTTTCAAAAAAATGAAAAGTATCCAAAGCGTCTCAAACTCACGTCATATGATGCCCGAGATCCGAAAGGGCAGAAAAAGTTTGCGGAACCTGTTTCCGTGCTCTAGATTCTGAACAAGCTGCAGATACCTGTGTGCAGCTCAGGAGAGAAAAAGAAGGCAAAAAGTGTGACCCGCGGGTCAGGATTTTTCCAAAAAAATGAAAAGTATCCAAAGCGTCTCAAACTCACGTCATATGATGCCCGAGATCCGAAAGGGCAGAAAAAGTTTACGGAACCTGTTTCCCTGCTCTAGATTCTGGACAAGCTGCAGAAACCTGAGTGCAGCTCAGGAAAGAAAAAGCAGGCAAAAAGTGTGACCCGCGGGTCAGGATTTTTTCAAAAAAATGAAAAGTATCCAAAGCTTCTCAAACTCACATCATATGATGCCCGAGATCCGAAAGGGCAGAAAAAGTTTACAGAACCTGTTTCCCTGCTCTAGATTCTGAACAAGCTGCAGAAACCTGAGTGCACCTTGGGAGAGATAAAGCAGGCAAAAAGTGTGACCCGCGGGTCAGGATTTTTTCAAAAAAATGAAAAGTATCCAAAGCGTCTCAAACTCACGTCATATGATGCCCGAGATCCGGAAGGGCAGAAAAAGTTTACAGAACCTGTTTCCCTGCTCTAGATTCTGTACAAGCTGCAGAAACCTGAGTGCACCTCGGGAGAGAAAAAGCAGGCAAAAAGTGTGACCCGCGGGTCAGGATTTTTCCAAAAAAATGAAAAGTATCCAAAGCTTCTCAAACTCACGTCATATGATGCCCGAGATCCGAAAAGGCAGAAAAAGTTTGCGGATCCTGTTTCCCTGCTCTAGATTTTGAACAAGCTACAGAAACCTGAGTGCACCTCGAGAGAGAAAAAGCAGGCAAAAAGTGTGACCCGCGGGTCAGGATTTTTTCAAAAAAATGAAAAGTATCCAAAGCGTCTCAAACTCACGTCATATGATGCCCGAGATCCGAAAGGGCAGAAAAAGTTTACGGAACCTGTTTCCCTGCTCTAGATTCTGAACAAGCTGCAGAAACCTGAGTGCACCTCGGCAGAGAAAAAGCAGGCAAAAAGTGTGACCCGCGGGTCAGGATTTTTTCAAAAAAATGAAAAGTATCCAAAGCGTCTCAAACTCGCGTCATATGATGCCCGAGATCCGAAAGGGCAGAAAAAGTTTACGGAACCTGTTTCCCTGCTCTAGATTCTGAACAAGCTGCAGAAACCTGAGTGCAGCTCAGGAAAGAAAAAGCAGGCAAAAAGTGTGACCCGCGGGTCAGGATTTTTTCAAAAAAATGAAAAGTATCCAAAGCGTCTCAAACTCGCGTCATATGATGCCCGAGATCCGAAAGGGCAGAAAAAGTTTACGGAACCTGTTTCCCTGCTCTAGATTCTGAACAAGCTGCAGAAACCTGAGTGCACTTCAGGAGAGAAAAAGCAGGCAAAAAGTGTGACCCGCGGGTCAGGATTTTTTCAAAAAAATGAAAAGTATCCAAAGCGTCTCAAACTCACATCATATGATGCCCGAGATCCGAAAGGGCAGAAAAAGTTTACGGAACCTGTTTCCCTGCTCTAGATTCTGGACAAGCTGCAGAAACCTGAGTGCAGCTCAGGAAAGAAAAAGCAGGCAAAAAGTGTGACCCGCGGGTCAGGATTTTTTCAAAAAAATGAAAAGTATCCAAAGCTTCTCAAACTCACATCATATGATGCCCGAGATCCGAAAGGGCAGAAAAAGTTTACAGAACCTGTTTCCCTGCTCTAGATTCTGAACAAGCTGCAGAAACCTGAGTGCACCTTGGGAGAGATAAAGCAGGCAAAAAGTGTGACCCGCGGGTCAGGATTTTTTCAAAAAAATGAAAAGTATCCAAAGCGTCTCAAACTCACGTCATATGATGCCCGAGATCCGGAAGGGCAGAAAAAGTTTACAGAACCTGTTTCCCTGCTCTAGATTCTGTACAAGCTGCAGAAACCTGAGTGCACCTCGGGAGAGAAAAAGCAGGCAAAAAGTGTGACCCGCGGGTCAGGATTTTTCCAAAAAAATGAAAAGTATCCAAAGCTTCTCAAACTCACGTCATATGATGCCCGAGATCCGAAAAGGCAGAAAAAGTTTGCGGAACCTGTTTCCGTGCTCTAGATTTTGAACAAGCTACAGAAACCTGAGTGCACCTCGAGAGAGAAAAAGCAGGCAAAAAGTGTGACCCGCGGGTCAGGATTTTTTCAAAAAAATGAAAAGTATCCAAAGCGTCTCAAACTCACGTCATATGATGCCCGAGATCCGAAAGGGCAGAAAAAGTTTACGGAACCTGTTTCCCTGCTGTAGATCCTGAACAAGCTGCAGAAACCTGAGTGCACCTCGGGAGAGAAAAAGCAGGCAAAAAGTGTGACCCGCGGGTCAGGATTTTTTCAAAAAAATGAAAAGTATCCAAAGCGTCTCAAACTCGCGTCATATGATGCCCGAGATCCGAAAGGGCAGAAAAAGTTTACGGAACCTGTTTCCCTGCTCTAGTTTCTGAACAAGCTGCAGAAACCTGAGCGCACCTCATGAGAGAAAAAGCAGGCAAAAAGTGTGACCCGCGGGTCAGGATTTTTTCAAAAAAATGAAAAGTATCCAAAGCGTCTCAAACTCACATCATATGATGCCCGAGATCCGAAAGGGCAGAAAAAGTTTACAGAACCTGTTTCCCTGCTCTAGATTCTGAACAAGCTGCAGAAACCTGAGTGCAGCTCAGGAAAGAAAAAGCAGGCAAAAAGTGTGACCCGCGGGTCAGGATTTTTTCAAAAAAATGAAAAGTATCCAAAGCGTCTCAAACTCACATCATATGATGCCCGAGATCCGAAAGGGCAGAAAAAGTTTACGGAACCTGTTTCCCTGCTCTAGATTCTGAACAAGCTGCAGAAACCTGAGTGCACCTCGGGAGAGAAAAAGCAGGCAAAAAGTGTGACCCGCGGGTCAGGATTTTTTCAAAAAAATGAAAAGTATCCAAAGCGTCTCAAACTCGCGTCATATGATGCCCGAGATCCGAAAGGGCAGAAAAAGTTTACAGAACATGTTTCCCTGCTCTAGATTCTGAACAAGCTGCAGAAACCTGAGTGCACCTCAGGAGAGAAAAAGCAGGCAAAAAGTCTGACCCGCGGGTCAGGATTTTTTCAAAAAAATGAAAAGTATCCAAAGCATCTCAAACTCACATCATATGATGCCCGAGATCCGAAAGGGCAGAAAAAGTTTACGGAACCTGTTTCCCTGCTCTAGATTCTGAACAAGCTGCAGAAACCTGAGTGCACTGCAGGAGAGAAAAAGCAGGCAAAAAGTGTGACCCGCGGGTCAGGATTTTTTCAAAAAAATGAAAAGTATCCAAAGCGTCTCAAACTCACGTCATATGATGCCCGAGATGCGAAAAGGCAGAAAAAGTTTACGGAACCTGTTTCCCTGCTGTAGATCCTGAACAAGCTGCAGAAACCTGAGTGCAGCTCAGGAGAGAAAAAGCAGGCAAAAAGTGTGACCCGCGGGTCAGGATTTTTTCAAAAAAATGAAAAGTATCCAAAGCGTCTCAAACTCGCGTCATATGATGCCCGAGATCCGAAAGGGCAGAAAAAGTTTACGGAACCTGTTTCCCTGCTCTAGTTTCTGAACAAGCTGCAGAAACCTGAGCGCACCTCAGGAGAGAAAAAGCAGGCAAAAAGTGTGACCCGCGGGTCAGGATTTTTTCAAAAAAATGAAAAGTATCCAAAGCGTCTCAAACTCACATCATATGATGCCCGAGATCCGAAAGGGCAGAAAAAGTTTACAGAACCTGTTTCCCTGCTCTAGATTCTGAACAAGCTGCAGAAACCTGAGTGCAGCTCAGGAAAGAAAAAGCAGGCAAAAAGTGTGACCCGCGGGTCAGGATTTTTTCAAAAAAATGAAAAGTATCCAAAGCGTCTCAAACTCACATCATATGATGCCCGAGATCCGAAAGGGCAGAAAAAGTATACGGAACCTGTTTCCCTGCTCTAGATTCTGAACAAGCTGCAGAAACCTGAGTGCACCTCGGGAGAGAAAAAGCAGGCAAAAAGTGTGACCCGCGGGTCAGGATTTTTTCAAAAAAATGAAAAGTATCCAAAGCGTCTCAAACTCGCGTCATATGATGCCCGAGATCCGAAAGGGCAGAAAAAGTTTACGGAACCTGTTTCCCTGCTCTAGATTCTGAACAAGCTGCAGAAACCTGAGTGCACCTCGGGAGAGAAAAAGCAGGCAAAAAGTGTGACCCGCGGGTCAGGATTTTTTCAAAAAAATGAAAAGTATCCAAAGCGTCTCAAACTCGCGTCATATGATGCCCGAGATCCGAAAGGGCAGAAAAAGTTTATGGAACCTGTTTCCCTGCTCTAGATTCTGAACAAGCTGCAGAAACCTGAGTGCACTTCAGGAGAGAAAAAGCAGGCAAAAAGTGTGACCCGCGGGTCAGGATTTTTTCAAAAAAATGAAAAGTATCCAAAGCATCTCAAACTCACATCATATGATGCCCGAGATCCGAAAGGGCAGAAAAAGTTTACGGAACCTGTTTCCCTGCTCTAGATTCTGAACAAGCTGCAGAAACCTGAGTGCACCTCGGGAGAGAAAAAGCAGGCAAAAAGTGTGACCCGCGGGTCAGGATTTTTTCAAAAAAATGAAAAGTATCCAAAGCGTCTCAAACTCACGTCATATGATGCCCGAGATCCGAAAGGGCAGAAAAAGTTTACAGAACATGTTTCCCTGCTCTAGATTCTGAACAAGCTGCAGAAACCTGAGTGCACCTCAGGAGAGAAAAAGCAGGCAAAAAGTCTGACCCGCGGGTCAGGATTTTTTCAAAAAAATGAAAAGTATCCAAAGCGTCTCAAACTCACATCATATGATGCCCGAGATCCGAAAGGGCAGAAAAAGTTTACGGAACCTGTTTCCCTGCTCTAGATTCTGAACAAGCTGCAGAAACCTGAGTGCACTGCAGGAGAGAAAAAGCAGGCAAAAAGTGTGACCCGCGGGTCAGGATTTTTTCAAAAAAATGAAAAGTATCCAAAGCGTCTCAAACTCACGTCATATGATGCCCGAGATCCGAAAGGGCAGAAAAAGTTTACGGAACCTGTTTCCCTGCTCTAGATTCTAAACAAGCTGCAGAAACCTGAGTGCACCTCGGGAGAGAAAAAGCAGGCAAAAAGTGTGACCCGCGGGTCAGGATTTTTTCAAAAAAATTAAAAGTATCCAACGCATCTCAAACTCACATCATATGATGCCCGAGATCCGAAAGGGCAGAAAAAGTTTACGGAACCTGTTTCCCTGCTCTAGATTCTGAACAAGCTGCAGAAGCCTGAGTGCACCTCGGGAGAGAAAAAGCAGGCAAAAAGTGTGACCCGCGGGTCAGGATTTTTTCAAAAAAATGAAAAGTATCCAAAGCGTCTCAAACTCACGTCATATGATGCCCGAGATCCGAAAGGGCAGAAAAAGTTTACAAAACATGTTTCCCTGCTCTAGATTCTGAACAAGCTGCAGAAACCTGAGTGCACCTCAGGAGAGAAAAAGCAGGCAAAAAGTGTGACCCGCGGGTCAGGATTTTTTCAAAAAAATGAAAAGTATCCAAAGCGTCTCAAACTCACGTCATATGATGCCCGAGATGCGAAAAGGCAGAAAAAGTTTACGGAACCTGTTTCCCTGCTGTAGATCCTGAACAAGCTGCAGAAACCTGAGTGCACTTCAGGAGAGAAAAAGCAGGCAAAAAGTGTGACCCGCGGGTCAGGATTTTTTCAAAAAAATGAAAAGTATCCAAAGCGTCTCAAACTCACATCATATGATGCCCGAGATCCGAAAGGGCAGAAAAAGTTTACGGAACCTGTTTCCCTGCTCTAGATTCTGAACAAGCTGCAGAAACCTGAGTGCACCTCGGGAGAGAAAAAGCAGGCAAAAAGTGTGACCCGCGGGTCAGGATTTTTTCAAAAAAATGAAAAGTATCCAAAGCGTCTCAAACTCACGTCATATGATGCCCGAGATCCGAAAAGGCAGAAAAAGTTTGCGGAACCTGTTTCCCTGCTCTAGATTTTGAACAAGCTACAGAAACCTGAGTGCACCTCGAGAGAGAAAAAGCAGGCAAAAAGTGTGACCCGCGGGTCAGGATTTTTTCAAAAAAATGAAAAGTATCCAAAGCGTCTCAAACTCGCGTCATATGATGCCCGAGATCCGAAAGGGCAGAAAAAGTTTACGGAACCTGTTTCCCTGCTCTAGTTTCTGAACAAGCTGCAGAAACCTGAGCGCACCTCAGGAGAGAAAAAGCAGGCAAAAAGTGTGACCCGCGGGTCAGGATTTTTTCAAAAAAATGAAAAGTATCCAAAGCGTCTCAAACTCACATCATATGATGCCCGAGATCCGAAAGGGCAGAAAAAGTTTACAGAACCTGTTTCCCTGCTCTAGATTCTGAACAAGCTGCAGAAACCTGAGTGCAGCTCAGGAAAGAAAAAGCAGGCAAAAAGTGTGACCCGCGGGTCAGGATTTTTTCAAAAAAATGAAAAGTATCCAAAGCGTCTCAAACTCACGTCATATGATGCCCGAGATCCGAAAGGGCAGAAAAAGTATACGGAACCTGTTTCCCTGCTCTAGATTCTGAACAAGCTGCAGAAACCTGAGTGCACCTCGGGAGAGAAAAAGCAGGCAAAAAGTGTGACCCGCGGGTCAGGATTTTTTCAAAAAAATGAAAAGTATCCAAAGCGTCTCAAACTCGCGTCATATGATGCCCGAGATCCGAAAGGGCAGAAAAAGTTTATGGAACCTGTTTCCCTGCTCTAGATTCTGAACAAGCTGCAGAAACCTGAGTGCACTTCAGGAGAGAAAAAGCAGGCAAAAAGTGTGACCCGCGGGTCAGGATTTTTTCAAAAAAATGAAAAGTATCCAAAGCATCTCAAACTCACATCATATGATGCCCGAGATCCGAAAGGGCAGAAAAAGTTTACGGAACCTGTTTCCCTGCTCTAGATTCTGAACAAGCTGCAGAAACCTGAGTGCACCTCGGGAGAGAAAAAGCAGGCAAAAAGTGTGACCCGCGGGTCAGGATTTTTTCAAAAAAATGAAAAGTATCCAAAGCGTCTCAAACTCACGTCATATGATGCCCGAGATCCGAAAGGGCAGAAAAAGTTTACAGAACATGTTTCCCTGCTCTAGATTCTGAACAAGCTGCAGAAACCTGAGTGCACCTCAGGAGAGAAAAAGCAGGCAAAAAGTCTGACCCGCGGGTCAGGATTTTTTCAAAAAAATGAAAAGTATCCAAAGCGTCTCAAACTCACATCATATGATGCCCGAGATCCGAAAGGGCAGAAAAAGTTTACGGAACCTGTTTCCCTGCTCTAGATTCTGAACAAGCTGCAGAAACCTGAGTGCACTGCAGGAGAGAAAAAGCAGGCAAAAAGTGTGACCCGCGGGTCAGGATTTTTTCAAAAAAATGAAAAGTATCCAAAGCGTCTCAAACTCACGTCATATGATGCCCGAGATCCGAAAGGGCAGAAAAAGTTTACGGAACCTGTTTCCCTGCTCTAGATTCTAAACAAGCTGCAGAAACCTGAGTGCACCTCGGGAGAGAAAAAGCAGGCAAAAAGTGTGACCCGCGGGTCAGGATTTTTTCAAAAAAATTAAAAGTATCCAACGCATCTCAAACTCACATCATATGATGCCCGAGATCCGAAAGGGCAGAAAAAGTTTACGGAACCTGTTTCCCTGCTCTAGATTCTGAACAAGCTGCAGAAGCCTGAGGGCACGTCGGGAGAGAAAAAGCAGGCAAAAAGTGTGACCCGCGGGTCAGGATTTTTTCAAAAAAATGAAAAGTATCCAAAGCGTCTCAAACTCACGTCATATGATGCCCGAGATCCGAAAGGGCAGAAAAAGTTTACAAAACATGTTTCCCTGCTCTAGATTCTGAACAAGCTGCAGAAACCTGAGTGCACCTCAGGAGAGAAAAAGCAGGCAAAAAGTGTGACCCGCGGGTCAGGATTTTTTCAAAAAAATGAAAAGTATCCAAAGCGTCTCAAACTCACGTCATATGATGCCCGAGATCCGCAAGGGCAGAAAAAGTTTACGGAACCTGTTTCCCTGCTCTAGATTCTGAACAAGCTGCAGAAACCTGAGTGCACCTCGGGAGAGAAAAAGCAGGCAAAAAGTGTGACCCGCGGGTCAGGATTTTTTCAAAAAAATGAAAAGTATCCAAAGCGTCTCAAACTCGCGTCATATGATGCCCGAGATCCGAAAGGGCAGAAAAAGTTTACGGAACCTGTTTCCCTGCTCTAGATTCTGAACAAGCTGCAGAAACCTGAGTGCAGCTCAGGAAAGAAAAAGCAGGCAAAAAGTGTGACCCGCGGGTCAGGATTTTTTCAAAAAAATGAAAAGTATCCAAAGCGTCTCAAACTCGCGTCATATGATGCCCGAGATCCGAAAGGGCAGAAAAAGTTTACGGAACCTGTTTCCCTGCTCTAGATTCTGAACAAGCTGCAGAAACCTGAGTGCACTTCAGGAGAGAAAAAGCAGGCAAAAAGTGTGACCCGCGGGTCAGGATTTTTTCAAAAAAATGAAAAGTATCCAAACCATCTCAAACTCACATCATATGATGCCCGAGATCCGAAAGGGCAGAAAAAGTTTACGGAACCTGTTTCCCTGCTCTAGATTCTGAACAAGCTGCAGAAACCTGAGTGCACCTCGGGAGAGAAAAAGCAGGCAAAAAGTGTGACCCGCGGGTCAGGATTTTTCCAAAAAAATGAAAAGTATTCAAAGCTTCTCAAACTCACGTCATATGATGCCCGAGATCCGAAAAGGCAGAAAAAGTTTGCGGAACCTGTTTCCCTGCTCTAGATTTTGAACAAGCTACAGAAACCTGAGTGCACCTCGAGAGAGAAAAAGCAGGCAAAAAGTGTGACCCGCGGGTCAGGATTTTTTCAAAAAAATGAAAAGTATCCAAAGCGTCTCAAACTCACGTCATATGATGCCCGAGATCCGAAAGGGCAGAAAAAGTTTACGGAACCTGTTTCCCTGATGTAGATCCTGAACAAGCTGCAGAAACCTGAGTGCACCTCGGGAGAGAAAAAGCAGGCAAAAAGTGTGACCCGCGGGTCAGGATTTTTTCAAAAAAATGAAAAGTATCCAAAGCGTCTCAAACTCGCGTCATATGATGCCCGAGATCCGAAAGGGCAGAAAAAGTTTACGGAACCTGTTTCCCTGCTCTAGTTTCTGAACAAGCTGCAGAAACCTGAGCGCACCTCAGGAGAGAAAAAGCAGGCAAAAAGTGTGACCCGCGGTTCAGGATTTTTTCAAAAAAATGAAAAGTATCCAAAGCGTCTCAAACTCACATCATATGATGCCCGAGATCCGAAAGGGCAGAAAAAGTTTACAGAACCTGTTTCCCTGCTCTAGATTCTGAACAAGCTGCAGAAACCTGAGTGCAGCTCAGGAAAGAAAAAGCAGGCAAAAAGTGTGACCCGCGGGTCAGGATTTTTTCAAAAAAATGAAAAGTATCCAAAGCGTCTCAAACTCACATCATATGATGCCCGAGATCCGAAAGGGCAGAAAAAGTTTACGGAACCTGTTTCCCTGCTCTAGATTCTGAACAAGCTGCAGAAACCTGAGTGCACCTCGGGAGAGAAAAAGCAGGCAAAAAGTGTGACCCGCGGGTCAGGATTTTTTCAAAAAAATGAAAAGTATCCAAAGCGTCTCAAACTCGCGTCATATGATGCCCGAGATCCGAAAGGGCAGAAAAAGTTTACGGAACCTGTTTCCCTGCTCTAGATTCTGAACAAGCTGCAGAAACCTGAGTGCAGCTCAGGAAAGAAAAAGCAGGCAAAAAGTGTGACCCGCGGGTCAGGATTTTTTCAAAAAAATGAAAAGTATCCAAAGCGTCTCAAACTCACATCATATGATGCCCGAGATCCGAAAGGGCAGAAAAAGTTTACGGAACCTGTTTCCCTGCTCTAGATTCTGAACAAGCTGCAGAAACCTGAGTGCACCTCGGGAGAGAAAAAGCAGGCAAAAAGTGTGACCCGCGGGTCAGGATTTTTTCAAAAAAATGAAAAGTATCCAAAGCGTCTCAAACTCACGTCATATGATGCCCGAGATCCAAAAGGGCAGAAAAAGTTTACAGAACATGTTTCCCTGCTCTAGATTCTGAACAAGCTGCAGAAACCTGAGTGCACCTCAGGAGAGAAAAAGCAGGCAAAAAGTCTGACCCGCGGGTCAGGATTTTTTCAAAAAAATGAAAAGTATCCAAAGCGTCTCAAACTCACATCATATGATGCCCGAGATCCGAAAGGGCAGAAAAAGTTTACAGAACATGTTTCCCTGCTCTAGATTCTGAACAAGCTGCAGAAACCTGAGTGCACCTCAGGAGAGAAAAAGCAGGCAAAAAGTGTGACCCGCGGGTCAGGATTTTTTCAAAAAAATGAAAAGTATCCAAAGCGTCTCAAACTCACGTCATATGATGCCCGAGATGCGAAAAGGCAGAAAAAGTTTACGGAACCTGTTTCCCTGCTGTAGATCCTGAACAAGCTGCAGAAACCTGAGTGCACTTCAGGAGAGAAAAAGCAGGCAAAAAGTGTGACCCGCGGGTCAGGATTTTTTCAAAAAAATGAAAAGTATCCAAAGCGTCTCAAACTCACATCATATGATGCCCGAGATCCGAAAGGGCAGAAAAAGTTTACGGAACCTGTTTCCCTGCTCTAGATTCTGAACAAGCTGCAGAAACCTGAGTGCACCTCGGGAGAGAAAAAGCAGGCAAAAAGTGTGACCCGCGGGTCAGGATTTTTTCAAAAAAATGAAAAGTATCCAAAGCGTCTCAAACTCACGTCATATGATGCCCGAGATCCGAAAAGGCAGAAAAAGTTTGCGGAACCTGTTTCCCTGCTCTAGATTTTGAACAAGCTACAGAAACCTGAGTGCACCTCGAGAGAGAAAAAGCAGGCAAAAAGTGTGACCCGCGGGTCAGGATTTTTTCAAAAAAATGAAAAGTATCCAAAGCGTCTCAAACTCGCGTCATATGATGCCCGAGATCCGAAAGGGCAGAAAAAGTTTACGGAACCTGTTTCCCTGCTCTAGTTTCTGAACAAGCTGCAGAAACCTGAGCGCACCTCAGGAGAGAAAAAGCAGGCAAAAAGTGTGACCCGCGGGTCAGGATTTTTTCAAAAAAATGAAAAGTATCCAAAGCGTCTCAAACTCACATCATATGATGCCCGAGATCCGAAAGGGCAGAAAAAGTTTACAGAACCTGTTTCCCTGCTCTAGATTCTGAACAAGCTGCAGAAACCTGAGTGCAGCTCAGGAAAGAAAAAGCAGGCAAAAAGTGTGACCCGCGGGTCAGGATTTTTTCAAAAAAATGAAAAGTATCCAAAGCGTCTCAAACTCACATCATATGATGCCCGAGATCCGAAAGGGCAGAAAAAGTATACGGAACCTGTTTCCCTGCTCTAGATTCTGAACAAGCTGCAGAAACCTGAGTGCACCTCGGGAGAGAAAAAGCAGGCAAAAAGTGTGACCCGCGGGTCAGGATTTTTTCAAAAAAATGAAAAGTATCCAAAGCGTCTCAAACTCACATCATATGATGCCCGAGATCCGAAAGGGCAGAAAAAGTTTACGGAACCTGTTTCCCTGCTCTAGATTCTGAACAAGCTGCAGAAACCTGAGTGCACTGCAGGAGAGAAAAAGCAGGCAAAAAGTGTGACCCGCGGGTCAGGATTTTTTCAAAAAAATGAAAAGTATCCAAAGCGTCTCAAACTCACGTCATATGATGCCCGAGATCCGAAAGGGCAGAAAAAGTTTACGGAACCTGTTTCCCTGCTCTAGATTCTAAACAAGCTGCAGAAACCTGAGTGCACCTCGGGAGAGAAAAAGCAGGCAAAAAGTGTGACCCGCGGGTCAGGATTTTTTCAAAAAAATTAAAAGTATCCAACGCATCTCAAACTCACATCATATGATGCCCGAGATCCGAAAGGGCAGAAAAAGTTTACGGAACCTGTTTCCCTGCTCTAGATTCTGAACAAGCTGCAGAAGCCTGAGTGCACGTCGGGAGAGAAAAAGCAGGCAAAAAGTGTGACCCGCGGGTCAGGATTTTTTCAAAAAAATGAAAAGTATCCAAAGCGTCTCAAACTCACGTCATATGATGCCCGAGATCCGCAAGGGCAGAAAAAGTTTACGGAACCTGTTTCCCTGCTCTAGATTCTGAACAAGCTGCAGAAACCTGAGTGCACCTCGGGAGAGAAAAAGCAGGCAAAAAGTGTGACCCGCGGGTCAGGATTTTTTCAAAAAAATGAAAAGTATCCAAAGCGTCTCAAACTCGCGTCATATGATGCCCGAGATCCGAAAGGGCAGAAAAAGTTTACGGAACCTGTTTCCCTGCTCTAGATTCTGAACAAGCTGCAGAAACCTGAGTGCAGCTCAGGAAAGAAAAAGCAGGCAAAAAGTGTGACCCGCGGGTCAGGATTTTTTCAAAAAAATGAAAAGTATCCAAAGCGTCTCAAACTCGCGTCATATGATGCCCGAGATCCGAAAGGGCAGAAAAAGTTTACGGAACCTGTTTCCCTGCTCTAGATTCTGAACAAGCTGCAGAAACCTGAGTGCACTTCAGGAGAGAAAAAGCAGGCAAAAAGTGTGACCCGCGGGTCAGGATTTTTTCAAAAAAATGAAAAGTATCCAAACCATCTCAAACTCACATCATATGATGCCCGAGATCCGAAAGGGCAGAAAAAGTTTACGGAACCTGTTTCCCTGCTCTAGATTCTGAACAAGCTGCAGAAACCTGAGTGCACCTCGGGAGAGAAAAAGCAGGCAAAAAGTGTGACCCGCGGGTCAGGATTTTTCCAAAAAAATGAAAAGTATTCAAAGCTTCTCAAACTCACGTCATATGATGCCCGAGATCCGAAAAGGCAGAAAAAGTTTGCGGAACCTGTTTCCCTGCTCTAGATTTTGAACAAGCTACAGAAACCTGAGTGCACCTCGAGAGAGAAAAAGCAGGCAAAAAGTGTGACCCGCGGGTCAGGATTTTTTCAAAAAAATGAAAAGTATCCAAAGCGTCTCAAACTCACGTCATATGATGCCCGAGATCCGAAAGGGCAGAAAAAGTTTACGGAACCTGTTTCCCTGATGTAGATCCTGAACAAGCTGCAGAAACCTGAGTGCACCTCGGGAGAGAAAAAGCAGGCAAAAAGTGTGACCCGCGGGTCAGGATTTTTTCAAAAAAATGAAAAGTATCCAAAGCGTCTCAAACTCGCGTCATATGATGCCCGAGATCCGAAAGGGCAGAAAAAGTTTACGGAACCTGTTTCCCTGCTCTAGTTTCTGAACAAGCTGCAGAAACCTGAGCGCACCTCAGGAGAGAAAAAGCAGGCAAAAAGTGTGACCCGCGGTTCAGGATTTTTTCAAAAAAATGAAAAGTATCCAAAGCGTCTCAAACTCACATCATATGATGCCCGAGATCCGAAAGGGCAGAAAAAGTTTACAGAACCTGTTTCCCTGCTCTAGATTCTGAACAAGCTGCAGAAACCTGAGTGCAGCTCAGGAAAGAAAAAGCAGGCAAAAAGTGTGACCCGCGGGTCAGGATTTTTTCAAAAAAATGAAAAGTATCCAAAGCGTCTCAAACTCACATCATATGATGCCCGAGATCCGAAAGGGCAGAAAAAGTTTACGGAACCTGTTTCCCTGCTCTAGATTCTGAACAAGCTGCAGAAACCTGAGTGCACTGCAGGAGAGAAAAAGCAGGCAAAAAGTGTGACCCGCGGGTCAGGATTTTTTCAAAAAAATGAAAAGTATTCAAAGCGTCTCAAACTCACGTCATATGATGCCCGAGATCCGAAAGGGCAGAAAAAGTTTACAGAACATGTTTCCCTGCTCTAGATTCTGAACAAGCTGCAGAAACCTGAGTGCACCTCAGGAGAGAAAAAGCAGGCAAAAAGTGTGACCCGCGGGTCAGGATTTTTTCAAAAAAATGAAAAGTATCCAAAGCGTCTCAAACTCGCGTCATATGATGCCCGAGATCCGCAAGGGCAGAAAAAGTTTACGGAACCTGTTTCCCTGCTCTAGATTCTGAACAAGCTGCAGAAACCTGAGTGCACCTCGGGAGAGAAAAAGCAGGCAAAAAGTGTGACCCGCGGGTCAGGATTTTTTCAAAAAAATGAAAAGTATCCAAAGCGTCTCAAACTCGCGTCATATGATGCCCGAGATCCGAAAGGGCAGAAAAAGTTTACGGAACCTGTTTCCCTGCTCTAGATTCTGAACAAGCTGCAGAAACCTGAGTGCAGCTCAGGAAAGAAAAAGCAGGCAAAAAGTGTGACCCGCGGGTCAGGATTTTTTCAAAAAAATGAAAAGTATCCAAAGCGTCTCAAACTCGCGTCATATGATGCCCGAGATCCGAAAGGGCAGAAAAAGTTTACGGAACCTGTTTCCCTGCTCTAGATTCTGAACAAGCTGCAGAAACCTGAGTGCACTTCAGGAGAGAAAAAGCAGGCAAAAAGTGTGACCCGCGGGTCAGGATTTTTTCAAAAAAATGAAAAGTATCCAAAGCATCTCAAACTCACATCATATGATGCCCGAGATCCGAAAGGGCAGAAAAAGTTTACGGAACCTGTTTCCCTGCTCTAGATTCTGAACAAGCTGCAGAAACCTGAGTGCACCTCGGGAGAGAAAAAGCAGGCAAAAAGTGTGACCCGCGGGTCAGGATTTTTCCAAAAAAATGAAAAGTATTCAAAGCTTCTCAAACTCACGTCATATGATGCCCGAGATCCGAAAAGGCAGAAAAAGTTTGCGGAACCTGTTTACCTGCTCTAGATTTTGAACAAGCTACAGAAACCTGAGTGCACCTCGAGAGAGAAAAAGCAGGCAAAAAGTGTGACCCGCGGGTCAGGATTTTTTCAAAAAAATGAAAAGTATCCAAAGCGTCTCAAACTCACGTCATATGATGCCCGAGATCCGAAAGGGCAGAAAAAGTTTACGGAACCTGTTTCCCTGATGTAGATCCTGAACAAGCTGCAGAAACCTGAGTGCACCTCGGGAGAGAAAAAGCAGGCAAAAAGTGTGACCCGCGGGTCAGGATTTTTTCAAAAAAATGAAAAGTATCCAAAGCGTCTCAAACTCGCGTCATATGATGCCCGAGATCCGAAAGGGCAGAAAAAGTTTACGGAACCTGTTTCCCTGCTCTAGTTTCTGAACAAGCTGCAGAAACCTGAGCGCACCTCAGGAGAGAAAAAGCAGGCAAAAAGTGTGACCCGCGGTTCAGGATTTTTTCAAAAAAATGAAAAGTATCCAAAGCGTCTCAAACTCACATCATATGATGCCCGAGATCCGAAAGGGCAGAAAAAGTTTACAGAACCTGTTTCCCTGCTCTAGATTCTGAACAAGCTGCAGAAACCTGAGTGCAGCTCAGGAAAGAAAAAGCAGGCAAAAAGTGTGACCCGCGGGTCAGGATTTTTTCAAAAAAATGAAAAGTATCCAAAGCGTCTCAAACTCACATCATATGATGCCCGAGATCCGAAAGGGCAGAAAAAGTTTACGGAACCTGTTTCCCTGCTCTAGATTCTGAACAAGCTGCAGAAACCTGAGTGCACCTCGGGAGAGAAAAAGCAGGCAAAAAGTGTGACCCGCGGGTCAGGATTTTTTCAAAAAAATGAAAAGTATCCAAAGCGTCTCAAACTCGCGTCATATGATGCCCGAGATCCGAAAGGGCAGAAAAAGTTTACGGAACCTGTTTCCCTGCTCTAGATTCTGAACAAGCTGCAGAAACCTGAGTGCAGCTCAGGAAAGAAAAAGCAGGCAAAAAGTGTGACCCGCGGGTCAGGATTTTTTCAAAAAAATGAAAAGTATCCAAAGCATCTCAAACTCACATCATATGATGCCCGAGATCCGAAAGGGCAGAAAAAGTTTACGGAACCTGTTTCCCTGCTCTAGATTCTGAACAAGCTGCAGAAACCTGAGTGCACCTCGGGAGAGAAAAAGCAGGCAAAAAGTGTGACCCGCGGGTCAGGATTTTTTCAAAAAAATGAAAAGTATCCAAAGCGTCTCAAACTCACGTCATATGATGCCCGAGATCCAAAAGGGCAGAAAAAGTTTACAGAACATGTTTCCCTGCTCTAGATTCTGAACAAGCTGCAGAAACCTGAGTGCACCTCAGGAGAGAAAAAGCAGGCAAAAAGTCTGACCCGCGGGTCAGGATTTTTTCAAAAAAATGAAAAGTATCCAAAGCGTCTCAAACTCACATCATATGATGCCCGAGATCCGAAAGGGCAGAAAAAGTTTACGGAACCTGTTTCCCTGCTCTAGATTCTGAACAAGCTGCAGAAACCTGAGTGCACTGCAGGAGAGAAAAAGCAGGCAAAAAGTGTGACCCGCGGGTCAGGATTTTTTCAAAAAAATGAAAAGTATCCAAAGCGTCTCAAACTCACGTCATATGATGCCCGAGATGCGAAAAGGCAGAAAAAGTTTACGGAACCTGTTTCCCTGCTGTAGATCCTGAACAAGCTGCAGAAACCTGAGTGCACTTCAGGAGAGAAAAAGCAGGCAAAAAGTGTGACCCGCGGGTCAGGATTTTTTCAAAAAAATGAAAAGTATCCAAAGCTTCTCAAACTCACGTCATATGATGCCCGAGATCCGAAAAGGCAGAAAAAGTTTGCGGAACCTGTTTCCCTGCTCTAGATTTTGAACAAGCTACAGAAACCTGAGTGCACCTCGAGAGAGAAAAAGCAGGCAAAAAGTGTGACCCGCGGGTCAGGATTTTTTCAAAAAAATGAAAAGTATCCAAAGCGTCTCAAACTCACATCATATGATGCCCGAGATCCGAAAGGGCAGAAAAAGTTTACGGAACCTGTTTCCCTGCTCTAGATTCTGAACAAGCTGCAGAAACCTGAGTGCACCTCGGGAGAGAAAAAGCAGGCAAAAAGTGTGACCCGCGGGTCAGGATTTTTTCAAAAAAATGAAAAGTATCCAAAGCATCTCAAACTCGCGTCATATGATGCCCGAGATCCGAAAGGGCAGAAAAAGTTTACGGAACCTGTTTCCCTGCTCTAGATTCTGAACAAGCTGCAGAAACCTGAGTGCAGCTCAGGAAAGAAAAAGCAGGCAAAAAGTGTGACCCGCGGGTCAGGATTTTTTCAAAAAAATGAAAAGTATCCAAAGCGTCTCAAACTCGCGTCATATGATGCCCGAGATCCGAAAAGGCAGAAAAAGTTTGCGGAACCTGTTTCCCTGCTCTAGATTTTGAACAAGCTACAGAAACCTGAGTGCACCTCGAGAGAGAAAAAGCAGGCAAAAAGTGTGACCCGCGGGTCAGGATTTTTTCAAAAAAATGAAAAGTATCCAAAGCGTCTCAAACTCATGTCATATGATGCCCGAGATCCGAAAGGGCAGAAAAAGTTTACGGAACCTGTTTCCCTGCTGTAGATCCTGAACAAGCTGCAGAAACCTGAGTGCACCTCGGGAGAGAAAAAGCAGGCAAAAAGTGTGACCCGCGGGTCAGGATTTTTTCAAAAAAATGAAAAGTATCCAAAGCGTCTCAAACTCGCGTCATATGATGCCCGAGATCCGAAAGGGCAGAAAAAGTTTACGGAACCTGTTTCCCTGCTCTAGTTTCTGAACAAGCTGCAGAAACCTGAGCGCACCTCAGGAGAGAAAAAGCAGGCAAAAAGTGTGACCCGCGGGTCAGGATTTTTTCAAAAAAATGAAAAGTATCCAAAGCGTCTCAAACTCACATCATATGATGCCCGAGATCCGAAAGGGCAGAAAAAGTTTACAGAACCTGTTTCCCTGATCTAGATTCTGAACAAGCTGCAGAAACCTGAGTGCAGCTCAGGAAAGAAAAAGCAGGCAAAAAGTGTGACCCGCGGGTCAGGATTTTTTCAAAAAAATGAAAAGTATCCAAAGCGTCTCAAACTCGCGTCATATGATGCCCGAGATCCGAAAGGGCAGAAAAAGTTTACGGAACCTGTTTCCCTGCTCTAGATTCTGAACAAGCTGCAGAAACCTGAGTGCACCTCGGGAGAGAAAAAGCAGGCAAAAAGTGTGACCCGCGGGTCAGGATTTTTTCAAAAAAATGAAAAGTATCCAAAGCGTCTCAAACTCACGTCATATGATGCCCGAGATCCGAAAGGGCAGAAAAAGTTTACGGAACCTGTTTCCCTGCTCTAGATTCTGAACAAGCTGCAGAAACCTGACTGCACTTCAGGAGAGAAAAAGCAGGCAAAAAGTGTGACCCGCGGGTCAGGATTTTTTCAAAAAAATTAAAAGTATCCAAAGCATCTCAAACTCACATCATATGATGCCCGAGATCCGAAAGGGCAGAAAAAGTTTACGGAACCTGTTTCCCTGCTCTAGATTCTGAACAAGCTGCAGAAACCTGAGTGCACCTCGGGAGAGAAAAAGCAGGCAAAAAGTGTGACCCGCGGGTCAGGATTTTTTCAAAAAAATGAAAAGTATCCAAAGCGTCTCAAACTCACGTCATATGATGCCCGAGATCCGAAAGGGCAGAAAAAGTTTACAGAACATGTTTCCCTGCTCTAGATTCTGAACAAGCTGCAGAAACCTGAGTGCACCTCAGGAGAGAAAAAGCAGGCAAAAAGTCTGACCCGCGGGTCAGGATTTTTTCAAAAAATGAAAAGTATCCAAAGCGTCTCAAACTCACATCATATGATGCCCGAGATCCGAAAGGGCAGAAAAAGTTTACGGAACCTGTTTCCCTGCTCTAGATTCTGAACAAGCTGCAGAAACCTGAGTGCACTGCAGGAGAGAAAAAGCAGGCAAAAAGTGTGACCCGCGGGTCAGGATTTTTTCAAAAAAATGAAAAGTATCCAAAGCGTCTCAAACTCACGTCATATGATGCCCGAGATGCGAAAAGGCAGAAAAAGTTTACGGAACCTGTTTCCCTGCTGTAGATCCTGAACAAGCTGCAGAAACCTGAGTGCACTTCAGGAGAGAAAAAGCAGGCAAAAAGTGTGACCCGCGGGTCAGGATTTTTTCAAAAAAATGAAAAGTATCCAAAGCATCTCACACTCGCGTCATATGATGCCCGAGATCCGAAAGGGCAGAAAAAGTTTACGGAACCTGTTTCCCTGCTCTAGTTTGTGAACAAGCTGCAGAAACCTGAGCGCACCTCAGGAGAGAAAAAGCAGGCAAAAAGTGTGACCCGCGGGTCAGGATTTTTTCAAAAAAATGAAAAGTATCCAAAGCGTCTCAAACTCACATCATATGATGCCCGAGATCCGAAAGGGCAGAAAAAGTTTACGGAACCTGTTTCCCTGCTCTAGATTCTGAACAAGCTGCAGAAACCTGAGTGCAGCTCGGGAGAGAAAAAGCAGGCAAAAAGTGTGACCCGCGGGTCAGGATTTTTTCAAAAAAATGAAAAGTATCCAAAGCGTCTCAAACTCGCGTCATATGATGCCCGAGATCCGAAAGGGCAGAAAAAGTTTACGGAACCTGTTTCCCTGCTCTAGATTCTGAACAAGCTGCAGAAACCTGAGTGCAGCTCAGGAAAGAAAAAGCAGGCAAAAAGTGTGACCCACGGGTCAGGATTTTTTCAAAAAAATGAAAAGTATCCAAAGCGTCTCAAACTCGCGTCATATGATGCCCGAGATCCGAAAGGGCAGAAAAAGTTTACGGAACCTGTTTCCCTGCTCTAGATTCTGAACAAGCTGCAGAAACCTGAGTGCACTTCAGGAGAGAAAAAGCAGGCAAAAAGTGTGACCCGCGGGTCAGGATTTTTTCAAAAAAATTAAAAGTATCCAAAGCATCTCAAACTCACATCATATGATGCCCGAGATCCGAAAGGGCAGAAAAAGTTTACGGAACCTGTTTCCCTGCTCTAGATTCTGAACAAGATGCAGAAACCTGAGTGCACCTCGGGAGAGAAAAAGCAGGCAAAAAGTGTGACCCGCGGGTCAGGATTTTTTCAAAAAAATGAAAAGTATCCAAAGCGTCTCAAACTCACGTCATATGATGCCCGAGATCCGAAAGGGCAGAAAAAGTTTACAGAACATGTTTCCCTGCTCTAGATTCTGAACAAGCTGCAGAAACCTGAGTGCACCTCAGGAGAGAAAAAGCAGGCAAAAAGTCTGACCCGCGGGTCAGGATTTTTTCAAAAAAATGAAAAGTATCCAAAGCGTCTCAAACTCACATCATATGATGCCCGAGATCCGAAAGGGCAGAAAAAGTTTACGGAACCTGTTTCCCTGCTCTAGATTCTGAACAAGCTGCAGAAACCTGAGTGCACTGCAGGAGAGAAAAAGCAGGCAAAAAGTGTGACCCGCGGGTCAGGATTTTTTCAAAAAAATGAAAAGCATCCAAAGCGTCTCAAACTCACGTCATATGATGCCCGAGATGCGAAAAGGCAGAAAAAGTTTACGGAACCTGTTTCCCTGCTGTAGATCCTGAACAAGCTACAGAAACCTGAGTGCACTTCAGGAGAGAAAAAGCAGGCAAAAAGTGTGACCCGCGGGTCAGGATTTTTTCAAAAAAATGAAAAGTATCCAAAGCGTCTCAAACTCACATCATATGATGCCCGAGATCCGAAAGGGCAGAAAAAGTTTACGGAACCTGTTTCCCTGCTCTAGATTCTGAACAAGCTGCAGAAACCTGAGTGCACCTCGGGAGAGAAAAAGCAGGCAAAAAGTGTGACCCGCGGGTCAGGATTTTTTCAAAAAAATGAAAAGTATCCAAAGCGTCTCAAACTCGCGTCATATGATGCCCGAGATCCGAAAGGGCAGAAAAAGTTTACGGAACCTGTTTCCCTGCTCTAGATTCTGAACAAGCTGCAGAAACCTGAGTGCAGCTCAGGAAAGAAAAAGCAGGCAAAAAGTGTGACCCACGGGTCAGGATTTTTTCAAAAAAATGAAAAGTATCCAAAGCGTCTCAAACTCGCGTCATATGATGCCCGAGATCCGAAAGGGCAGAAAAAGTTTACGGAACCTGTTTCCCTGCTCTAGATTCTGAACAAGCTGCAGAAACCTGAGTGCACTTCAGGAGAGAAAAAGCAGGCAAAAAGTGTGACCCGCGGGTCAGGATTTTTTCAAAAAAATTAAAAGTATCCAAAGCATCTCAAACTCACATCATATGATGCCCGAGATCCGAAAGGGCAGAAAAAGTTTACGGAACCTGTTTCCCTGCTCTAGATTCTGAACAAGCTGCAGAAACCTGAGTGCACCTCGGGAGAGAAAAAGCAGGCAAAAAGTGTGACCCGCGGGTCAGGATTTTTTCAAAAAAATGAAAAGTATCCAAAGCGTCTCAAACTCACGTCATATGATGCCCGAGATCCGAAAGGGCAGAAAAAGTTTACAGAACATGTTTCCCTGCTCTAGATTCTGAACAAGCTGCAGAAACCTGAGTGCACCTCAGGAGAGAAAAAGCAGGCAAAAAGTCTGACCCGCGGGTCAGGATTTTTTCAAAAAAATGAAAAGTATCCAAAGCGTCTCAAACTCACATCATATGATGCCCGAGATCCGAAAGGGCAGAAAAAGTTTACGGAACCTGTTTCCCTGCTCTAGATTCTGAACAAGCTGCAGAAACCTGAGTGCACTGCAGGAGAGAAAAAGCAGGCAAAAAGTGTGACCCGCGGGTCAGGATTTTTTCAAAAAAATGAAAAGTATCCAAAGCGTCTCAAACTCACGTCATATGATGCCCGAGATGCGAAAAGGCAGAAAAAGTTTACGGAACCTGTTTCCCTGCTGTAGATCCTGAACAAGCTACAGAAACCTGAGTGCACTTCAGGAGAGAAAAAGCAGGCAAAAAGTGTGACCCCGCGGGTCAGGATTTTTTCAAAAAAATGAAAAGTATCCAAAGCGTCTCAAACTCACATCATATGATGCCCGAGATCCGAAAGGGCAGAAAAAGTTTACGGAACCTGTTTCCCTGCTCTAGATTCTGAACAAGCTGCAGAAACCTGAGTGCACCTCGGGAGAGAAAAAGCAGGCAAAAAGTGTGACCCGCGGGTCAGGATTTTTTCAAAAAAATGAAAAGTATCCAAAGCGTCTCAAACTCACGTCATATGATGCTCGATATCCGAAAAGGCAGAAAAAGTTTGCGGAACCTGTTTCCCTGCTGTAGATCCTGAACAAGCTGCAGAAACCTGAGTGCACTTCAGGAGAGAAAAAGCAGACAAAAAGTGTGACCCGCGGGTCAGGATTTTTTCAAAAAAATGAAAAGTATCCAAAGCGTCTCAAACTCACATCATATGATGCCTGAGATCCGAAAGGGCAGAAAAAGTTTACGGAACCTGTTTCCCTGCTCTAGTTTCTGAACAAGCTGCAGAAACCTGAGTGCACCTCAGGAGAGAAAAAGCAGGCAAAAAGTGTGACCCGCGGGTCAGGATTTTTTCAAAAAAATGAAAAGTATCCAAAGCGTCTCAAACTCACGTCATATGATGCCCGAGATCCGAAAGGGCAGAAAAACTTTACGGAACCTGTTTCCCTGCTCTAGATTCTGAACAAGCTGCAGAAACCTGAGTGCACCTCAGGAGAGAAAAAGCAGGCAAAAAGTGTGACCTGCAGGTCAGGATTTTTTCAAAAAAATGAAAAGTATCCAAAGCGTCTCAAACTCACGTCATATGATGCCCGAGATCCGAAAGGGCAGAAAAAGTTTACGGAACCTGTTTCCCTGCTCTAGATTCTGAACAAGCTGCAGAAACCTGAGTGCACCTCTGGAGAGAAAAAGCAGGCAAAAAGTGTGACCCGCGGGTCAGGATTTTTTCAAAAAAATGAAAAGTATCCAAAGCGTCTCAAACTCGCGTCATATGATGCCCGAGATCCGAAAGGGCAGAAAAAGTTTGCGGAACCTGTTTCCCTGCTCTAGATTCTGAACAAGCTGCAGTAACCTGAGTGCAGCTCAGGAGAGAAAAAGCAGGCAAAAAGTGTGACCCGCGGGTCAGGATTTTTTCAAAAAAATGAAAACTATCCAAAGCGTCTCAAACGGGTCAGGATTTTTTCAAAAAAATGAAAAGTATCCAAAGCTTCTCAAACTCACGTCATATGATGCCCGAGATCCGGAAGGGCAGAAAAAGTTTACAGAACCTGTTTCCCTGCTCTAGATTCTGAACAAGCTGCAGAAACCTGAGTGCACCTCTGGAGAGAAAAAGCAGGCAAAAAGTGTGACCCGCGGGTCAGGATGTTTTCAAAAAAATGAAAAGTATCCAAAGCGTCTCAAACTCACGTCATATGATGCCCGAGATCCGAAAAGGCAGAAAAAGTTTGCGGAACCTGTTTCCCTGCTCTAGATTTTGAACAAGCTACAGAAACCTGAGTGCACCTCGAGAGAGAAAAAGCAGGCAAAAAGTGTGACCCGCGGGTCAGGATTTTTTCAAAAAAATGAAAAGTATCCAAAGCATCTCAAACTCACGTCATATGATGCCCGACATCCGAAAGGGCAGAAAAAGTTTACGGAACCTGTTTCCCTGCTGTAGATCCTGAACAAGCTGCAGAAACCTGAGTGCACCTCGGGAGAGAAAAAGCAGGCAAAAAGTGTGACCCGCGGGTCAGGATTTTTTCAAAAAAATGAAAAGTATCCAAAGCGTCTCAAACTCGCGTCATATGATGCCCGAGATCCAAAAGGGCAGAAAAAGTTTACGGAACCTGTTTCCCTGCTCTAGATTCTGAACAAGCTGCAGAAACCTGAGTGCACCTCGGGAGAGAAAAAGCAGGCAAAAAGTGTGACCCGCGGGTCAGGATTTTTTCAAAAAAATGAAAAGCATCCAAAGTGTCTCAAACTCACATCATATGATGCCCGAGATCCGAAAGGGCAGAAAAAGTTTACGGAACCTGTTTCCCTGCTCTAGATTCTGAACAAGCTGCAGAAACCTGAGTGCACTGCAGGAGAGAAAAAGCAGGCAAAAAGTGTGACCCGCGGGTCAGGATTTTTTCAAAAAAATGAAAAGCATCCAAAGCATCTCAAACTCACGTCATATGATGCCCGAGATGCGAAAAGGCAGAAAAAGTTTACGGAACCTGTTTCCCTGCTGTAGATCCTGAACAAGCTACAGAAACCTGAGTGCACTTCAGGAGAGAAAAAGCAGGCAAAAAGTGTGACCCGCGGGTCAGGATTTTTTCAAAAAAATGAAAAGTATCCAAAGCGTCTCAAACTCACATCATATGATGCCCGAGATCCGAAAGGGCAGAAAAAGTTTACGGAACCTGTTTCCCTGCTCTAGATTCTGAACAAGCTGCAGAAACCTGAGTGCACCTCGGGAGAGAAAAAGCAGGCAAAAAGTGTGACCCGCGGGTCAGGATTTTTTCAAAAAAATGAAAAGTATCCAAAGCGTCTCAAACTCGCGTCATATGATGCCCGAGATCCGAAAGGGCAGAAAAAGTTTACGGAACCTGTTTCCCTGCTCTAGATTCTGAACAAGCTGCAGAAACCTGAGTGCAGCTCAGGAAAGAAAAAGCAGGCAAAAAGTGTGACCCACGGGTCAGGATTTTTTCAAAAAAATGAAAAGTATCCAAAGCGTCTCAAACTCGCGTCATATGATGCCCGAGATCCGAAAGGGCAGAAAAAGTTTACGGAACCTGTTTCCCTGCTCTAGATTCTGAACAAGCTGCAGAAACCTGAGTGCACTTCAGGAGAGAAAAAGCAGGCAAAAAGTGTGACCCGCGGGTCAGGATTTTTTCAAAAAAATTAAAAGTATCCAAAGCATCTCAAACTCACATCATATGATGCCCGAGATCCGAAAGGGCAGAAAAAGTTTACGGAACCTGTTTCCCTGCTCTAGATTCTGAACAAGCTGCAGAAACCTGAGTGCACCTCGGGAGAGAAAAAGCAGGCAAAAAGTGTGACCCGCGGGTCAGGATTTTTTCAAAAAAATGAAAAGTATCCAAAGCATCTCAAACTCACGTCATATGATGCCCGAGATCCGAAAGGGCAGAAAAAGTTTACAGAACATGTTTCCCTGCTCTAGATTCTGAACAAGCTGCAGAAACCTGAGTGCACCTCAGGAGAGAAAAAGCAGGCAAAAAGTCTGACCCGCGGGTCAGGATTTTTTCAAAAAAATGAAAAATATCCAAAGCGTCTCAAACTCACATCATATGATGCCCGAGATCCGAAAGGGCAGAAAAAGTTTACAGAACCTGTTTCCCTGCTCTAGATTCTGAACAAGCTGCAGAAACCTGAGTGCACTGCAGGAGAGAAAAAGCAGGCAAAAAGTGTGACCCGCGGGTTAGGATTTTTTCAAAAAAATGAAAAGTATCCAAAGCGTCTCAAACTCACGTCATATGATGCCCGAGATGCGAAAAGGCAGAAAAAGTTTACGGAACCTGTTTCCCTGCTGTAGATCCTGAACAAGCTACAGAAACCTGAGTGCACTTCAGGAGAGAAAAAGCAGGCAAAAAGTGTGACCCCGCGGGTCAGGATTTTTTCAAAAAAATGAATAGTATCCAAAGCGTCTCAAACTCACGTCATATGATGCCCGAGATCCGAAAGGGCAGAAAAACTTTACGGAACCTGTTTCCCTGCTCTAGATTCTGAACAAGCTGCAGAAACCTGAGTGCACCTCAGGAAAGAAAAAGCAGGCAAAAAGTGTGACCTGCAGGTCAGGATTTTTTCAAAAAAATGAAAAGTATCCAAAGCGTCTCAAACTCACGTCATATGATGCCCGAGATCCGAAAGGGCAGAAAAAGTTTACGGAACCTGTTTCCCTGCTCTAGATTCTGAACAAGCTGCAGAAACCTGAGTGCACCTCTGGAGAGAAAAAGCAGGCAAAAAGTGTGACCCGCGGGTCAGGATTTTTTCAAAAAAATGAAAAGTATCCAAAGCGTCTCAAACTCGCGTCATATGATGCCCGAGATCCGAAAGGGCAGAAAAAGTTTGCGGAACCTGTTTCCCTGCTCTAGATTCTGAACAAGCTGCAGTAACCTGAGTGCAGCTCAGGAGAGAAAAAGCAGGCAAAAAGTGTGACCCGCGGGTCAGGATTTTTTCAAAAAAATGAAAACTATCCAAAGCGTCTCAAACGGGTCAGGATTTTTTCAAAAAAATGAAAAGTATCCAAAGCTTCTCAAACTCACGTCATATGATGCCCGAGATCCGGAAGGGCAGAAAAAGTTTACAGAACCTGTTTCCCTGCTCTAGATTCTGAACAAGCTGCAGAAACCTGAGTGCACCTCTGGAGAGAAAAAGCAGGCAAAAAGTGTGACCCGCGGGTCAGGATGTTTTCAAAAAAATGAAAAGTATCCAAAGCGTCTCAAACTCACGTCATATGATGCCCGAGATCCGAAAAGGCAGAAAAAGTTTGCGGAACCTGTTTCCCTGCTCTAGATTTTGAACAAGCTACAGAAACCTGAGTGCACCTCGAGAGAGAAAAAGCAGGCAAAAAGTGTGACCCGCGGGTCAGGATTTTTTCAAAAAAATGAAAAGTATCCAAAGCGTCTCAAACTCACGTCATATGATGCCCGACATCCGAAAGGGCAGAAAAAGTTTACGGAACCTGTTTCCCTGCTGTAGATCCTGAACAAGCTGCAGAAACCTGAGTGCACCTCGGGAGAGAAAAAGCAGGCAAAAAGTGTGACCCGCGGGTCAGGATTTTTTCAAAAAAATGAAAAGTATCCAAAGCGTCTCAAACTCGCGTCATATGATGCCCGAGATCCAAAAGGGCAGAAAAAGTTTACGGAACCTGTTTCCCTGCTCTAGATTCTGAACAAGCTGCAGAAACCTGAGTGCACCTCGGGAGAGAAAAAGCAGGCAAAAAGTGTGACCCGCGGGTCAGGATTTTTTCAAAAAAATGAAAAGCATCCAAAGTGTCTCAAACTCACATCATATGATGCCCGAGATCCGAAAGGGCAGAAAAAGTTTACGGAACCTGTTTCCCTGCTCTAGTTTCTGAACAAGCTGCAGAAACCTGAGCGCACCTCAGGAGAGAAAAAGCAGGCAAAAAGTGTGACCCGCGGGTCAGGATTTTTTCAAAAAAATGAAAAGTATCCAAAGCGTCTCAAACTCACATCATATGATGCCCGAGATCCGAAAGGCCAGAAAAAGTTTACGGAACCTGTTTCCCTGCTCTAGATTCTGAACAAGCTGCAGAAACCTGAGTGCAGCTCAGGAAAGAAAAAGCAGGCAAAAAGTGTGACCCGCGGGTCAGGATTTTTTCAAAAACATGAAAAGTATCCAAAGCGTCTCAAACTCACATCATATGATGCCCGAGATCCGAAAGGGCAGAAAAAGTTTACGGAACCTGTTTCCCTGCTCTAGATTCTGAACAAGCTGCAGAAACCTGAGTGCACCTCGGGAGAGAAAAAGCAGGCAAAAAGTGTGACCCGCGGGTCAGGATTTTTTCAAAAAAATGAAAAGTATCCAAAGCGTCTCAAACTCGCGTCATATGATGCCCGAGATCCGAAAGGGCAGAAAAAGTTTACGGAACCTGTTTCCCTGCTCTAGATTCTGAACAAGCTGCAGAAACCTGAGTGCAGCTCAGGAAAGAAAAAGCAGGCAAAAAGTGTGACCCGCGGGTCAGGATTTTTTCAAAAAAATTAAAAGTATCCAAAGCATCTCAAACTCACATCATATGATGCCCGAGATCCGAAAGGGCAGAAAAAGTTTACGGAACCTGTTTCCCTGCTCTAGATTCTGAACAAGCTGCAGAAACCTGAGTGCACCTCAGGAGAGAAAAAGCAGGCAAAAAGTGTGACCCGCGGGTCAGGATTTTTTCAAAAAAATGAAAAGTATCCAAAGCGTCTCAAACTCACGTCATATGATGCTCGATATCCGAAAAGGCAGAAAAAGTTTGCGGAACCTGTTTCCCTGCTGTAGATCCTGAACAAGCTGCAGAAACCTGAGTGCACTTCAGGAGAGAAAAAGCAGACAAAAAGTGTGACCCGCGGGTCAGGATTTTTTCAAAAAAATGAAAAGTATCCAAAGTGTCTCAAACTCACATCATATGATGCCCGAGATCCGAAAGGGCAGAAAAAGTTTACGGAACCTGTTTCCCTGCTCTAGTGTCTGAACAAGCTGCAGAAACCTGAGTGCACCTCAGGAGAGAAAAAGCAGGCAAAAAGTGTGACCCGCGGGTCAGGATTTTTTCAAAAAAATGAAAAGTATCCAAAGCGTCTCAAACTCACGTCATATGATGCCCGAGATCCGAAAGGGCAGAAAAACTTTACGGAACCTGTTTCCCTGCTCTAGATTCTGAACAAGCTGCAGAAACCTGAGTGCACCTCAGGAGAGAAAAAGCAGGCAAAAAGTGTGACCTGCAGGTCAGGATTTTTTCAAAAAAATGAAAAGTATCCAAAGCATCTCAAACTCACGTCATATGATGCCCGAGATCCGAAAGGGCAGAAAAAGTTTACGGAACCTGTTTCCCTGCTCTAGATTCTGAACAAGCTGCAGAAACCTGAGTGCACCTCTGGAGAGAAAAAGCAGGCAAAAAGTGTGACCCGCGGGTCAGGATTTTTTCAAAAAAATGAAAAGTATCCAAAGCGTCTCAAACTCGCGTCATATGATGCCCGAGATCCGAAAGGGCAGAAAAAGTTTGCGGAACCTGTTTCCCTGCTCTAGATTCTGAACAAGCTGCAGTAACCTGAGTGCAGCTCAGGAGAGAAAAAGCAGGCAAAAAGTGTGACCCGCGGGTCAGGATTTTTTCAAAAAAATGAAAACTATCCAAAGCGTCTCAAACGGGTCAGGATTTTTTCAAAAAAATGAAAAGTATCCAAAGCTTCTCAAACTCACGTCATATGATGCCCGAGATCCGGAAGGGCAGAAAAAGTTTACAGAACCTGTTTCCCTGCTCTAGATTCTGAACAAGCTGCAGAAACCTGAGTGCACCTCTGGAGAGAAAAAGCAGGCAAAAAGTGTGACCCGCGGGTCAGGATGTTTTCAAAAAAATGAAAAGTATCCAAAGCGTCTCAAACTCACGTCATATGATGCCCGAGATCCGAAAAGGCAGAAAAAGTTTGCGGAACCTGTTTCCCTGCTCTAGATTTTGAACAAGCTACAGAAACCTGAGTGCACCTCGAGAGAGAAAAAGCAGGCAAAAAGTGTGACCCGCGGGTCAGGATTTTTTCAAAAAAATGAAAAGTATCCAAAGCGTCTCAAACTCACGTCATATGATGCCCGACATCCGAAAGGGCAGAAAAAGTTTACGGAACCTGTTTCCCTGCTGTAGATCCTGAACAAGCTGCAGAAACCTGAGTGCACCTCGGGAGAGAAAAAGCAGGCAAAAAGTGTGACCCGCGGGTCACGATTTTTTCAAAAAAATGAAAAGTATCCAAAGCGTCTCAAACTCGCGTCATATGATGCCCGAGATCCAAAAGGGCAGAAAAAGTTTACGGAACCTGTTTCCCTGCTCTAGATTCTCAACAAGCTGCAGAAACCTGAGTGCACCTCGGGAGAGAAAAAGCAGGCAAAAAGTGTGACCCGCGGGTCAGGATTTTTTCAAAAAAATGAAAAGCATCCAAAGTGTCTCAAACTCACATCATATGATGCCCGAGATCCGAAAGGGCAGAAAAAGTTTACGGAACCTGTTTCCCTGCTCTAGTTTCTGAACAAGCTGCAGAAACCTGAGCGCACCTCAGGAGAGAAAAAACAGGCAAAAAGTGTGACCCGCGGGTCAGGATTTTTTCAAAAAAATGAAAAGTATCCAAAGCGTCTCAAACTCACATCATATGATGCCCGAGATCCGAAAGGCCAGAAAAAGTTTACGGAACCTGTTTCCCTGCTCTAGATTCTGAACAAGCTGCAGAAACCTGAGTGCAGCTCAGGAAAGAAGAAGCAGGCAAAACGTGTGACCCGCGGGTCAGGATTTTTTCAAAAAAATGAAAAGTATCCAAAGCGTCTCAAACTCACATCATATGATGCCCGAGATCCGAAAGGGCAGAAAAAGTTTACGGAACCTGTTTCCCTGCTCTAGATTCTGAACAAGCTGCAGAAACCTGAGTGCACCTCGGGAGAGAAAAAGCAGGCAAAAAGTGTGACCCGCGGGTCAGGATTTTTTCAAAAAAATGAAAAGTATCCAAAGCGTCTCAAACTCGCGTCATATGATGCCCGAGATCCGAAAGGGCAGAAAAAGTTTGCGGAACCTGTTTCCCTGCTCTAGATTCTGAACAAGCTGCAGAAACCTGAGTGCAGCTCAGGAAAGAAAAAGCAGGCAAAAAGTGTGACCCGCGGGTCAGGATTTTTTCAAAAAAATGAAAAGTAACGAAAGCGTCTCAAACTCACACCGTATGATGCCCGAGATCCGAAAGGGCAGAAAAAGTTTACGGAACCTGTTTCCCTGCTCTAGATTCTGAACAAGCTGCAGAAACCTGAGTGCACCTCAGGAGAGAAAAAGCAGGCAAAAAGTGTGACCCGCGGGTCAGGATTTTTTCAAAAAAATGAAAAGTATCCAAAGCGTCCCAAACTCGCGTCATATGATGCCCGAGATCTGAAAGGGCAGAAAAAGTTTACAGAACCTGTTTCCCTGCTCTAGATTCTGAACAAGCTGCAGAAACCTGAGTGCACCTCAGGAGAGAAAAAGCAGGCAAAAAGTGTGACCCACGGTTCAGGATTTTAACAAAAAAATGAAAAGTATCCAAAGCTTCTCAAACTCACATCATATGTTGCCCGAGATCCGAAAGGGCAGAAAAAGTTTACAGAACCTGTTTCCCTGCTCTAGATTCTGAACAAGCTGCAGAAACCTGAGTGCACCTCAGGAGAGAAAAAGCAGGCAAAAAGTGTGACCCACGGTTCAGGATTTTTCCAAAAAAATGAAAAGTATCCAAAGCTTCTCAAACTCACATCATATGTTGCCCGAGATCCGAAAGGGCAGAAAAAGTTTACGGAACCTGTTTCCCTGCTCTAGATTCTGAACAAGCTGCAGAAACCTGAGTGCAGCTCAGGAAAGAAAAAGCAGGCAAAAAGTGTGACCCGCGGGTCAGGATTTTTTCAAAAAAATGAAAAGTATCCAAAGCTTCTCAAACTCACATCATATGATGCCGGAGATCCGGAAGGGCAGAAAAAGATTACAGAACCTGTTTCCCTGCTCTAGATTCTGAACAAGCTGCAGAAACCTGAGTGCACCTCGGGAGAGAAAAAGCAGGCAAAAAGTGTGACCCGTGGGTCAGGATTTTTTCAAAAAAATGAAAAGTATCCAAAGCGTCTCAAACTCATGTCATATGATGCCCGAGATCCGAAAGGGCAGAAAAAGTTTACGGAACCTGTTTCCCTGCTGTAGATCCTGAACAAGCTGCAGAAACCTGAGTGCACCTCGGGAGAGAAAAAGCAGGCAAAAAGTGTGACCCGCGGGTCAGGATTTTTTCAAAAAAATGAAAAGTATCCAAAGCGTCCCAAACTCGCGTCATATGATGCCCGAGATCTGAAAAGGCAGAAAAAGTTTACAGAACCTGTTTCCCTGCTCTAGATTCTGAACAAGCTGCAGAAACCTGAGTGCACCTCAGGAGAGAAAAAGCAGGCAAAAAGTGTGACCCACGGTTCAGGATTTTTCCAAAAAAATGAAAAGTATCCAAAGCTTCTCAAACTCACATCATATGTTGCCCGAGATCCGAAAGGGCAGAAAAAGTTTACAGAACCTGTTTCCCTGCTCTAGATTCTGAACAAGCTGCAGAAACCTGAGTGCACCTCAGGAGAGAAAAAGCAGGCAAAAAGTGTGACCCACGGTTCAGGATTTTTCCAAAAAAATGAAAAGTATCCAAAGCTTCTCAAACTCACATCATATGTTGCCCGAGATCCGAAAGGGCAGAAAAAGTTTACGGAACCTGTTTCCCTGCTCTAGATTCTGAACAAGCTGCAGAAACCTGAGTGCAGCTCAGGAAAGAAAAAGCAGGCAAAAAGTGTGACCCGCGGGTCAGGATTTTTTCAAAAAAATGAAAAGTATCCAAAGCTTCTCAAACTCACATCATATGATGCCGGAGATCCGGAAGGGCAGAAAAAGATTACAGAACCTGTTTCCCTGCTCTAGATTCTGAACAAGCTGCAGAAACCTGAGTGCACCTCGGGAGAGAAAAAGCAGGCAAAAAGTGTGACCCGTGGGTCAGGATTTTTTCAAAAAAATGAAAAGTATCCAAAGCGTCTCAAACTCACGTCATATGATGCCCGAGATCCGAAAGGGCAGAAAAAGTTTACGGAACCTGTTTCCCTGCTGTAGATCCTGAACAAGCTGCAGAAACCTGAGTGCACCTCGGGAGAGAAAAAGCAGGCAAAAAGTGTGACCCGCGGGTCAGGATTTTTTCAAAAAAATGAAAAGTATCCAAAGCGTCTCAAACTCGCGTCATATGATGCCCGAGATCCGAAAAGGCAGAAAAAGTTTACGGAACCTGTTTCCCTGCTCTAGATTCTGAACAAGCTGCAGAAACCTGAGTGCACCTCGGGAGAGAAAAAGCAGGCAAAAAGTGCGACCCGCGGGTCAGGATTTTTTCAAAAAAATGAAAAGTATCCAAAGTGTCTCAAACTCACATCATATGATGCCCGAGATCCGAAAGGGCAGAAAAAGTTTACGGAACCTGTTTCCCTGCTCTAGTTTCTGAACTAGCTGCAGAAACCTGAGCGCACTTCAGGAGAGAAAAAGCAGGCAAAAAGTGTGACCCGCGGGTCAGGATTTTTTCAAAAAAATGAAAAGTATCCAAAGCGTCTCAAACTCACATCATATGATGCCCGAGATCCGAAAGGGCAGAAAAAGTTTACGGAACCTGTTTCCCTGCTCTAGATTCTGAACAAGCTGCAGAAACCTGAGTGCACTTCAGGAGAGAAAAAGCAGGCAAAAAGTGTGACCCGCGGGTCAGGATTTTTTCAAAAAAATGAAAAGTATCCAAAGCTTCTCAAACTCACGTCATATGATGCCCGAGATCCGGAAGGGCAGAAAAAGTTTACGGAACCTGTTTCCCTGCTCTAGATTCTGAACAAGCTGCAGAAACCTGAGTGAACCTCGGGAGAGAAAAAGCAGGCAAAAAGTGTGACCCGCTGGTCAGGATTTTTTCAAAAAAATGAAAAGTATCCAAAGCGTCTCAAACTCACGTCATATGATGCCCGAGATGCGAAAAGGCAGAAAAAGTTTACGGAACCTGTTTCCCTGCTGTAGATCCTGAACAAGCTGCAGAAACCTGAGTGCACTTCAGGAGAGAAAAAGCAGGCAAAAAGTGTGACCCGCGGGTCAGGATTTTTTCAAAAAAATGAAAAGTATCCAAAGCGTCTCAAACTCACATCATATGATGTCCGAGATCCGAAAGGGCAGAAAAAGTTTACGGAACCTGTTTCCCTGCTCTAGATTCTGAACAAGCTGCAGAAACCTGAGTGCACCTCGGGAGAGAAAAAGCAGGCAAAAAGTGTGACCCGCGGGTCAGGATTTTTTCAAAAAAATGAAAAGTATCCAAAGCGTCTCAAACTCACGTCATATGATGCCCGAGATCCGAAAAGGCAGAAAAAGTTTGCGGAACCTGTTTCCCTGCTCTAGATTCTGAACAAGCTGCAGAAACCTGAGTGCACTTCAGGAGAGAAAAAGCAGGCAAAAAGTGTGACCCACGGGTCAGGATTTTTTCAAAAAAATGAAAAGTATCCAAAGCTTCTCAAACTCACGTCATATGATGCCCGAGATCCAGAAGGGCAGAAAAAGTTTACAGAACCTGTTTCCCTGCTCTAGATTCTGAACAAGCTGCAGAAACCTGAGTGCACCTCAGGAGAGAAATAGCACGCAAAAAGTGTGACCCGCGGGTCAGGATTTTTTCAAAAAAATGAAAAGTATCCAAAGCGTCTCAAACTCACGTCATATGATGCCCGAGATCCGAAAGGGCAGAAAAAGTTTACAGAACATGTTTCCCTGCTCTATATTCTGAACAAGCTACAGAAACCTGAGTGCAGCTCAGGAGAGAAAAAGCAGGCAAAAAGTGTGACCCACGGGTCAGGATTTTTTCAAAAAAATGAAAAGTAACGAAATCGTCTCAAACTCACACCGTATGATGCCCGAGATCCGAAAGGGCAGAAAAAGTTTACGGAACCTGTTTCCCTGCTCTAGATTCTGAACAAGCTGCAGAAACCTGAGTGCACCTCAGGAGAGAAAAAGCAGGCAAAAAGTGTGACCCGCGGGTCAGGATTTTTTCAAAAAAATGAAAAGTATCCAAAGCGTCCCAAACTCGCGTCATATGATGCCCGAGATCTGAAAGGGCAGAAAAAGTTTACAGAACCTGTTTCCCTGCTCTAGATTCTGAACAAGCTGCAGAAACCTGAGTGCACCTCAGGAGAGAAAAAGCAGGCAAAAAGTGTGACCCACGGTTCAGGATTTTTCCAAAAAAATGAAAAGTATCCAAAGCTTCTCAAACTCACATCATATGTTGCCCGAGATCCGGAAGGGCAGAAAAAGATTACAGAACCTGTTTCCCTGCTCTAGATTCTGAACAAGCTGCAGAAACCTGAGTGCACCTCGGGAGAGAAAAAGCAGGCAAAAAGTGTGACCCGTGGGTCAGGATTTTTTCAAAAAAATGAAAAGTATCCAAAGCGTCTCAAACTCACGTCATATGATGCCCGAGATCCGAAAGGGCAGAAAAAGTTTACGGAACCTGTTTCCCTGCTGTAGATCCTGAACAAGCTGCAGAAACCTGAGTGCACCTCGGGAGAGAAAAAGCAGGCAAAAAGTGTGACCCGCGGGTCAGGATTTTTTCAAAAAAATGAAAAGTATCCAAAGCGTCTCAAACTCGCGTCATATGATGCCCGAGATCCGAAAAGGCAGAAAAAGTTTACGGAACCTGTTTCCCTGCTCTAGATTCTGAACAAGCTGCAGAAACCTGAGTGCACCTCGGGAGAGAAAAAGCAGGCAAAAAGTGTGACCCGCGGGTCAGGATTTTTTCAAAAAAATGAAAAGTATCCAAAGTGTCTCAAACTCACATCATATGATGCCCGAGATCCGAAAGGGCAGAAAAAGTTTACGGAACCTGTTTCCCTGCTCTAGTTTCTGAACAAGCTGCAGAAACCTGAGCGCACTTCAGGAGAGAAAAAGCAGGCAAAAAGTGTGACCCGCGGGTCAGGATTTTTTCAAAAAAATGAAAAGTATCCAAAGCGTCTCAAACTCACATCATATGATGCCCGAGATCCGAAAGGGCAGAAAAAGTTTACGGAACCTGTTTCCCTGCTCTAGATTCTGAACAAGCTGCAGAAACCTGAGTGCAGCTCAGGAAAGAAAAAGCAGGCAAAAAGTGTGACCCGCGGGTCAGGATTTTTTCAAAAAAATGAAAACTATCCAAAGCGTCTCAAACTCGCGTCATATGATGCCCGAGATCCGAAAGGGCAGAAAAAGTTTACGGAACCTGTTTCCCTGCTCTAGATTCTGAACAAGCTGCAGAAACCTGAGTGCACTTCAGGAGAGAAAAAGCAGGCAAAAAGTGTGACCCGCGGGTCAGGATTTTTTCAAAAAAATGAAAAGTATCCAAACCTTCTCAAACTCACGTCATATGATGCCCGAGATCCGGAAGGGCAGAAAAAGTTTACAGAACCTGTTTCCCTGCTCTAGATTCTGAACAAGCTGCAGAAACCTGAGTGCACCTCGGGAGAGAAAAAGCAGGCAGAAAGTGTGACCCGCGGGTCAGGATTTTTTCAAAAAAATGAAAAGTATCCAAAGCGTCTCAAACTCACGTCATATGATGCCCGAGATCCGAAAAGGCAGAAAAAGTTTGCGGAACCTGTTTCCCTGCTCTAAATTCTGAACAAGCAGCAGAAACCTGAGTGCACCTCGGCAGAGAAAAAGCAGGCAAAAAGTGTGACCCGCGGGTCAGGATTTTTTCAAAAAAATGAAAAGTATCCAAAGTGTCTCAAACTCACATCATATGATGCCCGAGATCCGAAAGGGCAGAAAAAGTTTACGGAACCTGTTTCCCTGCTCTAGTTTCTGAACAAGCTGCAGAAACCTGAGCGCACTTCAGGAGAGAAAAAGCAGGCAAAAAGTGTGACCCGCGGGTCAGGATTTTTTCAAAAAAATGAAAAGTATCCAAAGCGTCTCAAACTCACATCATATGATGCCCGAGATCCGAAAGGGCAGAAAAAGTTTACGGAACCTGTTTCCCTGCTCTAGATTCTGAACAAGCTGCAGAAACCTGAGTGCAGCTCAGGAAAGAAAAAGCAGTCAAAAAGTGTGACCCGCGGGTCAGGATTTTTTCAAAAAAATGAAAAGTATCCAAAGCGTCTCAAACTCGCGTCATATGATGCCCGAGATCCGAAAGGGCAGAAAAAGTTTACGGAACCTGTTTCCCTGCTCTAGATTCTGAACAAGCTGCAGAAACCTGAGTGCACTTCAGGAGAGAAAAAGCAGGCAAAAATGTGACCCGCGGGTCAGGATTTTTTCAAAAAAATGAAAAGTATCCAAAGCTTCTCAAACTCACGTCATATGATGCCCGAGATCCGGAAGGGCAGAAAAAGTTTACAGAACCTGTTTCCCTGCTCTAGATTCTGAACAAGCTGCAGAAACCTGAGTGAACCTCGGGAGAGAAAAAGCAGGCAAAAAGTGTGACCCGCTGGTCAGGATTTTTTCAAAAAAATGAAAAGTATCCAAAGCGTCTCAAACTCACGTCATATGATGCCCGAGATGCGAAAAGGCAGAAAAAGTTTACGGAACCTGTTTCCCTGCTGTAGATCCTGAACAAGCTGCAGAAACCTGAGTGCACTTCAGGAGAGAAAAAGCAGGCAAAAAGTGTGACCCGCGGGTCAGGATTTTTTCAAAAAAATGAAAAGTATCCAAAGCGTCTCAAACTCACCTCATATGATGTCCGAGATCCGAAAGGGCAGAAAAAGTTTACGGAACCTGTTTCCCTGCTCTAGATTCTGAACAAGCTGCAGAAACCTGAGTGCACCTCGGGAGAGAAAAAGCAGGCAAAAAGTGTGACCCGCGGGTCAGGATTTTTTCAAAAAAATGAAAAGTATCCAAAGCGTCTCAAACTCACGTCATATGATGCCCGAGATCCGAAAAGGCAGAAAAAGTTTGCGGAACCTGTTTCCCTGCTCTAGATTCTGAACAAGCTGCAGAAACCTGAGTGCACTTCAGGAGAGAAAAAGCAGGCAAAAAGTGTGACCCGCGGGTCAGGATTTTTTCAAAAAAATGAAAAGTATCCAAAGCATCTCAAACTCACATCATATGATGCCCGAGATTCGAAAGGGCAGAAAAAGTTTACGGAACCTGTTTCCCTGCTCTAGATTCTGAACAAGCTGCAGAAACCTGAGTGCACCTCAGGAGAGAAAAAGCAGGCAAAAAGTGTGACCCGCGGGTCAGGATTTTTTCAAAAAAATGAAAAGTATCCAAAGCGTCTCAAACTCGCGTCATATGATGCCCGAGATCCGAAAGGGCAGAAAAAGTTTGCGGAACCTGTTTCCCTGCTCTACATTCTGAACAAGCTACAGAAACCTGAGTGCAGCTCAGGAGAGAAAAAGCAGGCAAAAAGTGTGACCCACGGGTCAGGATTTTTTCAAAAAAATGAAAAGTATCGAAAGCGTCTCAAACTCACACCGTATGATGCCCGAGATCCGAAAGGGCAGAAAAAGTTTACGGAACCTGTTTCCCTGCTCTAGATTCTGAACAAGCTGCAGAAACCTGAGTGCACCTCAGGAGAGAAAAAGCAGGCAAAAAGTGTGACCCGCGCGTCAGGATTTTTTCAAAAAAATGAAAAGTATCCAAAGCGTCTCAAACTCACGTCATATGATGCCCGAGATCCGAAAGGGCAGAAAAAGTTTACGGAACCTGTTTCCCTGCTGTAGATCCTGAACAAGCTGCAGAAACCTGAGTGCACCTCAGGAGAGAAAAAGCAGGCAAAAAGTGTGACCCGCGGGTCAGGATTTTTTCAAAAAAATGAAAAGTATCCAAAGCGTCTCAAACTCACATCATATAATGCCCGAGATCCGGAAGGGCAGAAAAAGTTTACAGAACCTGTTTCCCTGCTCTAGATTCTGAACAAGCTGCAGAAACCTGAGTGCACCTCGGGAGAGAAATAGCAGGCAAAAAGTGTGACCCGCGGGTCAGGATTTTTTCACAAAAATGAAAAGTATCCAAAGCATCTCAAACTCACGTCATATGATGCCCGAGATCCGAAAGGTCAGAAAAATTTTACAGAACATGTTTCCCTGCTCTAGATTCTGAACAAGCTGCAGAAACCTGAGTGCAGCTCAGGAGAGAAAAAGCAGGCAAAAAGTGTGACCCGCGGGTCAGGATTTTTTCAAAAAAATGAAAAGTATCCAAAGCTTCTCAAACTCACGTCATATGATGCCCGAGATCCGAAAAGGCAGAAAAAGTTTGCGGAACCTGTTTCCCTGCTGTAGATTTTGAACAAGCTGCAGAAACCTGACTGCAGCTCAGGAAAGAAAAAGCAGGCAAAAAGTGTGACCCGCGGGTCAGGATTTTTTCAAAAAAATGAAAAGTATCCAAAGCGTCTCAAACTCACATCATATAATGCCCGAGATCCGGAAGGGCAGAAAAAGTTTACAGAACCTGTTTCCCTGCTCTAGATTCTGAACAAGCTGCAGAAACCTGAGTGCACCTCGGGAGAGAAATAGCAGGCAAAAAGTGTGACCCGCGGGTCAGGATTTTTTCAAAAAAATGAAAAGTATCCAAAGCTTCTCAAACTCACGTCATATGATGCCCGAGATCCGAAAAGGCAGAAAAAGTTTGCGGAACCTGTTTCCCTGCTGTAGATTTTGAACAAGCTGCAGAAACCTGAGTGCACCTCAGGAGAGAAAAAGCAGGCAAAAAGTGTGACCCGCGGGTCAGGATTTTTTCAAAAAAATGAAAAGTATCCAAAGCGTCTCAAACTCACATCATATGATGCCCGAGATCCGAAAGGGCAGAAAAAGTTTACGGAACCTGTTTCCCTGCTCTAGTTTCTGAACAAGCTGCAGAAACCTGAGTGCACCTCAGGAGAGAAAAAGCAGGCAAAATGTGTGACCCGCGGGTCAGGATTTTTTCAAAAAAATGAAAAGTATCCAAAGCGTCTCAAACTCATGTCATATGATGCCCGAGATCCGAAAAGGCAGAAAAAGTTTGCGGAACCTGTTTCCCTGCTCTAGATTCTGAACAAGCTACAGAAACCTGAGTGCAGCTCAGGAGAGAAAAAGCAGGCAAAAAGTGTGACCCGCGGGTCAGGATTTTTTCAAAAAAATAAAAAGTATCGAAAGCGTCTCAAACTCACACCGTATGATGCCCGAGATCCGAAAGGGCAGAAAAAGTTTACGGAACCTGTTTCCCTGCTCTAGATTCTGAACAAGCTGCAGAAACCTGAGTGCACCTCAGGAGAGAAAAAGCAGGCAAAAAGTGTGACCCGCGGGTCAGGATTTTTTCAAAAAAATGAAAAGTATCCAAAGCTTCTCAAACTCACGTCATATGATGCCCGAGATCCGAAAAGGCAGAAAAAGTTTGCGGAACCTGTTTCCCTGCTGTAGATTTTGAACAAGCTGCAGAAACCTGAGTGCACCTCAGTAGAGAAAAAGCAGGCAAAAAGTGTGACCCGCGGGTCAGGATTTTTTCAAAAAAATGAAAAGTATCCAAAGCGTCTCAAACTCACATCATATGATGCCCGAGATCCGAAAGGGCAGAAAAAGTTTACGGAACCTGTTTCCCTGCTCTAGTTTCTGAACAAGCTGCAGAAACCTGAGTGCACCTCAGGAGAGAAAAAGCAGGCAAAATGTGTGACCCGCGGGTCAGGATTTTTTCAAAAAAATGAAAAGTATCCAAAGCGTCTCAAACTCACATCATATGATGCCCGAGATCCGAAAGGGCAGAAAAAGTTTACGGAACCTGTTTCCCTGCTCTAGATTCTGAACAAGCTGCAGAAACCTGAGTGCAGCTCAGGAAAGAAAAAGCAGGCAAAAAGTGTGACCCGCGGGTCAGGATTTTTTCAAAAAAATGAAAAGTATCCAAAGCGTCTCAAACTCACATCATATAATGCCCGAGATCCGGAAGGGCAGAAAAAGTTTACAGAACCTGTTTCCCTGCTCTAGATTCTGAACAAGCTGCAGAAACCTGAGTGCACCTCGGGAGAGAAATAGCAGGCAAAAAGTGTGACCCGCGGGTCAGGATTTTTTCAAAAAAATGAAAAGTATCCAAAGCTTCTCAAACTCACGTCATATGATGCCCGAGATCCGAAAAGGCAGAAAAAGTTTGCGGAACCTGTTTCCCTGCTGTAGATTTTGAACAAGCTGCAGAAACCTGAGTGCACCTCAGGAGAGAAAAAGCAGGCAAAAAGTGTGACCCGCGGGTCAGGATTTTTTCAAAAAAATGAAAAGTATCCAAAGCGTCTCAAACTCACATCATATGATGCCCGAGATCCGAAAGGGCAGAAAAAGTTTACGGAACCTGTTTCCCTGCTCTACTTTCTGAACAAGCTGCAGAAACCTGAGTGCACCTCAGGAGAGAAAAAGCAGGCAAAATGTGTGACCCGCGGGTCAGGATTTTTTCAAAAAAATGAAAAGTATCCAAAGCGTCTCAAACTCACGTCATATGATGCCCGAGATCCGAAAAGGCAGAAAAAGTTTGCGGAACCTGTTTCCCTGCTCTAGATTCTGAACAAGCTACAGAAACCTGAGTGCAGCTCAGGAGAGAAAAAGCAGGCAAAAAGTGTGACCCGCGGGTCAGGATTTTTTCAAAAAAATGAAAAGTATTGAAAGCGTCTCAAACTCACACCGTATGATGCCCGAGATCCGAAAGGGCAGAAAAAGTTTACGGAACCTGTTTCCCTGCTCTATATTCTGAACAAGCTGCAGAAACCTGAGTGCACCTCAGGAGAGAAAAAGCAGGCAAAAAGTGTGACCCGCGGGTCAGGATTTTTTCAAAAAAATGAAAAGTATCCAAAGCGTCTCAAACTCACGTCATATGATGCCCGAGATCCGAAAGGGCAGAAAAAGTTTACGGAACCTGTTTCCCTGCTGTAGATCCTGAACAAGCTGCAGAAACCTGAGTGCACCTCAGGAGAGAAAAAGCAGGCAAAAAGTGTGACCCGCGGGTCAGGATTTTTTCAAAAAAATGAAAAGTATCCAAAGCGTCTCAAACTCACATCATATAATGCCCGAGATCCGGAAGGGCAGAAAAAGTTTACAGAACCTGTTTCCCTGCTCTAGATTCTGAACAAGCTGCAGAAACCTGAGTGCACCTCGGGAGAGAAATAGCAGGCAAAAAGTGTGACCCGCGGGTCAGGATTTTTTCACAAAAATGAAAAGTATCCAAAGCTTCTCAAACTCACGTCATATGATGCCCGAGATCCGAAAAGGCAGAAAAAGTTTGCGGAACCTGTTTCCCTGCTGTAGATTTTGAACAAGCTGCAGAAACCTGAGTGCACCTCAGGAGAGAAAAAGCAGGCAAAAAGTGTGACCCGCGGGTCAGGATTTTTTCAAAAAAATGAAAAGTATCCAAAGCGTCTCAAACTCACCTCATATGATGTCCGAGATCCGAAAGGGCAGAAAAAGTTTACGGAACCTGTTTCCCTGCTCTAGATTCTGAACAAGCTGCAGAAACCTGAGTGCACCTCGGGAGAGAAAAAGCAGGCAAAAAGTGTGACCCGCGGGTCAGGATTTTTTCAAAAAAATGAAAAGTATCCAAAGCGTCTCAAACTCACGTCATATGATGCCCGAGATCCGAAAAGGCAGAAAAAGTTTGCGGAACCTGTTTCCCTGCTCTAGATTCTGAACAAGCTGCAGAAACCTGAGTGCACTTCAGGAGAGAAAAAGCAGGCAAAAAGTGTGACCCGCGGGTCAGGATTTTTTCAAAAAAATGAAAAGTATCCAAAGCGTCTCAAACTCGCGTCATATGATGCCCGAGATCCGAAAGGGCAGAAAAAGTTTGCGGAACCTGTTTCCCTGCTCTACATTCTGAACAAGCTACAGAAACCTGAGTGCAGCTCAGGAGAGAAAAAGCAGTCAAAAAGTGTGACCCACGGGTCAGGATTTTTTCAAAAAAATGAAAAGTATCCAAAGCTTCTCAAACTCACGTCATATGATGCCCGAGATCCGGAAGGGCAGAAAAAGTTTACAGAACCTGTTTCCCTGCTCTAGATTCTGAACAAGCTGCAGAAACCTCAGTGCACCTCGGGAGAGAAAAAGCAGGCAAAAAGTGTGACCAGCGGGTCAGGATTTTTTCAAAAAAATGAAAAGTATCCAAAGCGTCTCAAACTCACGTCATATGATGCCCGAGATCCGAAAGGGCAGAAAAAGTTTACAGAACATGTTTCCCTGCTCTAGATTCTGAACAAGCTGCAGAAACCTGAGTGCACCTCAGGAGAGAAAAAGCAGGCAAAAAGTGTGACCCGCGGGTCAGGATTTTTTCAAAAAAATGAAAAGTATCCAAAGCGTCTCAAACTCACGTCATATGATGCCCGAGATCCGAAAAGGCAGAAAAAGTTTGCGGAACCTGTTTCCCTGCTCTATATTCTGAACAAGCTACAGAAACCTGAGTGCAGCTCAGGAGAGAAAAAGCAGGCAAAAAGTGTGACCCACGGGTCAGGATTTTTTCAAAAAAATGAAAAGTATCGAAAGCGTCTCAAACTCACACCGTATGATGCCCGAGATCCGAAAGGGCAGAAAAAGTTTACGGAACCTGTTTCCCTGCTCTAGATTCTGAACAAGCTGCAGAAACCTGAGTGCACCTCAGGAGAGAAAAAGCAGGCAAAAAGTGTGACCCGCGCGTCAGGATTTTTTCAAAAAAATGAAAAGTATCCAAAGCGTCTCAAACTCACGTCATATGATGCCCGAGATCCGAAAGGGCAGAAAAAGTTTACGGAACCTGTTTCCCTGCTGTAGATCCTGAACAAGCTGCAGAAACCTGAGTGCACCTCAGGAGAGAAAAAGCAGGCAAAAAGTGTGACCCGCAGGGTCAGGATTTTTTCACAAAAATGAAAAGTATCCAAAGCATCTCAAACTCACGTCATATGATGCCCGAGATCCGAAAGATCAGAAAAATTTTACAGAACATGTTTCCCTGCTCTAGATTCTGAACAAGCTGCAGAAACCTGAGTGCAGCTCAGGAGAGAAAAAGCAGGCAAAAAGTGTGACCCGCGGGTCAGGATTTTTTCAAAAAAATGAAAAGTATCCAAAGCGTCTCAAACTCACATCATATGATGCCCGAGATCCGAAAGGGCAGAAAAAGTTTACGGAACCTGTTTCCCTGCTCTAGTTTCTGAACAAGCTGCAGAAACCTGAGTGCACCTCAGGAGAGAAAAAGCAGGCAAAATGTGTGACCCGCGGGTCAGGATTTTTTCAAAAAAATGAAAAGTATCCAAAGCGTCTCAAACTCACATCATATGATGCCCGAGATCCGAAAGGGCAGAAAAAGTTTGCGGAACCTGTTTCCCTGCTCTAGATTCTGAACAAGCTGCAGAAACCTGACTGCAGCTCAGGAAAGAAAAAGCAGGCAAAAAGTGTGACCCGCGGGTCAGGATTTTTTCAAAAAAATGAAAAGTATCCAAAGCGTCTCAAACTCACATCATATAATGCCCGAGATCCGGAAGGGCAGAAAAAGTTTACAGAACCTGTTTCCCTGCTCTAGATTCTGAACAAGCTGCAGAAACCTGAGTGCACCTCGGGAGAGAAATAGCAGGCAAAAAGTGTGACCCGCGGGTCAGGATTTTTTCAAAAAAATGAAAAGTATCCAAAGCTTCTCAAACTCACGTCATATGATGCCCGAGATCCGAAAAGGCAGAAAAAGTTTGCGGAACCTGTTTCCCTGCTGTAGATTTTGAACAAGCTGCAGAAACCTGAGTGCACCTCAGGAGAGAAAAAGCAGGCAAAAAGTGTGACCCGCGGGTCAGGATTTTTTCAAAAAAATGAAAAGTATCCAAAGCGTCTCAAACTCACATCATATGATGCCCGAGATCCGAAAGGGCAGAAAAAGTTTACGGAACCTGTTTCCCTGCTCTAGTTTCTGAACAAGCTGCAGAAACCTGAGTGCACCTCAGGAGAGAAAAAGCAGGCAAAATGTGTGACCCGCGGGTCAGGATTTTTTCAAAAAAATGAAAAGTATCCAAAGCGTCTCAAACTCACGTCATATGATGCCCGAGATCCGAAAAGGCAGAAAAAGTTTGCGGAACCTGTTTCCCTGCTCTAGATTCTGAACAAGCTACAGAAACCTGAGTGCAGCTCAGGAGAGAAAAAGCAGGCAAAAAGTGTGACCCGCGGGTCAGGATTTTTTCAAAAAAATGAAAAGTATCGAAAGCGGCTCAAACTCACACCGTATGATGCCCGAGATCCGAAAGGGCAGAAAAAGTTTACGGAACCTGTTTCCCTGCTCTAGATTCTGAACAAGCTGCAGAAACCTGAGTGCACCTCAGGAGAGAAAAAGCAGGCAAAAAGTGTGACCCGCGGGTCAGGATTTTTTCAAAAAAATGAAAAGTATCCAAAGCATCTCAAACTCACATCATATAATGCCCGAGATCCGGAAGGGCAGAAAAAGTTTACAGAACCTGTTTCCCTGCTCTAGATTCTGAACAAGCTGCAGAAACCTGAGTGCACCTCGGGAGAGAAATAGCAGGCAAAAAGTGTGACCCGCGGGTCAGGATTTTTTCAAAAAAATGAAAAGTATCCAAAGCGTCTCAAACTCACGTCATATGATGCCCGAGATCCGAAACGGCAGAAAAAGTTTACAGAACATGTTTCCCTGCTCTAGATTCTGAACAAGCTGCAGAAACCTGAGTGCACCTCAGGAGAGAAAAAGCAGGCAAAAAGTGTGACCCGCGGGTCAGGATTTTTTCAAAAAAATGAAAAGTATCCAAAGCTTCTCAAACTCACGTCATATGATGCCCGAGATCCGAAAAGGCAGAAAAAGTTTGCGGAACCTGTTTCCCTGCTGTAGATTTTGAACAAGCTGCAGAAACCTGAGTGCACCTCAGGAGAGAAAAAGCAGGCAAAAAGTGTGACCCGCGGGTCAGGATTTTTTCAAAAAAATGAAAAGTATCCAAAGCGTCTCAAACTCGCGTCATATGATGCCCGAGATCCGAAAGGGCAGAAAAAGTTTACGGAACCTGTTTCCCTGCTCTAGATTCTGAACAAGCTGCAGAAACCTGACTGCAGCTCAGGAAAGAAAAAGCAGGCAAAAAGTGTGACCCGCGGGTCAGGATTTTTTCAAAAAAATGAAAAGTATCCAAAGCGTCTCAAACTCACGTCATATGATGCCCGAGATCCGAAAAGGCAGAAAAAGTTTGCGGAACCTGTTTCCCTGCTGTAGATTTTGAACAAGCTGCAGAAACCTGAGTGCACCTCAGGAGAGAAAAAGCAGGCAAAAAGTGTGACCCGCGGGTCAGGATTTTTTCAAAAAAATGAAAAGTATCCAAAGCGTCTCAAACTCGCGTCATATGATGCCCGAGATCCGAAAGGGCAGAAAAAGTTTACGGAACCTGTTTCCCTGCTCTAGATTCTGAACAAGCTGCAGAAACCTGACTGCAGCTCAGGAAAGAAAAAGCAGGCAAAAAGTGTGACCCGCGGGTCAGGATTTTTTCAAAAAAATGAAAAGTATCCAAAGCGTCTCAAACTCACGTCATATGATGCCCGAGATCCGAAAAGGCAGAAAAAGTTTGCGGAACCTGTTTCCCTGCTCTAGATTCTGAACAAGCTACAGAAACCTGAGTGCAGCTCAGGAGAGAAAAAGCAGGCAAAAAGTGTGACCCGCGGGTCAGGATTTTTTCAAAAAAATGAAAAGTATCAAAAGCGTCTCAAACTCACACCGTATGATGCCCGAGATCCGAAAGGGCAGAAAAAGTTTACGGAACCTGTTTCCCTGCTCTAGATTCTGAACAAGCTGCAGAAACCTGAGTGCACCTCAGGAGAGAAAAAGCAGGCAAAAAGTGTGACCCGCGGGTCAGGATTTTTTCAAAAAAATGAAAAGTATCCAAAGCGTCTCAAACTCACGTCATATGATGCCCGAGATCCGAAAGGGCAGAAAAAGTTTACGGAACCTGTTTCCCTGCTGTAGATCCTGAACAAGCTGCAGAAACCTGAGTGCACCTCAGGAGAGAAAAAGCAGGCAAAAAGTGTGACCCGCGGGTCAGGATTTTTTCAAAAAAATGAAAAGTATCCAAAGCGTCTCAAACTCACATCATATAATGCCCGAGATCCGGAAGGGCAGAAAAAGTTTACAGAACCTGTTTCCCTGCTCTAGATTCTGAACAAGCTGCAGAAACCTGAGTGCACCTCGGGAGAGAAATAGCAGGCAAAAAGTGTGACCCGCGGGTCAGGATTTTTTCACAAAAATGAAAAGTATCCAAAGCGTCTCAAACTCACGTCATATGATGCCCGAGATCCGAAAGGGCAGAAAAAGTTTACAGAACATGTTTCCCTGCTCTAGATTCTGAACAACCTGCAGAAACCTGAGTGCACCTCAGGAGAGAAAAAGCAGGCAAAAAGTGTGACCCGCGGGTCAGGATTTTTTCAAAAAAATGAAAAGTATCCAAAGCTTCTCAAACTCACGTCATATGATGCCCGAGATCCGAAAAGGCAGAAAAAGTTTGCGGAACCTGTTTCCCTGCTGTAGATTTTGAACAAGCTGCAGAAACCTGAGTGCACCTCAGGAGAGAAAAAGCAAGCAAAAAGTGTGACCCGCGGGTCAGGATTTTTTCAAAAAAATGAAAAGTATCCAAAGCGTCTCAAACTCGCGTCATATGATGCCCGAGATCCGAAAGGGCAGAAAAAGTTTACGGAACCTGTTTCCCTGCTCTAGATTCTGAACAAGCTGCAGAAACCTGACTGCAGCTCAGGAAAGAAAAAGCAGGCAAAAAGTGTGACCCGCGGGTCAGGATTTTTTCAAAAAAATGAAAAGTATCCAAAGCGTCTCAAACTCACATCATATAATGCCCGAGATCCGGAAGGGCAGAAAAAGTTTACAGAACCTGTTTCCCTGCTCTAGATTCTGAACAAGCTGCAGAAACCTGAGTGCACCTCGGGAGAGAAATAGCAGGCAAAAAGTGTGACCCGCGGGTCAGGATTTTTTCAAAAAAATGAAAAGTATCCAAAGCTTCTCAAACTCACGTCATATGATGCCCGAGATCCGAAAGGGCAGAAAAAGTTTACGGAACCTGTTTCCCTGCTGTAGATCCTGAACAAGCTGCAGAAACCTGAGTGCACCTCAGGAGAGAAAAAGCAGGCAAAAAGTGTGACCCGCGGGTCAGGATTTTTTCAAAAAAATGAAAAGTATCCAAAGCGTCTCAAACTCACATCATATAATGCCCGAGATCCGGAAGGGCAGAAAAAGTTTACAGAACCTGTTTCCCTGCTCTAGATTCTGAACAAGCTGCAGAAACCTGAGTGCACCTCGGGAGAGAAATAGCAGGCAAAAAGTGTGACCCGCGGGTCAGGATTTTTTCAAAAAAATGAAAAGTATCCAAAGCGTCTCAAACTCACGTCATATGATGCCCGAGATCCGAAAGGGCAGAAAAAGTTTACAGAACATGTTTCCCTGCTCTAGATTCTGAACAAGCTGCAGAAACCTGAGTGCACCTCAGGAGAGAAAAAGCAGGCAAAAAGTGTGACCCGCGGGTCAGGATTTTTTCAAAAAAATGAAAAGTATCCAAAGCTTCTCAAACTCACGTCATATGATGCCCGAGATCCGAAAAGGCAGAAAAAGTTTGCGGAACCTGTTTCCCTGCTGTAGATTTTGAACAAGCTGCAGAAACCTGAGTGCACCTCAGGAGAGAAAAAGCAGGCAAAAAGTGTGACCCGCGGGTCAGGATTTTTTCAAAAAAATGAAAAGTATCCAAAGCGTCTCAAACTCGCGTCATATGATGCCCGAGATCCGAAAGGGCAGAAAAAGTTTACGGAACCTGTTTCCCTGCTCTAGATTCTGAACAAGCTGCAGAAACCTGACTGCAGCTCAGGAAAGAAAAAGCAGGCAAAAAGTGTGACCCGCGGGTCAGGATTTTTTCAAAAAAATGAAAAGTATCCAAAGCGTCTCAAACTCACATCATATAATGCCCGAGATCCGGAAGGGCAGAAAAAGTTTACAGAACCTGTTTCCCTGCTCTAGATTCTGAACAAGCTGCAGAAACCTGAGTGCACCTCGGGAGAGAAATAGCAGGCAAAAAGTGTGACCCGCGGGTCAGGATTTTTTCAAAAAAATGAAAAGTATCCAAAGCTTCTCAAACTCACGTCATATGATGCCCGAGATCCGAAAAGGCAGAAAAAGTTTGCGGAACCTGTTTCCCTGCTGTAGATTTTGAACAAGCTGCAGAAACCTGAGTGCACCTCAGGAGAGAAAAAGCAGGCAAAAAGTGTGACCCGCGGGTCAGGATTTTTTCAAAAAAATGAAAAGTATCCAAAGCGTCTCAAACTCACATCATATGATGCCCGAGATCCGAAAGGGCAGAAAAAGTTTACGGAACCTGTTTCCCTGCTCTAGTTTCTGAACAAGCTGCAGAAACCTGAGTGCACCTCAGGAGAGAAAAAGCAGGCAAAATGTGTGACCCGCGGGTCAGGATTTTTTCAAAAAAATGAAAAGTATCCAAAGCGTCTCAAACTCACATCATATAATGCCCGAGATCCGGAAGGGCAGAAAAAGTTTACAGAACCTGTTTCCCTGCTCTAGATTCTGAACAAGCTGCAGAAACCTGAGTGCACCTCGGGAGAGAAATAGCAGGCAAAAAGTGTGACCCGCGGGTCAGGATTTTTTCAAAAAAATGAAAAGTATCCAAAGCTTCTCAAACTCACGTCATATGATGCCCGAGATCCGAAAAGGCAGAAAAAGTTTACGGAACCTGTTTCCCTGCTGTAGATTTTGAACAAGCTGCAGAAACCTGAGTGCACCTCAGGAGAGAAAAAGCAGGCAAAAAGTGTGACCCGCGGGTCAGGATTTTTTCAAAAAAATGAAAAGTATCCAAAGCGTCTCAAACTCACATCATATGATGCCCGAGATCCGAAAGGGCAGAAAAAGTTTACGGAACCTGTTTCCCTGCTCTAGTTTCTGAACAAGCTGCAGAAACCTGAGTGCACCTCAGGAGAGAAAAAGCAGGCAAAAAGTGTGCCCGCGGGTCAGGATTTTTTCAAAAAAATGAAAAGTATCCAAAGCGTCTCAAACTCACATCATATAATGCCCGAGATCCGGAAGGGCAGAAAAAGTTTACAGAACCTGTTTCCCTGCTCTAGATTCTGAACAAGCTGCAGAAACCTGAGTGCACCTCGGGAGAGAAATAGCAGGCAAAAAGTGTGACCCGCGGGTCAGGATTTTTTCACAAAAATGAAAAGTATCCAAAGCGTCTCAAACTCACGTCATATGATGCCCGAGATCCGAAAGGGCAGAAAAAGTTTACGGAACATGTTTCCCTGCTCTAGATTCTGAACAAGCTGCAGAAACCTGAGTGCACCTCAGGAGAGAAAAAGCAGGCAAAAAGTGTGACCCGCGGGTCAGGATTTTTTCAAAAAAATGAAAAGTATCCAAAGCTTCTCAAACTCACGTCATATGATGCCCGAGATCCGAAAAGGCAGAAAAAGTTTGCGGAACCTGTTTCCCTGCTGTAGATTTTGAACAAGCTGCAGAAACCTGAGTGCACCTCAGGAGAGAAAAAGCAGGCAAAAAGTGTGACCCGCGGGTCAGGATTTTTTCAAAAAAATGAAAAGTATCCAAAGCGTCTCAAACTCGCGTCATATGATGCCCGAGATCCGAAAGGGCAGAAAAAGTTTACGGAACCTGTTTCCCTGCTCTAGATTCTGAACAAGCTGCAGAAACCTGACTGCAGCTCAGGAAAGAAAAAGCAGGCAAAAAGTGTGACCCGCGGGTCAGGATTTTTTCAAAAAAATGAAAAGTATCCAAAGCGTCTCAAACTCACATCATATAATGCCCGAGATCCGGAAGGGCAGAAAAAGTTTACAGAACCTGTTTCCCTGCTCTAGATTCTGAACAAGCTGCAGAAACCTGAGTGCACCTCGGGAGAGAAATAGCAGGCAAAAAGTGTGACCCGCGGGTCAGGATTTTTTCAAAAAAATGAAAAGTATCCAAAGCTTCTCAAACTCACGTCATATGATGCCCGAGTTCCGAAAAGGCAGAAAAAGTTTGCGGAACCTGTTTCCCTGCTGTAGATTTTGAACAAGCTGCAGAAACCTGAGTGCACCTCAGGAGAGAAAAAGCAGGCAAAAAGTGTGACCCGCGGGTCAGGATTTTTTCAAAAAAATGAAAAGTATCCAAAGCGTCTCAAACTCACATCATATGATGCCCGAGATCCGAAAGGGCAGAAAAAGTTTACGGAACCTGTTTCCCTGCTCTAGTTTCTGAACAAGCTGCAGAAACCTGAGTGCACCTCAGGAGAGAAAAAGCAGGCAAAATGTGTGACCCGCGGGTCAGGATTTTTTCAAAAAAATGAAAAGTATCCAAAGCGTCTCAAACTCACATCATATAATGCCCGAGATCCGGAAGGGCAGAAAAAGTTTACAGAACCTGTTTCCCTGCTCTAGATTCTGAACAAGCTGCAGAAACCTGAGTGCACCTCGGGAGAGAAATAGCAGGCAAAAAGTGTGACCCGCGGGTCAGGATTTTTTCAAAAAAATGAAAAGTATCCAAAGCTTCTCAAACTCACGTCATATGATGCCCGAGATCCGAAAGGGCAGAAAAAGTTTACGGAACCTGTTTCCCTGCTCTAGTTTCTGAACAAGCTGCAGAAACCTGAGTGCACCTCAGGAGAGAAAAAGCAGGCAAAAAGTGTGCCCGCGGGTCAGGATTTTTTCAAAAAAATGAAAAGTATCCAAAGCGTCTCAAACTCACATCATATGATGCCCGAGATCCGAAAGGGCAGAAAAAGTTTACGGAACCTGTTTCCCTGCTCTAGATTCTGAACAAGCTGCAGAAACCTGAGTGCAGCTCAGGAAAGAAAAAGCAGGCAAAAAGTGTGACCCGCGGGTCAGGATTTTTTCAAAAAAATGAAAAGTATCCAAAGCGTCTCAAACTCACGTCATATGATGCCCGAGATGCGAACAGGCAGAAAAAGTTTACGGAACCTGTTTCCCTGCTGTAGATCCTGAACAAGCTGCAGAAACCTGAGTGCACTTCAGGAGAGAAAAAGCAGGCAAAAAGTATGACCCGCAGGTCAGGATTTTTTCAAAAAAATGAAAAGTATCGAAAGCGTCTCAAACTCACGTCAAATGATGCCCGAGATGCGAAAAGGCAGAAAAAGTTTGCGGAACCTGTTTCCCTGCTGTAGATCCTGAACAAGCTGCAGAAACCTGAGTGCACTTCAGGAGAGAAAAAGCAGGCAAAAAGTGTGACCCGCGGGTCAGGATTTTTTCAAAAAAATGAAAAGTATCCAAAGCGTCTCAAACTCACATCATATGATGCCCGAGATCCGAAAGGGCAGAAAAAGTTTACGGAACCTGTTTCCCTGCTCCAGTTTCTGAACAAGCTGCAGAAACCTGAGTGCACCTCAGGAGAGAAAAAGCAGGCAAAAAGTGTGACCCGCGGGTCAGGATTTTTTCAAAAAAATGAAAAGTATCCAAAGCGTCTCAAACTCACATCATATGATGCCCGAGATCCGAAAGGGCAGAAAAAGTTTACGGAACCTGTTTCCCTGCTCTAGTTTCTGAACAAGCTGCAGAAACCTGAGTGCACCTCAGGAGAGAAAAAGCAGGCAAAAAGTGTGACCCGCGGGTCAGGATTTTTTCAAAAAAATGAAAAGTATCCAAAGCGTCTCAAACTCACATCATATGATGCCCGAGATCCGAAAGGGCAGAAAAAGTTTACGGAACCTGTTTCCCTGCTCTAGATTCTGAACAAGCTGCAGAAACCTGAGTGCAGCTCAGGAAAGAAAAAGCAGGCAAAAAGTGTGACCCGCAGGTTAGGATTTTTTCAAAAAAATGAAAAGTATCCAAAGCGTCTCAAACTCACGTCATATGATGCCCGAGATCCGAAAGGGCAGAAAAAGTTTACGGAACCTGTTTCCCTGCTCTAGATTCTGAACAAGCTGCAGAAACCTGAGGGCACCTCAGGAGAGAAATAGCAGGCAAAAAGTGTGACCCGCGGGTCAGGATTTTTTCAAAAAAATGAAAAGTATCCAAAGCGTCTCAAACTCGCGTCATATGTTGCCCGAGATCCGAAAGGGCAGAAAATGTTTACGGAACCTGTTTCCCTGCTCTAGATTCTGAACAAGCTACAGAAACCTGAGTGCACCTCAGGAGAGAAAAAGCAGGCAAAAAGTCTGATCCACGGGTCATGATTTTTTCAAAAAAATGAAAAGTATCCAAAGCGTCTCAAACTCGCGTCATATGATGCCCGAGATCCGAAAGGGCAGAAAAAGTTTGCGGAACCTGTTTCCCTGCTCTAGATTCTGAACAAGCTGCAGTAACTTGAGTGCAGCTCAGGAGAGAAAAAGCAGGCAAAAAGTGTGACACGCGGGTCAGGATTTTTTCAAACAAATGAAAAGTATCCAAAGCGTCTCAAACTCACATCATATGATGCCCGAGATCCGGAAGGGCAGAAAAAGTTTACAGAACCTGTTTCCCTGCTCTAGATTCTGAACAAGCTGCAGAAACCTGAGTGCACCTCGGGAGAGAAAAAGCAGGCAAAAAGTGTGACCCGCGGGTCAGGATTTTTTCAAAAAAATGAAAAGTATCCAAAGCGTCTCAAACTCACGTCATATGATGCCCGAGATCCGGAAGGGCAGAAAAAGTTTACAGAACCTGTTTCCCTGCTCTAGATTCTGAACAAGCTGCAGAAACCTGAGTGCACCTCGGGAGAGAAAAAGCAGGCAAAAAGTCTGACCCGCGGGTCAGGATTTTTCCAAAAAAATGAAAAGTATCCAAAGCTTCTCAAACTCACGTCATATGATGCCCGAGATCCGAAAAGGCAGAAAAAGTTTGCGGAACCTGTTTCCCTGCTCTAGATTTTGAACAAGCTACAGAAACCTGAGTGCACCTCGAGAGAGAAAAAGCAGGCAAAAAGTGTGACCCGCGGGTCAGGATTTTTTCAAAAAAATGAAAAGTATCCAAAGCGTCTCAAACTCACGTCATATGATGCCCGAGATGCGAACAGGCAGAAAAAGTTTACGGAACCTGTTTCCCTGCTGTAGATCCTGAACAAGCTGCAGAAACCTGAGTGCACTTCAGGAGAGAAAAAGCAGGCAAAAAGTATGACCCGCAGGTCAGGATTTTTTCAAAAAAATGAAAAGTATCGAAAACGTCTCAAACTCACGTCAAATGATGCCTGAGATGCGAAAAGGCAGAAAAAGTTTGCGGAACCTGTTTCCCTGCTGTAGATCCTGAACAAGCTGCAGAAACCTGAGTGCACTTCAGGAGAGAAAAAGCAGGCAAAAAGTGTGACCCGCGGGTCAGGATTTTTTCAAAAAAATGAAAAGTATCCAAAGCGTCTCAAACTCACATCATATGATGCCCGAGATCCGAAAGGGCAGAAAAAGTTTACGGAACCTTTTTCCCTGCTCTAGTTTCTGAACAAGCTGCAGAAACCTGAGTGCACCTCAGGAGAGAAAAAGCAGGCAAAAAGTGTGACCCACGGGTCAGGATTTTTTCAAAAAAATGAAAAGTATCCAAAGCGTCTCAAACTCACATCATATGATGCCCGAGATCCGAAAGGGCAGAAAAAGTTTACGGAACCTGTTTCCCTGCTCTAGATTCTGAACAAGCTGCAGAAACCTGAGTGCAGCTCAGGAAAGAAAAAGCAGGCAAAAAGTGTGACCCGCAGGTCAGGATTTTTTCAAAAAAATGAAAAGTTTCCAAAGCGTCTCAAACTCACATCATATGATGCCCGAGATCCGAAAGGGCAGAAAAAGTTTACGGAACCTGTTTCCCTGCTCTAGATTCTGAACAAGCTGCAGAAACCTGAGTGCAGCTCAGGAAAGAAAAAGCAGGCAAAAAGTGTGACCCGCGGGTCAGGATTTTTTCAAAAAAATGAAAAGTATCCAAAGCGTCTCAAACTCACGTCATATGATGCCCGAGATGCGAACAGGCAGAAAAGTTTACGGAACCTGTTTCCCTGCTGTAGATCCTGAACAAGCTGCAGAAACCTGAGTGCACTTCAGGAGAGAAAAAGCAGGCAAAAAGTATGACCCGCAGGTCAGGATTTTTTCAAAAAAATGAAAAGTATCGAAAGCGTCTCAAACTCACGTCAAATGATGCCCGAGATGCGAAAAGGCAGAAAAAGTTTGCGGAACCTGTTTCCCTGCTGTAGATCCTGAACAAGCTGCAGAAACCTGAGTGCACTTCAGGAGAGAAAAAGCAGGCAAAAAGTGTGACCCGCGGGTCAGGATTTTTTCAAAAAAATGAAAAGTATCCAAAGCGTCTCAAACTCACATCATATGATGCCCGAGATCCGAAAGGGCAGAAAAAGTTTACGGAACCTGTTTCCCTGCTCTAGTTTCTGAACAAGCTGCAGAAACCTGAGTGCACCTCAGGAGAGAAAAAGCAGGCAAAAAGTGTGACCCGCGGGTCAGGATTTTTTCAAAAAAATGAAAAGTATCCAAAGCGTCTCAAACTCACATCATATGATGCCCGAGATCCGAAAGGGCAGAAAAAGTTTACGGAACCTGTTTCCCTGCTCTAGATTCTGAACAAGCTGCAGAAACCTGAGTGCAGCTCAGGAAAGAAAAAGCAGGCTAAAAGTGTGACCCGCAGGTTAGGATTTTTTCAAAAAAATGAAAAGTATCCAAAGCTTCTCAAACTCACGTCATATGATGCCCGAGATCCGAAAGGGCAGAAAAAGTTTACGGAACCTGTTTCCCTGCTCTAGATTCTGAACAAGCTGCAGAAACCTGAGTGCACCTCGAGAGAGAAAAAGCAGGCAAAAAGTGTGACCCGCGGGTCAGGATTTTTTCAAAAACATGAAAAGTATCCAAAGCGTCTCAAACTCACGTCATATGATGCCCGAGATCCGAAAGGGCAGAAAAAGTTTACGGAACCTGTTTCCCTGCTGTAGATCCTGAACAAGCTGCAGAAACCTGAGTGCACCTCGGGAGAGAAAAAGCAGGCAAAAAGTGTGACCCGCAGGTCAGGATTTTTTCAAAAAAATGAAAAGTATCCAAAGCGTCTCAAACTCACGTCATATGATGCCCGAGATCCAAAAGGGCAGAAAAAGTTTACGGAACCTGTTTCCCTGCTCTAGATTCTGAACAAGCTGCAGAAACCTGAGTGCACTTCAGGAGAGAAAAAGCAGGCAAAAAGTCTGACCCGCGGGTCAGGATTTTTTCAAAAAAATGAAAAGTATCCAAAGCATCTCAAACTCACATCATATGATGCCCGAGATCCGAAAGGGCAGAAAAAGTTTACGGAACCTGTTTCCCTGCTCTAGATTCTGAACAAGCTGCAGAAACCTGAGTGCAGCTCAGGAGAGAAAAAGAAGGCAAAAACTGTGACCCGCAGTGTCAGGATTTTTTCAAAAAAATGAAAAGTATCCAAAGCGTCTCAAACTCACATCATATGATGCCCGAGATCCGAAAGGGCAGAAAAAGTTTACGGAACCTGTTTCCCTGCTCTAGATTCTGAACAAGCTGCAGAAACCTGAGTGCACCTCGGGAGAGAAAAAGCAGGCAAAAAGTGTGACCCGCGGGTCAGGATTTTTTCAAAAAAATGAAAAGTATCCAAAGCGTCTCAAACTCGCGTCATATGATGCCCGAGATCCGAAAGGGCAGAAAAAGTTTACGGAACCTGTTTCCCTGCTGTAGATCCTGAACAAGCTGCAGAAACCTGAGTGCACTTCAGGAGAGAAAAAGCAGGCAAAAAGTGTGACCCGCGGGTCAGGATTTTTTCAAAAAAATGAAAAGTATCCAAAGCGTCTCAAACTCACATCATATGATGCCTGAGATCCGAAAGGGCAGAAAAAGTTTACGGAACCTGTTTCCCTGCTCTAGATTCTGAACAAGCTGCAGAAACCTGAGGGCACCTCAGGAGAGAAATAGCAGGCAAAAAGTGTGACCCGCGGGTCAGGATTTTTTCAAAAAAATGAAAAGTATCCAAAGCGTCTCAAACTCGCGTCATATGTTGCCCGAGATCCGAAAGGGCAGAAAATGTTTACGGAACCTGTTTCCCTGCTCTAGATTCTGAACAAGCTACAGAAACCTGAGTGCACCTCAGGAGAGAAAAAGCTGGCAAAAAGTGTGACCCGCGGGTCATGATTTTTTCAAAAAAATGAAAAGTATCCAAAGCGTCTCAAACTCGCGTCATATGATGCCCGAGATCCGAAAGGGCAGAAAAAGTTTGCGGAACCTGTTTCCCTGCTCTAGATTCTGAACAAGCTGCAGTAACCTGAGTGCAGCTCAGGAGAGAAAAAGCAGGCAAAAAGTGTGACCCGCGGGTCAGGATTTTTTCAAAAAAATGAAAAGTATCCAAAGCGTCTCAAACGGGTCAGGATTTTTTCAAAAAAATGAAAAGTATCCAAAGCTTCTCAAACTCACGTCATATGATGCCCGAGATCCGGAAGGGCAGAAAAAGTTTACAGAACCTGTTTCCCTGCTCTAGATTCTGAACAAGCTGCAGAAACCTGAGTGCACCTCTGGAGAGAAAAAGCAGGCAAAAAGTGTGACCCGCGGGTCAGGATTTTTTCAAAAAAATGAAAAGTATCCAAAGCGTCTCAAACTCCCGTCATATGATGCCCGAGATCCGAAAAGGCAGAAAAAGTTTGCGGAACCTGTTTCCCTGCTCTAGATTCTGAACAAGCTGCAGAAACCTGAGTGCACTGCAGGAGAGAAAAAGCAGGCAAAAAGTGTGACCCGCGGGTCAGGATTTTTTCAAACAAATGAAAAGTATCCAAAGCTTCTCAAACTCACATCATATGATGCCGGATGTCCGGAAGGGCAGAAAAAGTTTACAGAACCTGTTTCCCTGCTCTAGATTCTGAACAAGCTGCAGAAACCTGAGTGCACCTCGGGAGAGAAAAAGCAGGCAAAAAGTGTGACCCGCGGGTCAGGATTTTTTCAAAAAAATGAAAAGTATCCAAAGCGTCTCAAACTCGCGTCATATGATGCCCGAGATCCGAAAGGGCAGAAAAAGTTTACGGAACCTGTTTCCCTGCTGTAGATCCTGAACAAGCTGCAGAAACCTGAGTGCACTTCAGGAGAGAAAAAGCAGGCAAAAAGTGTGACCCGCGGGTCAGGATTTTTTCAAAAAAATGAAAAGTATCCAAAGCGTCTCAGACTCACGTCATATGATGCCCGAGATCCGAAAGGGCAGAAAAAGTTTGCGGAACCTGTTTCCCTGCTCTAGATTCTGAACAAGCTGCAGAAACCTGAGTGCAGCTCAGGAGAGAAAAAGAAGGCAAAAAGTGTGACCCGCGGGTCAGGATTTTTTCAAAAAAATGAAAAGTATCCAAAGCGTCTCAAACTCACGTCATATGATGCCCGAGATCCGAAAAGGCAGAAAAAGTTTGCGGAACCTGTTTCCCTGTTCTAGTTTCTGAACAAGCTGCAGAAACCTGAGCGCACCTCAGGAGAGAAAAAGCAGGCAAAAAGTGTGACCCGCGGGTCAGGATTTTTTCAAAAAAATGAAAAGTATCCAAAGCGTCTCAAACTCACATCATATGATGCCCGAGATCCGAAAGGGCAGAAAAAGTTTACGGAACCTGTTTCCCTGCTCTACATTCTGAACAAGCTGCAGAAACCTGAGTGCACCTCGGGAGAGAAAAAGCAGGCAAAAAGTGTGACCCGCGGGTCAGGATTTTTTCAAAAAAATGAAAAGTATCCAAAGCGTCTCAAACTCGCGTCATATGATGCCCGAGATCCGAAAGGGCAGAAAAAGTTTACGGAACCTGTTTCCCTGCTCTAGATTCTGAACAAGCTGCAGAAACCTGAGTGCAGCTCAGGAAAGAAAAAGCAGGCAAAAAGTGTGACCCGCGGGTCAGGATTTTTTCAAAAAAATGAAAAGTATCCAAAGCGTCTCAAACTCGCGTCATATGATGCCCGAGATCCGAAAGGGCAGAAAAAGTTTACGGAACCTGTTTCCCTGCTCTAGATTCTGAACAAGCTGCAGAAACCTGAGTGCACTTCAGGAGAGAAAAAGCAGGCAAAAAGTGTGACCCGCGGGTCAGGATTTTTTCAAAAAAATTAAAAGTATCCAAAGCATCTCAAACTCACATCATATGATGCCCGAGATCCGAAAGGGCAGAAAAAGTTTACGGAACCTGTTTCCCTGCTCTAGATTCTGAACAAGCTGCAGAAACCTGAGTGCACCTCAGGAGAGAAAAAGCAGGCAAAAAGTGTGAGCCGCGGGTCAGGATTTTTTCAAAAAAATGAAAAGTATCCAAAGCTTCTCAAACTCACGTCATATGATGCCCGAGATCCGGAAGGGCAGAAAAAGTTTACTGAACCTGTTTCCCTGCTCTAGATTCTGAACAAGCTGCAGAAACCTGAGTGCACCTCAGGAGAGAAAAAGCAGGCAAAAAGTGTGACCCGCGAGTCAGGATTTTTTCAAAAAAATGAAAAGTATCCAAAGCGTCTCAAACTCACGTCATATGATGCCCGAGATCCGAAAGGGCAGAAAAAGTTTACAGAACATGTTTCCCTGCTGTAGATTCTGAACAAGCTGCAGAAACCTGAGTGCACCTCAGGAGAGAAAAAGCAGGCAAAAAGTCTGACCCGCGGGTCAGGATTTTTTCAAAAAAATGAAAAGTATCCAAAGCGTCTCAAACTCACATCATATGATGCCCGAGATCCGAAAGGGCAGAAAAAGTTTACGGAACCTGTTTCCCTGCTCTAGATTCTGAACAAGCTGCAGAAACCTGAGTGCAGCTCAGGAGAGAAAAAGAAGGCAAAAAGTGTGACCCGCGGGTCAGGATTTTTTCAAAAAAATGAAAAGTATCCAAAGCGTCTCAAACTCACGTCATATGATGCCCGAGATCCGAAAAGGCAGAAAAAGTTTGCGGAACCTGTTTCCCTGTTCTAGTTTCTGAACAAGCTGCAGAAACCTGAGCGCACCTCAGGAGAGAAAAAGCAGGCAAAAAGTGTGACCCGCGGGTCAGGATTTTTTCACAAAAATGAAAAGTATCCAAAGCGTCTCAAACTCGCGTCATATGATGCCCGAGATCCGAAAGGGCAGAAAAAGTTTACGGAACCTGTTTCCCTGCTCTAGATTCTGAACAAGCTGCAGAAACCTGAGTGCAGCTCAGGAAAGAAAAAGCAGGCAAAAAGTGTGACCCGCGGGTCAGGATTTTTTCAAAAAAATGAAAAGTATCCAAAGCGTCTCAAACTCGCGTCATATGATGCCCGAGATCCGAAAGGGCAGAAAAAGTTTACGGAACCTGTTTCCCTGCTCTAGATTCTGAACAAGCTGCAGAAACCTGAGTGCACTTCAGGAGAGAAAAAGCAGGCAAAAAGTGTGACCCGCGGGTCAGGATTTTTTCAAAAAAATTAAAAGTATCCAAAGCATCTCAAACTCACATCATATGATGCCCGAGATCCGAAAGGGCAGAAAAAGTTTACGGAACCTGTTTCCCTGCTCTAGATTCTGAACAAGCTGCAGAAACCTGAGTGCACCTCAGGAGAGAAAAAGCAGGCAAAAAGTGTGAGCCGCGGGTCAGGATTTTTTCAAAAAAATGAAAAGTATCCAAAGCTTCTCAAACTCACGTCATATGATGCCCGAGATCCGGAAGGGCAGAAAAAGTTTACTGAACCTGTTTCCCTGCTCTAGATTCTGAACAAGCTGCAGAAACCTGAGTGCACCTCAGGAGAGAAAAAGCAGGCAAAAAGTGTGACCCGCGAGTCAGGATTTTTTCAAAAAAATGAAAAGTATCCAAAGCGTCTCAAACTCACGTCATATGATGCCCGAGATCCGAAAGGGCAGAAAAAGTTTACAGAACATGTTTCCCTGCTGTAGATTCTGAACAAGCTGCAGAAACCTGAGTGCACCTCAGGAGAGAAAAAGCAGGCAAAAAGTCTGACCCGCGGGTCAGGATTTTTTCAAAAAAATGAAAAGTATCCAAAGCGTCTCAAACTCACATCATATGATGCCCGAGATCCGAAAGGGCAGAAAAAGTTTACGGAACCTGTTTCCCTGCTCTAGATTCTGAACAAGCTGCAGAAACCTGAGTGCACCTCGGGAGAGAAAAAGCAGGCTAAAAGTGTGACCCGCGGGTCAGGATTTTTTCAAAAAAATGAAAAGTATCCAAAGCGTCTCAAACTCACGTCATATGATGCCCGAGATCCGAAAAGGCAGAAAAAGTTTGCGGAACCTGTTTCCCTGCTCTAGATTCTGAACAAGCTGCAGAAACCTGAGTGCACTTCAGGAGAGAAAAAGCAGGCAAAAAGTGCGACCCGCGGGTCAGGATTTTTTCAAAAAAATGAAAAGTATCCAAAGCGTCTCAAACTCACATCATATGATGCCCGAGATCCGAAAGGGCAGAAAAAGTTTACGGAACCTGTTTCCCTGCTCTAGATTCTGAACAAGCTGCAGAAACCTGAGTGCACCTCGGGAGAGTAAAAGCAGGCAAAAAGTGTGACCCGCGGGTCAGGATTTTTTCAAAAAAATGAAAAGTATCCAAAGCGTCTCAAACTCACGTCATATGATGCCCGATATCCGAAAAGGCAGAAAAAGTTTGCGGAACCTGTTTCCCTGCTGTAGATCCTGAACAAGCTGCAGAAACCTGAGTGCACTTCAGGAGAGAAAAAGTAGGCAAAAAGTGTGACCCGCGGGTCAGGATTTTTTCAAAAAAATGAAAAGTATCCAAAGCGTCTCAAACTCACATCATATGATGCCCGAGATCCGAAAGGGCAGAAAAAGTTTACGGAACCTGTTTCCCTGCTCTAGATTCTGAACAAGCTGCAGAAACCTGAGTGCACCTCGGGAGAGAAAAAGCAGGCTAAATGTGTGACCCGCGGGTCAGGATTTTTTCAAAAAAATGAAAAGTATCCAAAGCGTCTCAAACTCACGTCATATGATGCCCGAGATCCGAAAAGGCAGAAAAAGTTTACGGAACCTGTTTCCCTGCTCTAGATTCTGAACAAGCTGCAGAAACCTGAGTGCACTTCAGGAGAGAAAAAGCAGGCAAAAAGTGTGACCCGCGGGTCAGGATTTTTTCAAAAAAATGAAAAGTATCCAAAGCATCTCAAACTCGCGTCATATGATGCCCGAGATCCGAAAGGGCAGAAAAAGTTTGCAGAACCTGTTTCCCTGCTCTAGATTCTGAACAAGCTGCAGAAACCTGAGTGCACCTCGGGAGAGAAAAAGCAGGCAAAAAGTGTAACCCGCGGGTCAGGATTTTTCCAAAAAAATGAAAAGTATCCAAAGCGTCTCAAACTCACATCATATGATGCCCGAGATCCGAAAGGGCAGAAAAAGTTTACGGAACCTGTTTCCCTGCTCTAGATTCTGAACAAGCTGCAGAAACCTGAGTGCAGCTCAGGAAAGAAAAAGCAGGCAAAAAGTGTGACCCGCGGGTCAGGATTTTTTCAAAAAAATGAAAAGTATCCAAAGCGTCTCAAACTCACGTCATATGATGCCCGAGATCCGAAAAGGCAGAAAAAGTTTGCGGAACCTGTTTCCCTGTTCTAGTTTCTGAACAAGCTGCAGAAACCTGAACGCACCTCAGGAGAGAAAAAGCAGGCAAAAAGTGTGACCCGCGGGTCAGGATTTTTTCAAAAACATGAAAAGTATCCAAAGCGTCTCAAACTCACATCATATGATGCCCGAGATCCGAAAGGGCAGAAAAAGTTTACGGAACCTGTTTCCCTGCTCTAGATTCTGAACAAGCTGCAGAAACCTGAGTGCAGCTCAGGAAAGAAAAAGCAGGCAAAAAGTGTGACCCGCGGGTCAGGATTTTTTCAAAAAAATGAAAAGTATCCAAAGCGTCTCAAACTCACATCATATGATGCCCGAGATCCGAAAGGGCAGAAAAAGTTTACGGAACCTGTTTCCCTGCTCTAGATTCTGAACAAGCTGCAGAAACCTGAGTGCACCTCGGGAGAGAAAAAGCAGGCAAAAACTGTGACCCGCGGGTCAGGATTTTTTCAAAAAAATGAAAAGTATCCAAAGCGTCTCAAACTCGCGTCATATGATGCCCGAGATCCGAAAGGGCAGAAAAAGTTTACGGAACCTGTTTCCCTGCTCTAGATTCTGAACAAGCTGCAGAAACCTGAGTGCAGCTCAGGAAAGAAAAAGCAGGCAAAAAGTGTGACCCGCGGGTCAGGATTTTTTCAAAAAAATGAAAAGTATCCAAAGCGTCTCAAACTTGCGTCATATGATGCCCGAGATCCGAAAGGGCAGAAAAAGTTTACGGAACCTGTTTCCCTGCTCTAGATTCTGAACAAGCTGCAGAAACCTGAGTGCACTTCAGGAGAGAAAAAGCAGGCAAAAAGTGTGACCCGCGGGTCAGCATTATTTCAAAAAAATTAAAAGTATCCAAAGCATCTCAAACTCACATCATATGATGCCCGAGATCCGAAAGGGCAGAAAAAGTTTACGGAACCTGTTTCCCTGCTCTAGATTCTGAACAAGCTGCAGAAACCTGAGTGCACCTCAGGAGAGAAAAAGCAGGCAAAAAGTGTGACCCGCGGGTCAGGATTTTTTCAAAAAAATGAAAAGTATCCAAAGCTTCTCAAACTCACGTCATATGATGCCCGAGATCCGGAAGGGCAGAAAAAGTTTACAGAACCTGTTTCCCTGCTCTAGATTCTGAACAAGCTGCAGAAACCTGAGTGCACCTCGGGAGAGAAAAAGCAGGCAAAAAGTGTGACCCGCGAGTCAGGATTTTTTCAAAAAAATGGAAAGTATCCAAAGCGTCTCAAACTCACGTCATATGATGCCCGAGATCCGAAAGGGCAGAAAAAGTTTACAGAACATGTTTCCCTGCTGTAGATTCTGAACAAGCTGCAGAAACCTGAGTGCACCTCAGGAGAGAAAAAGCAGGCAAAATGTCTGACCCGCGGGTCAGGATTTTTTCAAAAAAATGAAAAGTATCCAAAGCGTCTCAAACTCACATCATATGATGCCCGAGATCCGAAAGGGCAGAAAAAGTTTACGGAACCTGTTTCCCTGCTCTAGATTCTGAACAAGCTGCAGAAACCTGAGTGCACCTCGGGAGAGAAAAAGCAGGCTAAAAGTGTGACCCGCGGGTCAGGATTTTTTCAAAAAAATGAAAAGTATCCAAAGCGTCTCAAACTCACGTCATATGATGCCCGAGATCCGAAAAGGCAGAAAAAGTTTGCGGAACCTGTTTCCCTGCTCTAGATTCTGAACAAGCTGCAGAAACCTGAGTGCACTTCAGGAGAGAAAAAGCAGGCAAAAAGTGTGACCCGCGGGTCAGGATTTTTTCAAAAAAATGAAAAGTATCCAAAGCATCTCAAACTCACATCATATGATGCCCGAGATCCGAAAGGGCAGAAAAAGTTTACGGAACCTGTTTCCCTGCTCTAGATTCTGAACAAGCTGCAGAAACCTGAGTGCAGCTCAGGAAAGAAAAAGCAGGCAAAAAGTGTGACCCGCGGGTCAGGATTTTTTCAAAAAAATGAAAAGTATCCAAAGCGTCTCAAACTCGCGTCATATGATGCCCGAGATCCGAAAGGGCAGAAAAAGTTTACGGAACCTGTTTCCCTGCTCTAGATTCTAAACAAGCTGCAGAAACCTGAGTGCACTTCAGGAGAGAAAAAGCAGGCAAAAAGTGTGACCCGCGGGTCAGGATTTTTTCAAAAAAATTAAAAGTATCCAAAGCATCTCAAACTCACATCATATGATGCCCGAGATCCGAAAGGGCAGAAAAAGTTTACGGAACCTGTTTCCCTGCTCTAGATTCTGAACAAGCTGCAGAAACCTGAGTGCACCTCAGGAGAGAAAAAGCAGGCAAAAAGTGTGACCCGCGGGTCAGGATTTTTTCAAAAAAATGAAAAGTATCCAAAGCTTCTCAAACTCACGTCATATGATGCCCGAGATCCGGAAGGGCAGAAAAAGTTTACAGAACCTGTTTCCCTGCTCTAGATTCTGAACAAGCTGCAGAAACCTGAGTGCACCTCGGGAGAGAAAAAGCAGGCAAAAAGTGTGACCCGCGAGTCAGGATTTTTTCAAAAAAATGAAAAGTATCCAAAGCGTCTCAAACTCACGTCATATGATGCCCGAGATCCGAAAGGGCAGAAAAAGTTTACAGAACATGTTTCCCTGCTGTAGATTCTGAACAAGCTGCAGAAACCTGAGTGCACCTCAGGAGAGAAAAAGCAGGCAAAATGTCTGACCCGCGGGTCAGGATTTTTTCAAAAAAATGAAAAGTATCCAAAGCGTCTCAAACTCACATCATATGATGCCCGAGATCCGAAAGGGCAGAAAAAGTTTACGGAACCTGTTTCCCTGCTCTAGATTCTGAACAAGCTGCAGAAACCTGAGTGCAGCTCAGGAGAGAAAAAGAAGGCAAAAACTGTGACCCGCAGTGTCAGGTTTTTTTCAAAAAAATGAAAAGTATCCAAAGCGTCTCAGACTCACGTCATATGATGCCCGAGATCCGAAAGGGCAGAAAAAGTTTGCGGAACCTGTTTCCCTGCTCTAGATTCTGAACAAGCTGCAGAAACCTGAGTGCAGCTCAGGAGAGAAAAAGAAGGCAAAAAGTGTGACCCGCGGGTCAGGATTTTTTCAAAAAAATGAAAAGTATCCAAAGCGTCTCAAACTCGCGTCATATGATGCCCGAGATCCGAAAAGGCAGAAAAAGATTGCGGAACCTGTTTCCCTGTTCTTGTTTCTGAACAAGCTGCAGAAACCTGAGCGCACCTCAGGAGAGAAAAAGCAGGCAAAAAGTGAGACCCGCGGGTCAGGATTTTTTCAAAAAAATGAAAAGTATCCAAAGCGTCTCAAACTCACATCATATGATGCCCGAGATCCGAAAGGGCAGAAAAAGTTTACGGAACCTGTTTCCCTGCTCTAGATTCTGAACAAGCTGCAGAAACCTGAGTGCACCTCGGGAGAGAAAAAGCAGGCAAAAAGTGTGACCCGCGGGTCAGGATTTTTTCAAAAAAATGAAAAGTATCCAAAGCTTCTCAAACTCACGTCATATGATGCCCGAGATCCGGAAGGGCAGAAAAAGTTTACAGAACATGTTTCCCTGCTGTAGATTCTGAACAAGCTGCAGAAACCTGAGTGCACCTCAGGAGAGAAAAAGCAGGCAAAATGTCTGACCCGCGGGTCAGGATTTTTTCAAAAAAATGAAAAGTATCCAAAGCGTCTCAAACTCACATCATATGATGCCCGAGATCCGAAAGGGCAGAAAAAGTTTACGGAACCTGTTTCCCTGCTCTAGATTCTGAACAAGCTGCAGAAACCTGAGTGCACCTCGGGAGAGAAAAAGCAGGCTAAAAGTGTGACCCGCGGGTCAGGATTTTTTCAAAAAAATGAAAAGTATCCAAAGCGTCTCAAACTCACGTCATATGATGCCCGAGATCCGAAAAGGCAGAAAAAGTTTGTGGAACCTGTTTCCCTGCTCTAGATTCTGAACAAGCTGCAGAAACCTGAGTGCACCTCAGGAGAGAAAAAGCAGGCAAAAAGTGTGACCCGCGGGTCAGGATTTTTTCAAAAAAATGAAAAGTATCCAAAGCATCTCAAACTTGCGTCATATGATGCCCGAGATCCGAAAGGGCAGAAAAAGTTTGCGGAACCTGTTTCCCTGCTCTAGATTCTGAACAAGCTGCAGAAACCTGAGTGCACCTCGGGAGAGAAAAAGCAGGCAAAAAGTGTAACCCGCGGGTCAGGATTTTTCCAAAAAAATGAAAAGTATCCAAAGCGTCTCAAACTCACGTCATATGATGCCCGAGATCCGAAAAGGCAGAAAAAGTTTACAGAACATGTTTCCCTGCTCTAGATTCTGAACAAGCTGCAGAAACCTGAGTGCAGCTCAGGAGAGAAAAAGCAGGCAAAAAGTCTGACCCGCGGGTCAGGATTTTTTCAAAAAAATGAAAAGTATCCAAAGCGTCTCAAACTCACGTCATATGATGCCCGAGATCCAAAAGGGCAGAAAAAGTTTGCGGAACCTGTTTCCCTGCTCTAGATTCTGAACAAGCTGCAGAAACCTGAGTGCAGCTCAGGAGAGAAAAAGCAGGCAAAAAGTCTGACCCGCGGGTCAGGATTTTTTCAAAAAAATGAAAAGTATCCAAAGCGTCTCAAACTCGCGTCATATGATGCCCGAGATCCGAAAGGGCAGAAAAAGTTTACGGAACCTGTTTCCCTGCTCTAGATTCTGAACAAGCTGCAGAAACCTGAGTGCACTTCAGGAGAGAAAAAGCAGGCAAAAAGTGTGACCCGCGGGTCAGGATTTTTTCAAAAAAATTAAAAGTATCCAAAGCATCTCAAACTCACATCATATGATGCCCGAGATCCGAAAGGGCAGAAAAAGTTTACGGAACCTGTTTCCCTGCTCTAGATTCTGAACAAGCTGCAGAAACCTGAGTGCACCTCAGGAGAGAAAAGCAGGCAAAAAGTGTGACCCGCGGGTCAGGATTTTTTCAAAAAAATGAAAAGTATCCAAAGCTTCTCAAACTCACGTCATATGATGCCCGAGATCCGGAAGGGCAGAAAAAGTTTACAGAACCTGTTTCCCTGCTCTAGATTCTGAACAAGCTGCAGAAACCTGAGTGCACCTCGGGAGAGAAAAAGCAGGCAAAAAGTGTGACCCGCGAGTCAGGATTTTTTCAAAAAAATGAAAAGTATCCAAAGCGTCTCAAACTCACGTCATATGATGCCCGAGATGCGAAAAGGCAGAAAAAGTTTACGGAACCTGTTTCCCTGCTCTAGATTCTGAACAAGCTGCAGAAACCTGAGTGCAGCTCAGGAGAGAAAAAGCAGGCAAAAAGTCTGACCCACGGGTCAGGATTTTTTCAAAAAAATGAAAAGTATCCAAAGCGTCTCAAACTCACGTCATATGATGCCCGAGATCAGAAAGGGCAGAAAAAGTTTGCGGAACCTGTTTCCCTGCTCTAGATTCTGAACAAGCTGCAGAAACCTGAGTGCAGCTCAGGAGAGGAAAAGAAGGCAAAGACCGTGACCCGCAGGGTCAGGATTTTTTCAAAAAAATGAAAAGTATCCAAAGCGTCTCAGACTCACGTCATATGATGCCCGAGATCCGAAAGGGCAGAAAAAGTTTGCGGAACCTGTTTCCCTGCTCTAGATTCTGAACAAGCTGCAGAAACCTGAGTGCAGCTCAGGAGAGAAAAAGAAGGCAAAAAGTGTGACCCGCGGGTCAGGATTTTTTCAAAAAAATGAAAAGTATCCAAAGCGTCTCAAACTCACGTCATATGATGCCCGAGATCCGAAAGGGCAGAAAAAGTTTACGGAACCTGTTTCCCTGCTCTAGATTCTGAACAAGCTGCAGAAACCTGAGTGCACCTCGGGAGAGAAAAAGCAGGCAAAAAGTGTGACCCGCGGGTCAGGATTTTTTCAAAAAAATGAAAAGTATCCAAAGTGTCTCAAACTCACATCATATGATGCCCGAGATCCGAAAGGGCAGAAAAAGTTTACGGAACCTGTTTCCCTGCTCTAGTTTCTAAACAAGCTGCAGAAACCTGAGCGCACCTCAGGAGAGAAAAAGCAGGCAAAAAGTGTGACCCGCGGGTCAGGATTTTTTCAAAAAAATGAAAAGTATCCAAAGCGTCTCAAACTCACATCATATGATGCCCGAGATCCGAAAGGGCAGAAAAAGTTTACGGAACCTGTTTCCCTGCTCTAGATTCTGAACAAGCTGCAGAAACCTGAGTGCACCTCGGGAGAGAAAAAGCAGGCAAAAAGTATGACCCGCGGGTCAGGATTTTTTCAAAAAAATGAAAAGTATCCAAAGCGTCTCAAACTCGCGTCATATGATGCCCGAGATCCGAAAGGGCAGAAAAAGTTTACGGAACCTGTTTCCCTGCTCTAGATTCTGAACAAGCTGCAGAAACCTGAGTGCACCTCAGGAGAGAAAAGCAGGCAAAAAGTGTGACCCGCGGGTCAGGATTTTTTCAAAAAAATGAAAAGTATCCAAAGCTTCTCAAACTCACGTCATATGATGCCCGAGATCCGGAAGGGCAGAAAAAGTTTACAGAACCTGTTTCCCTGCTCTAGATTCTGAACAAGCTGCAGAAACCTGAGTGCACCTCGGGAGAGAAAAAGCAGGCAAAAAGTGTGACCCGCGAGTCAGGATTTTTTCAAAAAAATGAAAAGTATCCAAAGCGTCTCAAACTCACGTCATATGATGCCCGAGATGCGAAAAGGCAGAAAAAGTTTACGGAACCTGTTTCCCTGCTCTAGATTCTGAACAAGCTGCAGAAACCTGAGTGCAGCTCAGGAGAGAAAAAGCAGGCAAAAAGTCTGACCCACGGGTCAGGATTTTTTCAAAAAAATGAAAAGTATCCAAAGCGTCTCAAACTCACGTCATATGATGCCCGAGATCAGAAAGGGCAGAAAAAGTTTGCGGAACCTGTTTCCCTGCTCTAGATTCTGAACAAGCTGCAGAAACCTGAGTGCAGCTCAGGAGAGGAAAAGAAGGCAAAGACCGTGACCCGCAGGGTCAGGATTTTTTCAAAAAAATGAAAAGTATCCAAAGCGTCTCAGACTCACGTCATATGATGCCCGAGATCCGAAAGGGCAGAAAAAGTTTGCGGAACCTGTTTCCCTGCTCTAGATTCTGAACAAGCTGCAGAAACCTGAGTGCAGCTCAGGAGAGAAAAAGAAGGCAAAAAGTGTGACCCGCGGGTCAGGATTTTTTCAAAAAAATGAAAAGTATCCAAAGCGTCTCAAACTCACGTCATATGATGCCCGAGATCCGAAAGGGCAGAAAAAGTTTACGGAACCTGTTTCCCTGCTCTAGATTCTGAACAAGCTGCAGAAACCTGAGTGCACCTCGGGAGAGAAAAAGCAGGCAAAAAGTGTGACCCGCGGGTCAGGATTTTTTCAAAAAAATGAAAAGTATCCAAAGTGTCTCAAACTCACATCATATGATGCCCGAGATCCGAAAGGGCAGAAAAAGTTTACGGAACCTGTTTCCCTGCTCTAGTTTCTAAACAAGCTGCAGAAACCTGAGCGCACCTCAGGAGAGAAAAAGCAGGCAAAAAGTGTGACCCGCGGGTCAGGATTTTTTCAAAAAAATGAAAAGTATCCAAAGCGTCTCAAACTCACATCATATGATGCCCGAGATCCGAAAGGGCAGAAAAAGTTTACGGAACCTGTTTCCCTGCTCTAGATTCTGAACAAGCTGCAGAAACCTGAGTGCAGCTCAGGAAAGAAAAAGCAGGCAAAACGTGTGACCCGCGGGTCAGGATTTTTTCAAAAAAATGAAAAGTATCCAAAGCGTCTCAAACTCACATCATATGATGCCCGAGATCCGAAAGGGCAGAAAAAGTTTACGGAACCTGTTTCCCTGCTCTAGATTCTGAACAAGCTGCAGAAACCTGAGTGCACCTCGGGAGAGAAAAAGCAGGCAAAAAGTATGACCCGCGGGTCAGGATTTTTTCAAAAAAATGAAAAGTATCCAAAGCGTCTCAAACTCGCGTCATATGATGCCCGAGATCCGAAAGGGCAGAAAAAGTTTACGGAACCTGTTTCCCTGCTCTAGATTCTGAACAAGCTGCAGAAACCTGAGTGCAGCTCAGGAAAGAAAAAGCAGGCAAAAAGTGTGACCCGCGGGTCAGGATTTTTTCAAAAAAATGAAAAGTATCCAAAGCGTCTCAAACTCACATCATATGATGCCCGAGATCCGAAAGGGCAGAAAAAGTTTACGGAACCTGTTTCCCTGCTCTAGATTCTGAACAAGCTGCAGAAACCTGAGTGCACCTCAGGAGAGAAAAAGCAGGCAAAAAGTGTGACCCGCGGGTCAGGATTTTTTCAAAAAAATGAAAAGTATCCAAAGCTTCTCAAACTCACGTCATATGATGCCCGAGATCCGGAACGGTAGAAAAAGTTTACAGAACCTGTTTCCCTGCTCTAGATTCTGAACAAGCTGCAGAAACCTGAGTGCACCTCGGGAGAGAAAAAGCAGGCAAAAAGTGTGACCCGCGAGTCAGGATTTTTTCAAAAAAATGAAAAGTATCCAAAGCGTCTCAAACTCACGTCATATGATGCCCGAGATCCGAAAGGGCAGAAAAAGTTTACAGAACATGTTTCCCTGCTCTAGATTCTGAACAAGCTGCAGAAACCTGAGTGCACCTCAGGAGAGAAAAAGCAGGCAAAAAGTCTGACCCGCGGGTCAGGATTTTTTCAAAAAAATGAAAAGTATCCAAAGCGTCTCAAACTCACATCATATGATGCCCGAGATCCGAAAGGGCAGAAAAAGTTTACGGAACTTGTTTCCCTGCTCTAGATTCTGAACAAGCTGCAGAAACCTGAGTGCACTGCAGGAGAGAAAAAGCAGGCAAAAAGTGTGACCCGCGGGTCAGGATTTTTTCAAAAAAATGAAAAGTATCCAAAGCGTCTCAAACTCACGTCATATGATGCCCGAGATGCGAAAAGACAGAAAAAGTTTACGGAACCTGTTTCCCTGCTGTAGATCCTGAACAAGCTGCAGAAACCTGAGTGCACCTCGGGAGAGAAAAAGCAGGCAAAAAGTGTGACCCGCGGGTCAGGATTTTTTCAAAAAAATGAAAAGTATCCAAAGCGTCTCAAACTCACGTCATATGATGCCCGATATCCGAAAAGGCAGAAAAAGTTTGCGGAACCTGTTTCCCTGCTGTAGATCCTGAACAAGCTGCAGAAACCTGAGTGCACTTCAGGAGAGAAAAAGCAGGCAAAAAGAGTGACCCGCGGGTCAGGATTTTTTCAAAAAAATGAAAAGTATCCAAAGCGTCTCAAACTCACATCATATGATGCCCGAGATCCGAAAGGGCAGAAAAAGTTTACGGAACCTGTTTCCCTGCTCTAGATTCTGAACAAGCTGCAGAAACCTGAGTGCACCTCGGGAGAGAAAAAGCAGGCTAAAAGTGTGACCCGCGGGTCAGGATTTTTTCAAAAAAATGAAAAGTATCCAAAGCGTCTCAAACTCACGTCATATGATGCCCGAGATCCGAAAAGGCAGAAAAAGTTTGCGGAACCTGTTTCCCTGCTCTAGATTCTGAACAAGCTGCAGAAACCTGAGTGCACTTCAGGAGAGAAAAAGCAGGCAAAAAGTGTGACCCGCGGGTCAGGATTTTTCCAAAAAAATGAAAAGTATCCAAAGCGTCTCAAACTCACGTCATATGATGCCCGAGATCCGAAAGGGCAGAAAAAGTTTACAGAACATGTTTCCCTGCTCTAGATTCTGAACAAGCTGCAGAAACCTGAGTGCAGCTCAGGAGAGAAAAAGCAGGCAAAAAGTCTGACCCACGGGTCAGGATTTTTTCAAAAAAATGAAAAGTATCCAAAGCATCTCAAACTCACATCATATGATGCCCGAGATCCGAAAGGGCAGAAAAAGTTTACGGAACCTGTTTCCCTGCTCTAGATTCTGAACAAGCTGCAGAAACCTGAGTGCAGCTCAGGAAAGAAAAAGCAGGCAAAAAGTGTGACCCGCGGGTCAGGATTTTTTCAAAAAAATGAAAAGTATCCAAAGCGTCTCAAACTCACGTCATATGATGCCCGAGATCCGAAAGGGCAGAAAAAGTTTGCGGAACCTGTTTCCCTGCTCTAGATTCTGAACAAGCTGCAGAAACCTGAGTGCAGCTCAGGAGAGGAAAAGAAGGCAAAAACTTTGACCCGCAGGGTCAGGATTTTTTTAAAAAAATGAAAAGTATCCAAAGCGTCTCAGACTCACGTCATATGATGCCCGAGATCCGAAAGGGCAGAAAAAGTTTGCGGAACCTGTTTCCCTGCTCTAGATTCTGAACAAGCTGCAGAAACCTGAGTGCAGCTCAGGAGAGAAAAAGCAGGCAAAAAGTGTGACCCGCGGGTCAGGATTTTTTCAAAAAAATGAAAAGTATCCAAAGCGTCTCAAACTCACGTCATATGATGCCCGAGATCCAAAAAGGCAGAAAAAGTTTGCGGAACCTGTTTCCCTGTTCTAGTTTCTGAACAAGCTGCAGAAACCTGAGCGCACCTCAGGAGAGAAAAAGCAGGCAAAAAGTGTGACCCGCGGGTCAGGATTTTTTCAAAAAAATGAAAAGTATCCAAAGCGTCTCAAACTCACATCATATGATGCCCGAGATCCGAAAGGGCAGAAAAAGTTTACGGAACCTGTTTCCCTGCTCTAGATTCTGAACAAGCTGCAGAAACCTGAGTGCACCTCGGGAGAGAAAAAGCAGGCAAAAAGTGTGACCCACGGGTCAGGATTTTTTCAAAAAAATGAAAAGTATCCAAAGCGTCTCAAACTCGCGTCATATGATGCCCGAGATCCGAAAGGGCAGAAAAAGTTTACGGAACCTGTTTCCCTGCTCTAGATTCTGAACAAGCTGCAGAAACCTGAGTGCACTTCAGGAGAGAAAAAGCAGGCAAAAAGTGTGACCCGCGGGTCAGGATTTTTTCAAAAAAATTAAAAGTATCCAAAGCATCTCAAACTCACATCATATGATGCCCGAGATCCGAAAGGGCAGAAAAAGTTTACGGAACCTGTTTCCCTGCTCTAGATTCTGAACAAGCTGCAGAAACCTGAGTGCACCTCAGGAGAGAAAAGCAGGCAAAAAGTGTGACCCGCGGGTCAGGATTTTTTCAAAAAAATGAAAAGTATCCAAAGCTTCTCAAACTCACGTCATATGATGCCCGAGATCCGGAAGGGCAGAAAAAGTTTACAGAACCTGTTTCCCTGCTCTAGATTCTGAACAAGCTGCAGAAACCTGAGTGCACCTCGGGAGAGAAAAAGCAGGCAAAAAGTCTGACCCACGGGTCAGGATTTTTTCAAAAAAATGAAAAGTATCCAAAGCGTCTCAAACTCACGTCATATGATGCCCGAGATCAGAAAGGGCAGAAAAAGTTTGCGGAACCTGTTTCCCTGCTCTAGATTCTGAACAAGCTGCAGAAACCTGAGTGCAGCTCAGGAGAGGAAAAGAAGGCAAAGACCGTGACCCGCAGGGTCAGGATTTTTTCAAAAAAATGAAAAGTATCCAAAGCGTCTCAGACTCACGTCATATGATGCCCGAGATCCGAAAGGGCAGAAAAAGTTTGCGGAACCTGTTTCCCTGCTCTAGATTCTGAACAAGCTGCAGAAACCTGAGTGCAGCTCAGGAGAGAAAAAGAAGGCAAAAAGTGTGACCCGCGGGTCAGGATTTTTTCAAAAAAATGAAAAGTATCCAAAGCGTCTCAAACTCACGTCATATGATGCCCGAGATCCGAAAGGGCAGAAAAAGTTTACGGAACCTGTTTCCCTGCTCTAGATTCTGAACAAGCTGCAGAAACCTGAGTGCACCTCGGGAGAGAAAAAGCAGGCAAAAAGTGTGACCCGCGGGTCAGGATTTTTTCAAAAAAATGAAAAGTATCCAAAGTGTCTCAAACTCACATCATATGATGCCCGAGATCCGAAAGGGCAGAAAAAGTTTACGGAACCTGTTTCCCTGCTCTAGTTTCTAAACAAGCTGCAGAAACCTGAGCGCACCTCAGGAGAGAAAAAGCAGGCAAAAAGTGTGACCCGCGGGTCAGGATTTTTTCAAAAAAATGAAAAGTATCCAAAGCGTCTCAAACTCACATCATATGATGCCCGAGATCCGAAAGGGCAGAAAAAGTTTACGGAACCTGTTTCCCTGCTCTAGATTCTGAACAAGCTGCAGAAACCTGAGTGCAGCTCAGGAAAGAAAAAGCAGGCAAAACGTGTGACCCGCGGGTCAGGATTTTTTCAAAAAAATGAAAAGTATCCAAAGCGTCTCAAACTCACATCATATGATGCCCGAGATCCGAAAGGGCAGAAAAAGTTTACGGAACCTGTTTCCCTGCTCTAGATTCTGAACAAGCTGCAGAAACCTGAGTGCACCTCGGGAGAGAAAAAGCAGGCAGAAAGTATGACCCGCGGGTCAGGATTTTTTCAAAAAAATGAAAAGTATCCAAAGCGTCTCAAACTCGCGTCATATGATGCCCGAGATCCGAAAGGGCAGAAAAAGTTTACGGAACCTGTTTCCCTGCTCTAGATTCTGAACAAGCTGCAGAAACCTGAGTGCAGCTCAGGAAAGAAAAAGCAGGCAAAAAGTGTGACCCGCGGGTCAGGATTTTTTCAAAAAAATGAAAAGTATCCAAAGCGTCTCAAACTCGCGTCATATGATGCCCAAGATCCGAAAGGGCAGAAAAAGTTTACGGAACCTGTTTCCCTGCTCTAGATTCTGAACAAGCTGCAGAAACCTGAGTGCACTTCAGGAGAGAAAAAGCAGGCAAAAAGTGTGACCCGCGGGTCAGGATTTTTTCAAAAAAATTAAAAGTATCCAAAGCATCTCAAACTCACATCATATGATGCCCGAGATCCGAAAGGGCAGAAAAAGTTTACGGAACCTGTTTCCCTGCTCTAGATTCTGAACAAGCTGCAGAAACCTGAGTGCACCTCAGGAGAGAAAAAGCAGGCAAAAACTGTGACCCGCGGGTCAGGATTTTTTCAAAAAAATGAAAAGTATCCAAAGCTTCTCAAACTCACGTCATATGATGCCCGAGATCCGGAACGGTAGAAAAAGTTTACAGAACCTGTTTCCCTGCTCTAGATTCTGAACAAGCTGCAGAAACCTGAGTGCACCTCGGGAGAGAAAAAGCAGGCAAAAAGTGTGACCCGCGAGTCAGGATTTTTTCAAAAAAATGAAAAGTATCCAAAGCGTCTCAAACTCACGTCATATGATGCCCGAGATCCGAAAAGACAGAAAAAGTTTACGGAACCTGTTTCCCTGCTGTAGATCCTGAACAAGCTGCAGAAACCTGAGTGCACCTCGGGAGAGAAAAAGCAGGCAAAAAGTGTGACCCGCGGGTCAGGATTTTTTCAAAAAAATGAAAAGTATCCAAAGCGTCTCAAACTCACGTCATATGATGCCCGATATCCGAAAAGGCAGAAAAAGTTTGCGGAACCTGTTTCCCTGCTGTAGATCCTGAACAAGCTGCAGAAACCTGAGTGCACTTCAGGAGAGAAAAAGCAGGCAAAAAGAGTGACCCGCGGGTCAGGATTTTTTCAAAAAAATGAAAAGTATCCAAAGCGTCTCAAACTCACATCATATGATGCCCGAGATCCGAAAGGGCAGAAAAAGTTTACGGAACCTGTTTCCCTGCTCTAGATTCTGAACAAGCTGCAGAAACCTGAGTGCACCTCGGGAGAGAAAAAGCAGGCTAAAAGTGTGACCCGTGGGTCAGGATTTTTTCAAAAAAATGAAAAGTATCCAAAGCGTCTCAAACTCACGTCATATGATGCCCGAGATCCGAAAAGGCAGAAAAAGTTTGCGGAACCTGTTTCCCTGCTCTAGATTCTGAACAAGCTGCAGAAACCTGAGTGCACTTCAGGAGAGAAAAAGCAGGCAAAAAGTGTAACCCGCGGGTCAGGATTTTTCCAAAAAAATGAAAAGTATCCAAAGCGTCTCAAACTCACGTCATATGATGCCCGAGATCCGAAAGGGCAGAAAAAGTTTACAGAACATGTTTCCCTGCTCTAGATTCTGAACAAGCTGCAGAAACCTGAGTGCAGCTCAGGAGAGAAAAAGCAGGCAAAAAGTCTGACCCACGGGTCAGGATTTTTTCAAAAAAATGAAAAGTATCCAAAGCATCTCAAACTCACATCATATGATGCCCGAGATCCGAAAGGGCAGAAAAAGTTTACGGAACCTGTTTCCCTGCTCTAGATTCTGAACAAGCTGCAGAAACCTGAGTGCAGCTCAGGAAAGAAAAAGCAGGCAAAAAGTGTGACCCGCGGGTCAGGATTTTTTCAAAAAAATGAAAAGTATCCAAAGCGTCTCAAACTCACGTCATATGATGCCCGAGATCCGAAAGGGCAGAAAAAGTTTGCGGAACCTGTTTCCCTGCTCTAGATTCTGAACAAGCTGCAGAAACCTGAGTGCAGCTCAGGAGAGGAAAAGAAGGCAAAAACTTTGACCCGCAGGGTCAGGATTTTTTTAAAAAAATGAAAAGTATCCAAAGCGTCTCAGACTCACGTCATATGATGCCCGAGATCCGAAAGGGCAGAAAAAGTTTGCGGAACCTGTTTCCCTGCTCTAGATTCTGAACAAGCTGCAGAAACCTGAGTGCAGCTCAGGAGAGAAAAAGCAGGCAAAAAGTGTGACCCGCGGGTCAGGATTTTTTCAAAAAAATGAAAAGTATCCAAAGCGTCTCAAACTCACGTCATATGATGCCCGAGATCCAAAAAGGCAGAAAAAGTTTGCGGAACCTGTTTCCCTGTTCTAGTTTCTGAACAAGCTGCAGAAACCTGAGCGCACCTCAGGAGAGAAAAAGCAGGCAAAAAGTGTGACCCGCGGGTCAGGATTTTTTCAAAAAAATGAAAAGTATCCAAAGCGTCTCAAACTCACATCATATGATGCCCGAGATCCGAAAGGGCAGAAAAAGTTTACGGAACCTGTTTCCCTGCTCTAGATTCTGAACAAGCTGCAGAAACCTGAGTGCACCTCGGGAGAGAAAAAGCAGGCAAAAAGTGTGACCCACGGGTCAGGATTTTTTCAAAAAAATGAAAAGTATCCAAAGCGTCTCAAACTCGCGTCATATGATGCCCGAGATCCGAAAGGGCAGAAAAAGTTTAAGGAACCTGTTTCCCTGCTCTAGATTCTGAACAAGCTGCAGAAACCTGAGTGCAGCTCAGGAAAGAAAAAGCAGGCAAAAAGTGTGACCCGCGGGTCAGGATTTTTTCAAAAAAATGAAAAGTATCCAAAGCGTCTCAAACTCGCGTGATATGATGCCCGAGATCCGGAAGGGCAGAAAAAGTTTACAGAACCTGTTTCCCTGCTCTAGATTCTGAACAAGCTGCAGAAACCTGAGTGCACCTCGGGAGAGAAAAAGCAGGCAAAAAGTGTGACCCGCGGGTCAGGATTTTTTCAAAAAAATGAAAAGGATCCAAAGCGTCTCAAACTCACGTCATATGATGCCCGATATCCGAAAAGGCAGAAAAAGTTTGCGGAACCTGTTTCCCTGCTCTAGATCCTGAACAAGCTGCAGAAACCTGAGTGCACTTCAGGAGAGAAAAAGCAGGCAAAAAGTGTGACCCGCGGGTCAGGATTTTTTCAAAAAAATGAAAAGTATCCAAAGCGTCTCAAACTCACATCATATGATGCCCGAGATCCGAAAGGGCAGAAAAAGTTTACGGAACCTGTTTCCCTGCTCTAGATTCTGAACAAGCTGCAGAAACCGGAGTGCACCTTGGGAGAGAAAAAGCAGGCTAAAAGTGTGACCCGCGGGTCAGGATTTTTTCAAAAAAATGAAAAGTATCCAAAGCGTCTCAAACTCACGTCATATGATGCCCGAGATCCGAAAAGGCAGAAAAAGTTTGCGGAACCTGTTTCCCTGCTCTAGATTCTGAACAAGCTGCAGAAACCTGAGTGCACTTCAGGAGAGAAAAAGCAGGCAAAAAGTGTGACCCGCGGGTCAGGATTTTTTCAAAAAAATGAAAAGTATCCAAAGCGTCTCAAACTCTCGTCATATGATGCCCGAGATCCGAAAGGGCAGAAAAAGTTTGCGGAACCTGTTTCCCTGCTCTAGATTCTGAACAAGCTGCAGAAACCTGAGTGCACCTCGGGAGAGAAAAAGCAGGCAAAAAGTGTAACCCGCGGGTCAGGATTTTTCCAAAAAAATGAAAAGTATCCAAAGCGTCTCAAACTCGCGTCATATGATGCCCGAGATCCGAAAGGGCAGAAAAAGTTTACAGAACATGTTTCCCTGCTCTAGATTCTGAACAAGCTGCAGAAACCTGAGTGCAGCTCAGGAGAGAAAAAGCAGGCAAAAAGTCTGACCCACGGGTCAGGATTTTTTCAAAAAAATATAAAGTATCCAAAGCGTCTCAAACTCACATCATATGATGCCCGAGATCCGAAAGGGCAGAAAAAGTTTACGGAACCTGTTTCCCTGCTCTAGATTCTGAACAAGCTGCAGAAACCTGAGTGCAGCTCAGGAAAGAAAAAGCAGGCAAAAAGTGTGACCCGCGGGTCAGGATTTTTTCAAAAAAATGAAAAGTATCCAAAGCGTCTCAAACTCACGTCATATGATGCCCGAGATCCGAAAGGGCAGAAAAAGTTTGCGGAACCTGTTTCCCTGCTCTAGATTCTGAACAAGCTGCAGAAACCTGAGTGCAGCTCAGGAGAGAAAAAGAAGGCAAAAACTGTGACCCGCAGGGTCAGGATTTTTTCAAAAAAATGAAAAGAATCCAAAGCGTCTCAGACTCACGTCATATGATGCCCGAGATCCGAAAGGGCAGAAAAAGTTTGCGGAACCTGTTTCCCTGCTCTAGATTCTGAACAAGCTGCAGAAACCTGAGTGCAGCTCAGGAGAGAAAAAGAAGGCAAAAACTGTGACCCGCAGGGTCAGGATTTTTTCAAAAAAATGAAAAGTATCCAAAGCGTCTCAGACTCACGTCATATGATGCCCGAGATCCGAAAGGGCAGAAAAAGTTTGCGGAACCTGTTTCCCTGCTCTAGATTCTGAACAAGCAGCAGAAACCTGAGTGCAGCTCAGGAGAGAAAAAGAAGGCAAAAAGTGTGACCCGCGGGTCAGGATTTTTTCAAAAAAATGAAAAGTATCCAAAGCGTCTCAAACTCACGTCATATGATGCCCGAGATCCGAAAAGGCAGAAAAAGTTTGCGGAACCTGTTTCCCTGTTCTAATTTCTGAACAAGCTGCAGAAACCTGAGCGCACCTCTGGAGAGAAAAAGCAGGCAAAAAGTGTGACCCGCGGGTCAGGATTTTTTCAAAAAAATGAAAAGTATCCAAAGCGTCTCAAACTCACATCATATGATGCCCGAGATCCGAAAGGGCAGAAAAAGTTTACGGAACCTGTTTCCCTGCTCTAGATTCTGAACAAGCTGCAGAAACCTGAGTGCAGCTCAAGAAAGAAAAAGCAGGCAAAAAGTGTGACCCGCGGGTCAGGATTTTTTCAAAAAAATGAAAAGTATCCAAAGCGTCTCAAACTCACATCATATGATGCCCGAGATCCGAAAGGGCAGAAAAAGTTTACGGAACCTGTTTCCCTGCTCTAGATTCTGAACAAGCTGCAGAAACCTGAGTGCACCTCGGGAGAGAAAAAGCAGGCAAAAAGTGTGACCCGCGGGGCAGGATTTTTTCAAAAAAATGAAAAGTATCCAAAGCGTCTCAAACTCGCGTCATATGATGCCCGAGATCCGAAAGGGCAGAAAAAGTTTAAGGAACCTGTTTCCCTGCTCTAGATTCTGAACAAGCTGCAGAAACCTGAGTGCAGCTCAGGAAAGAAAAAGCAGGCAAAAAGTGTGACCCGCGGGTCAGGATTTTTTCAAAAAAATGAAAAGTATCCAAAGCGTCTCAAACTCGCGTCATATGATGCCCGAGATCCGAAAGGGCAGAAAAAGTTTGCGGAACCTGTTTCCCTGCTCTAGATTCTGAACAAGCTGCAGAAACCTGAGTGCACTTCAGGAGAGAAAAAGCAGGCAAAAAGTGTGACCCGCGGGTCAGGATTTTTTCAAAAAAATGAAAAGTATCCAAAGCGTCTCAAACTCGCGTCATATGATGCCCGAGATCCGAAAGGGCAGAAAAAGTTTAAGGAACCTGTTTCCCTGCTCTAGATTCTGAACAAGCTGCAGAAACCTGAGTGCAGCTCAGGAAAGAAAAAGCAGGCAAAAAGTGTGACCCGCGGGTCAGGATTTTTTCAAAAAAATGAAAAGTATCCAAAGCGTCTCAAACTCGCGTCATATGATGCCCGAGATCCGAAAGGGCAGAAAAAGTTTGCGGAACCTGTTTCCCTGCTCTAGATTCTGAACAAGCTGCAGAAACCTGAGTGCACCTCAGGAGAGAAAAAGCAGGCAAAAAGTGTGACCCGCGGGTCAGGATTTTTTCAAAAAAATGAAAAGTATCCAAAGCTTCTCAAACTCACGTCATATGATGCCCGAGATCCGGAAGGGCAGAAAAAGTTTACAGAACCTGTTTCCCTGCTCTAGATTCTGAACAAGCTGCAGAAACCTGAGTGCACCTCGGGAGAGAAAAAGCAGGCAAAAAGTGTGACCCGCGAGTCAGGATTTTTTCAAAAAAATGAAAAGTATCCAAAGCGTCTCAAACTCACGTCATATGATGCCCGAGATCCGAAAGGGCAGAAAAAGTTTACAGAACATGTTTCCCTGCTCTAGATTCTGAACAAGCTGCAGAAACCTGAGTGCACCTCGGGAGAGAAAAAGCAGGCAAAAAGTCTGACCCGCGGGTCAGGATTTTTTCAAAAAAATGAAAAGTATCCAAAGCGTCTCAAACTCACATCATATGATGCCCGAGATCCGAAAGGGCAGAAAAAGTTTACGGAACCTGTTTCCCTGCTCTAGATTCTGAACAAGCTGCAGAAACCTGAGTGCACTGCAGGATAGAAAAAGCAGGCAAAAAGTGTGACCCGCGGGTCAGGATTTTTTCAAAAAAATGAAAAGTATCCAAAGCGTCTCAAACTCACGTCATATGATGCCCGAGATCCGAAAGGGCAGAAAAAGTTTACGGAACCTGTTTCCCTGCTCTAGATTCTGAACAAGCTGCAGAAACCTGAGTGCACCTCGGGAGAGAAAAAGCAGGCAAAAAGTGTGACCCGCGGGTCAGGATTTTTTCAAAAAAATGAAAAGTATCCAAAGCGTCTCAAACTCACGTCATATGATGCCCGATATCCGAAAAGGCAGAAAAAGTTTGCGGAACCTGTTTCCCTGCTCTAGATCCTGAACAAGCTGCAGAAACCTGAGTGCACTTCAGGAGAGAAAAAGCAGGCAAAAAGTGTGACCCGCGGGTCAGGATTTTTTCAAAAAAATGAAAAGTATCCAAAGCGTCTCAAACTCACATCATATGATGCCCGAGATCCGAAAGGGCAGAAAAAGTTTACGGAACCTGTTTCCCTGCTCTAGATTCTGAACAAGCTGCAGAAACCGGAGTGCACCTCGGGAGAGAAAAAGCAGGTTAAAAGTGTGACCCGCGGGTCAGGATTTTTTCAAAAAAATGAAAAGTATCCAAAGCGTCTCAAACTCACGTCATATGATGCCCGAGATCCGAAAAGGCAGAAAAAGTTTGCGGAACCTGTTTCCCTGCTCTAGATTCTGAACAAGCTGCAGAAACCTGAGTGCACTTCAGGAGAGAAAAAGCAGGCAAAAAGTGTGACCCGCGGGTCAGGATTTTTTCAAAAAAATGAAAAGTATCCAAAGCTTCTCAAACTCACATCATATGATGCCCGAGATCCGAAAGGGCAGAAAAAGTTTACGGAACCTGTTTCCCTGCTCTAGATTCTGAACAAGCTGCAGAAACCTGAGTGCACCTCAGGAGAGAAAAAGCAGGCAAAAAGTGTGACCCGCGGGTCAGGATTTTTTCAAAAAAATGAAAAGTATCCAAAGCGTCTCAAACTCGCGTCATATGATGCCCGAGATCCGAAAGGGCAGAAAAAGTTTGCGGAACCTGTTTCCCTGCTCTAGATTCTGAACAAGCTGCAGAAACCTGAGTGCACCTCGGGAGAGAAAAAGCAGGCAAAAAGTCTGACCCACGGGTCAGGATTTTTTCAAAAAAATGAAAAGTATCCAAAGCGTCTCAAACTCACATCATATGATGCCCGAGATCCGAAAGGGCAGAAAAAGTTTACGGAACCTGTTTCCCTGCTCTAGATTCTGAACAAGCTGCAGAAACCTGAGTGCAGCTCAGGAAAGAAAAAGCAGGCAAAAAGTGTGACCCGCGGGTCAGGATTTTTTCAAAAAAATGAAAAGTATCCAAAGCGTCTCAAACTCACATCATATGATGCCCGAGATCCGAAAGGGCAGAAAAAGTTTACGGAACCTGTTTCCCTGCTCTAGATTCTGAACAAGCTGCAGAAACCTGAGTGCAGCTCAGGAAAGAAAAAGCAGGCAAAAAGTGTGACCCGCGGGTCAGGATTTTTTCAAAAAAATGAAAAGTATCCAAAGCGTCTCAAACTCACGTCATATGATGCCCGAGATCCGAAAGGGCAGAAAAAGTTTGCGGAACCTGTTTCCCTGCTCTAGATTCTGAACAAGCTGCAGAAACCTGAGTGCAGCTCAGGAGAGGAAAAGAAGGCAAAAACTTTGACCCGCAGGGTCAGGATTTTTTTAAAAAAATGAAAAGTATCCAAAGCGTCTCAGACTCACGTCATATGATGCCCGAGATCCGAAAGGGCAGAAAAAGTTTGCGGAACCTGTTTCCCTGCTCTAGATTCTGAACAAGCTGCAGAAACCTGAGTGCAGCTCAGGAGAGAAAAAGCAGGCAAAAAGTGTGACCCGCGGGTCAGGATTTTTTCAAAAAAATGAAAAGTATCCAAAGCGTCTCAAACTCACGTCATATGATGCCCGAGATCCAAAAAGGCAGAAAAAGTTTGCGGAACCTGTTTCCCTGTTCTAGTTTCTGAACAAGCTGCAGAAACCTGAGCGCACCTCAGGAGAGAAAAAGCAGGCAAAAAGTGTGACCCGCGGGTCAGGATTTTTTCAAAAAAATGAAAAGTATCCAAAGCGTCTCAAACTCACATCATATGATGCCCGAGATCCGAAAGGGCAGAAAAAGTTTACGGAACCTGTTTCCCTGCTCTAGATTCTGAACAAGCTGCAGAAACCTGAGTGCACTTCAGGAGAGAAAAAGCAGGCAAAAAGTGTGACCCGCGGGTCAGGATTTTTTCAAAAAAATTAAAAGTATCCAAAGCGTCTCAAACTCACATCATATGATGCCCGAGATCCGAAAGGGCAGAAAAAGTTTACGGAACCTGTTTCCCTGCTCTAGATTCTGAACAAGCTGCAGAAACCTGAGTGCACCTCAGGAGAGAAAAGCAGGCAAAAAGTGTGACCCGCGGGTCAGGATTTTTTCAAAAAAATGAAAAGTATCCAAAGCTTCTCAAACTCACGTCATATGATGCCCGAGATCCGGAAGGGCAGAAAAAGTTTACAGAACCTGTTTCCCTGCTCTAGATTCTGAACAAGCTGCAGAAACCTGAGTGCACCTCGGGAGAGAAAAAGCAGGCAAAAAGTCTGACCCACGGGTCAGGATTTTTTCAAAAAAATGAAAAGTATCCAAAGCGTCTCAAACTCACGTCATATGATGCCCGAGATCAGAAAGGGCAGAAAAAGTTTGCGGAACCTGTTTCCCTGCTCTAGATTCTGAACAAGCTGCAGAAACCTGAGTGCAGCTCAGGAGAGGAAAAGAAGGCAAAGACCGTGACCCGCAGGGTCAGGATTTTTTCAAAAAAATGAAAAGTATCCAAAGCGTCTCAGACTCACGTCATATGATGCCCGAGATCCGAAAGGGCAGAAAAAGTTTGCGGAACCTGTTTCCCTGCTCTAGATTCTGAACAAGCTGCAGAAACCTGAGTGCAGCTCAGGAGAGAAAAAGAAGGCAAAAAGTGTGACCCGCGGGTCAGGATTTTTTCAAAAAAATGAAAAGTATCCAAAGCGTCTCAAACTCACGTCATATGATGCCCGAGATCCGAAAGGGCAGAAAAAGTTTACGGAACCTGTTTCCCTGCTCTAGATTCTGAACAAGCTGCAGAAACCTGAGTGCACCTCGGGAGAGAAAAAGCAGGCAAAAAGTGTGACCCGCGGGTCAGGATTTTTTCAAAAAAATGAAAAGTATCCAAAGTGTCTCAAACTCACATCATATGATGCCCGAGATCCGAAAGGGCAGAAAAAGTTTAGGGAACCTGTTTCCCTGCTCTAGTTTCTAAACAAGCTGCAGAAACCTGAGCGCACCTCAGGAGAGAAAAAGCAGGCAAAAAGTGTGACCCGCGGGTCAGGATTTTTTCAAAAAAATGAAAAGTATCCAAAGCGTCTCAAACTCACATCATATGATGCCCGAGATCCGAAAGGGCAGAAAAAGTTTACGGAACCTGTTTCCCTGCTCTAGATTCTGAACAAGCTGCAGAAACCTGAGTGCAGCTCAGGAAAGAAAAAGCAGGCAAAACGTGTGACCCGCGGGTCAGGATTTTTTCAAAAAAATGAAAAGTATCCAAAGCGTCTCAAACTCACATCATATGATGCCCGAGATCCGAAAGGGCAGAAAAAGTTTACGGAACCTGTTTCCCTGCTCTAGATTCTGAACAAGCTGCAGAAACCTGAGTGCACCTCGGGAGAGAAAAAGCAGGCAGAAAGTATGACCCGCGGGTCAGGATTTTTTCAAAAAAATGAAAAGTATCCAAAGCGTCTCAAACTCGCGTCATATGATGCCCGAGATCCGAAAGGGCAGAAAAAGTTTACGGAACCTGTTTCCCTGCTCTAGATTCTGAACAAGCTGCAGAAACCTGAGTGCAGCTCAGGAAAGAAAAAGCAGGCAAAAAGTGTGACCCGCGGGTCAGGATTTTTTCAAAAAAATGAAAAGTATCCAAAGCGTCTCAAACTCGCGTCATATGATGCCCAAGATCCGAAAGGGCAGAAAAAGTTTACGGAACCTGTTTCCCTGCTCTAGATTCTGAACAAGCTGCAGAAACCTGAGTGCACTTCAGGAGAGAAAAAGCAGGCAAAAAGTGTGACCCGCGGGTCAGGATTTTTTCAAAAAAATTAAAAGTATCCAAAGCATCTCAAACTCACATCATATGATGCCCGAGATCCGAAAGGGCAGAAAAAGTTTACGGAACCTGTTTCCCTGCTCTAGATTCTGAACAAGCTGCAGAAACCTGAGTGCACCTCAGGAGAGAAAAAGCAGGCAAAAAGTGTGACCCGCGGGTCAGGATTTTTTCAAAAAAATGAAAAGTATCCAAAGCTTCTCAAACTCACGTCATATGATGCCCGAGATCCGGAACGGTAGAAAAAGTTTACAGAACCTGTTTCCCTGCTCTAGATTCTGAACAAGCTGCAGAAACCTGAGTGCACCTCGGGAGAGAAAAAGCAGGCAAAAAGTGTGACCCGCGAGTCAGGATTTTTTCAAAAAAATGAAAAGTATCCAAAGCGTCTCAAACTCACGTCATATGATGCCCGAGATCCGAAAGGGCAGAAAAAGTTTACAGAACATGTTTCCCTGCTCTAGATTCTGAACAAGCTGCAGAAACCTGAGTGCACCTCAGGAGAGAAAAAGCAGGCAAAAAGTCTGACCCGCGGGTCAGGATTTTTTCAAAAAAATGAAAAGTATCCAAAGCGTCTCAAACTCACATCATATGATGCCCGAGATCCGAAAGGGCAGAAAAAGTTTACGGAACTTGTTTCCCTGCTCTAGATTCTGAACAAGCTGCAGAAACCTGAGTGCACTGCAGGAGAGAAAAAGCAGGCAAAAAGTGTGACCCGCGGGTCAGGATTTTTTCAAAAAAATGAAAAGCATCCAAAGCGTCTCAAACTCACGTCATATGATGCCCGAGATGCGAAAAGACAGAAAAAGTTTACGGAACCTGTTTCCCTGCTGTAGATCCTGAACAAGCTGCAGAAACCTGAGTGCACCTCGGGAGAGAAAAAGCAGGCAAAAAGTGTGACCCGCGGGTCAGGATTTTTTCAAAAAAATGAAAAGTATCCAAAGCGTCTCAAACTCACGTCATATGATGCCCGATATCCGAAAAGGCAGAAAAAGTTTGCGGAACCTGTTTCCCTGCTGTAGATCCTGAACAAGCTGCAGAAACCTGAGTGCACTTCAGGAGAGAAAAAGCAGGCAAAAAGAGTGACCCGCGGGTCAGGATTTTTTCAAAAAAATGAAAAGTATCCAAAGCGTCTCAAACTCACATCATATGATGCCCGAGATCCGAAAGGGCAGAAAAAGTTTACGGAACCTGTTTCCCTGCTCTAGATTCTGAACAAGCTGCAGAAACCTGAGTGCACCTCGGGAGAGAAAAAGCAGGCTAAAAGTGTGACCCGCGGGTCAGGATTTTTTCAAAAAAATGAAAAGTATCCAAAGCGTCTCAAACTCACGTCATATGATGCCCGAGATCCGAAAAGGCAGAAAAAGTTTGCGGAACCTGTTTCCCTGCTCTAGATTCTGAACAAGCTGCAGAAACCTGAGTGCACTTCAGGAGAGAAAAAGCAGGCAAAAAGTGTAACCCGCGGGTCAGGATTTTTCCAAAAAAATGAAAAGTATCCAAAGCGTCTCAAACTCACGTCATATGATGCCCGAGATCCGAAAGGGCAGAAAAAGTTTACAGAACATGTTTCCCTGCTCTAGATTCTGAACAAGCTGCAGAAACCTGAGTGCAGCTCAGGAGAGAAAAAGCAGGCAAAAAGTCTGACCCACGGGTCAGGATTTTTTCAAAAAAATGAAAAGTATCCAAAGCATCTCAAACTCACATCATATGATGCCCGAGATCCGAAAGGGCAGAAATAGTTTACGGAACCTGTTTCCCTGCTCTAGATTCTGAACAAGCTGCAGAAACCTGAGTGCAGCTCAGGAAAGAAAAAGCAGGCAAAAAGTGTGACCCGCGGGTCAGGATTTTTTCAAAAAAATGAAAAGTATCCAAAGCGTCTCAAACTCACGTCATATGATGCCCGAGATCCGAAAGGGCAGAAAAAGTTTGCGGAACCTGTTTCCCTGCTCTAGATTCTGAACAAGCTGCAGAAACCTGAGTGCAGCTCAGGAGAGGAAAAGAAGGCAAAAACTTTGACCCGCAGGGTCAGGATTTTTTAAAAAAAATGAAAAGTATCCAAAGCGTCTCAGACTCACGTCATATGATGCCCGAGATCCAAAAGGGCAGAAAAAGTTTGCGGAACCTGTTTCCCTGCTCTAGATTCTGAACAAGCTGCAGAAACCTGAGTGCAGCTCAGGAGAGAAAAAGCAGGCAAAAAGTGTGACCCGCGGGTCAGAATTTTTTCAAAAAAATGAAAAGTATCCAAAGCGTCTCAAACTCACGTCATATGATGCCCGAGATGCGAAAGGGCAGAAAAAGTTTACGGAACCTGTTTCCCTGCTCTAGATTCTGAACAAGCTGCAGAAACCTGAGTGCAGCTCAGGAAAGAAAAAGCAGGCAAAAAGTGTGACCCGCGGGTCAGGATTTTTTCAAAAAAATGAAAAGTATCCAAAGCGTCTCAAACTCACATCATATGATGCCCGAGATCCGAAAGGGCAGAAAAAGTTTACGGAACCTGTTTCCCTGCTCTAGATTCTGAACAAGCTGCAGAAACCTGAGTGCACCTCGGGAGAGAAAAAGCAGGCAAAAAGTGTGACCCGCGGGTCAGGATTTTTTCAAAAAAATGAAAAGTATCCAAAGCGTCTCAAACTCGCGTCATATGATGCCCGAGATCCGAAAGGGCAGAAAAAGTTTATGGAACCTGTTTCCCTGCTCTAGATTCTGAACAAGCTGCAGAAACCTGAGTGCAGCTCAGGAAAGAAAAAGCAGGCAAAAAGTCTGACCCGCGGGTCAGGATTTTTTCAAAAAAATATAAAGTATCCAAAGCGTCTCAAACTCACATCATATGATGCCCGAGATCCGAAAGGGCAGAAAAAGTTTACGGAACCTGTTTCCCTGCTCTAGATTCTGAACAAGCTGCAGAAACCTGAGTGCAGCTCAGGAAAGAAAAAGCAGGCAAAAAGTGTGACCCGCGGGTCAGGATTTTTTCAAAAAAATGAAAAGTATCCAAAGCGTCTCAAACTCACGTCATATGATGCCCGAGATCCGAAAGGGCAGAAAAAGTTTGCGGAACCTGTTTCCCTGCTCTAGATTCTGAACAAGCTGCAGAAACCTGAGTGCAGCTCAGGAGAGAAAAAGAAGGCAAAAACTGTGACCCGCAGGGTCAGGATTTTTTCAAAAAAATGAAAAGTATCCAAAGCGTCTCAGACTCACGTCATATGATGCCCGAGATCCGAAAGGGCAGAAAAAGTTTGCGGAACCTGTTTCCCTGCTCTAGATTCTGAACAAGCTGCAGAAACCTGAGTGCAGCTCAGGAGAGAAAAAGAAGGCAAAAACTGTGACCCGCAGGGTCAGGATTTTTTCAAAAAAATGAAAAGTATCCAAAGCGTCTCAGACTCACGTCATATGATGCCCGAGATCCGAAAGGGCAGAAAAAGTTTAAGGAACCTGTTTCCCTGCTCTAGATTCTGAACAAGCAGCAGAAACCTGAGTGCAGCTCAGGAGAGAAAAAGAAGGCAAAAAGTGTGACCCGCGGGTCAGGATTTTTTCAAAAAAATGAAAAGTATCCAAAGCGTCTCAAACTCACGTCATATGATGCCCGAGATCCGAAAAGGCAGAAAAAGTTTGCGGAACCTGTTTCCCTGTTCTAATTTCTGAACAAGCTGCAGAAACCTGAGCGCACCTCAGGAGAGAAAAAGCAGGCAAAAAGTGTGACCCGCGGGTCAGGATTTTTTCAAAAAAATGAAAAGTATCCAAAGCGTCTCAAACTCACATCATATGATGCCCGAGATCCGAAAGGGCAGAAAAAGTTTACGGAACCTGTTTCCCTGCTCTAGATTCTGAACAAGCTGCAGAAACCTGAGTGCAGCTCAAGAAAGAAAAAGCAGGCAAAAAGTGTGACCCGCGGGTCAGGATTTTTTCAAAAAAATGAAAAGTATCCAAAGCGTCTCAAACTCACATCATATGATGCCCGAGATCCGAAAGGGCAGAAAAAGTTTACGGAACCTGTTTCCCTGCTCTAGATTCTGAACAAGCTGCAGAAACCTGAGTGCACCTCGGGAGAGAAAAAGCAGGCAAAAAGTGTGACCCGCGGGTCAGGATTTTTTCAAAAAAATGAAAAGTATCCAAAGCATCTCAAACTCGCGTCATATGATGCCCGAGATCCGAAAGGGCAGAAAAAGTTTAAGGAACCTGTTTCCCTGCTCTAGATTCTGAACAAGCTGCAGAAACCTGAGTGCAGCTCAGGAAAGAAAAAGCAGGCAAAAAGTGTGACCCGCGGGTCAGGATTTTTTCAAAAAAATGAAAAGTATCCAAAGCGTCTCAAACTCGCGTCATATGATGCCCGAGATCCGAAAGGGCAGAAAAAGTTTGCGGAACCTGTTTCCCTGCTCTAGATTCTGAACAAGCTGCAGAAACCTGAGTGCACTTCAGGAGAGAAAAAGCAGGCAAAAAGTGTGACCCGCGGGTCAGGATTTTTTCAAAAAAATGAAAAGTATCCAAAGCGTCTCAAACTCGCGTCATATGATGCCCGAGATCCGAAAGGGCAGAAAAAGTTTAAGGAACCTGTTTCCCTGCTCTAGATTCTGAACAAGCTGCAGAAACCTGAGTGCAGCTCAGGAAAGAAAAAGCAGGCAAAAAGTGTGACCCGCGGGTCAGGATTTTTTCAAAAAAATGAAAAGTATCCAAAGCGTCTCAAACTCGCGTCATATGATGCCCGAGATCCGAAAGGGCAGAAAAAGTTTGCGGAACCTGTTTCCCTGCTCTAGATTCTGAACAAGCTGCAGAAACCTGAGTGCACCTCAGGAGAGAAAAAGCAGGCAAAAAGTGTGACCCGCGGGTCAGGATTTTTTCAAAAAAATGAAAAGTATCCAAAGCGTCTCAAACTCACGTCATATGATGCCCGAGATCCGGAAGGGCAGAAAAAGTTTACAGAACCTGTTTCCCTGCTCTAGATTCTGAACAAGCTGCAGAAACCTGAGTGCACCTCGGGAGAGAAAAAGCAGGCAAAAAGTGTGACCCGCGAGTCAGGATTTTTTCAAAAAAATGAAAAGTATCCAAAGCGTCTCAAACTCACGTCATATGATGCCCGAGATCCGAAAGGGCAGAAAAAGTTTACAGAACATGTTTCCCTGCTCTAGATTCTGAACAAGCTGCAGAAACCTGAGTGCACCTCGGGAGAGAAAAAGCAGGCAAAAAGTCTGACCCGCGGGTCAGGATTTTTTCAAAAAAATGAAAAGTATCCAAAGCGTCTCAAACTCACGTCATATGATGCCCGATATCCGAAAAGGCAGAAAAAGTTTGCGGAACCTGTTTCCCTGCTCTAGATCCTGAACAAGCTGCAGAAACCTGAGTGCACTTCAGGAGAGAAAAAGCAGGCAAAAAGTGTGACCCGCGGGTCAGGATTTTTTCAAAAAAATGAAAAGTATCCAAAGCGTCTCAAACTCACATCATATGATGCCCGAGATCCGAAAGGGCAGAAAAAGTTTACGGAACCTGTTTCCCTGCTCTAGATTCTGAACAAGCTGCAGAAACCGGAGTGCACCTCGGGAGAGAAAAAGCAGGCTAAAAGTGTGACCCGCGGGTCAGGATTTTTTCAAAAAAATGAAAAGTATCCAAAGCGTCTCAAACTCGCGTCATATGATGCCCGAGATCCGAAAGGGCAGAAAAAGTTTGCGGAACCTGTTTCCCTGCTCTAGATTCTGAACAAGCTGCAGAAACCTGAGTGCACCTCGGGAGAGAAAAAGCAGGCAAAAAGTCTGACCCACGGGTCAGGATTTTTTCAAAAAAATGAAAAGTATCCAAAGCGTCTCAAACTCACATCATATGATGCCCGAGATCCGAAAGGGCAGAAAAAGTTTACGGAACCTGTTTCCCTGCTCTAGATTCTGAACAAGCTGCAGAAACCTGAGTGCAGCTCAGGAAAGAAAAAGCAGGCAAAAAGTGTGACCCGCGGGTCAGGATTTTTTCAAAAAAATGAAAAGTATCCAAAGCGTCTCAAACTCACGTCATATGATGCCCGAGATCCGAAAGGGCAGAAAAAGTTTGCGGAACCTGTTTCCCTGCTCTAGATTCTGAACAAGCTGCAGAAACCTGAGTGCAGCTCAGGAGAGAAAAAGAAGGCAAAAACTGTGACCCGCAGGGTCAGGATTTTTTCAAAAAAATGAAAAGTATCCAAAGCGTCTCAGACTCACGTCATATGATGCCCGAGATCCGAAAGGGCAGAAAAAGTTTGCGGAACCTGTTTCCCTGCTCTAGATTCTGAACAAGCTGCAGAAACCTGAGTGCAGCTCAGGAGAGAAAAAGAAGGCAAAAAGTGTGACCCGCGGGTCAGGATTTTTTCAAAAAAATGAAAAGTATCCAAAGCGTCTCAAACTCACGTCATATGATGCCCGAGATCCAAAAAGGCAGAAAAAGTTTGCGGTACCTGTTTCCCTGTTCTAGTTTCTGAACAAGCTGCAGAAACCTGAGCGCACCTCAGGAGAGAAAAAGCAGGCAAAAAGTGTGACCCGCGGGTCAGGATTTTTTCAAAAAAATGAAAAGTATCCAAAGCGTCTCAAACTCACATCATATGATGCCCGAGATCCGAAAGGGCAGAAAAAGTTTACGGAACCTGTTTCCCTGCTCTAGATTCTGAACAAGCTGCAGAAACCTGAGTGCAGCTCAGGAAAGAAAAAGCAGGCAAAAAGTGTGACCCGCGGGTCAGGATTTTTTCAAAAAAATGAAAAGTATCCAAAGCGTCTCAAACTCACATCATATGATGCCCGAGATCCGAAAGGGCAGAAAAAGTTTACGGAACCTGTTTCCCTGCTCTAGATTCTGAACAAGCTGCAGAAACCTGAGTGCACCTCGGGAGAGAAAAAGCAGGCAAAAAGTGTGACCCGCGGGTCAGGATTTTTTCAAAAAAATGAAAAGTATCCAAAGCGTCTCAAACTCGCGTCATATGATGCCCGAGATCCGAAAGGGCAGAAAAAGTTTAAGGAACCTGTTTCCCTGCTCTAGATTCTGAACAAGCTGCAGAAACCTGAGTGCAGCTCAGGAAAGAAAAAGCAGGCAAAATGTGTGACCCGCGGGTCAGGATTTTTTCAAAAAAATGAAAAGTATCCAAAGCGTCTCAAACTCGCGTCATATGATGCCCGAGATCCGAAAGGGCAGAAAAAGTTTACGGAACCTGTTTCCCTGCTCTAGATTCTGAACAAGCTGCAGAAACCTGAGTGCACCTCAGGAGAGAAAAAGCAGGCAAAAAGTGTGACCCGCGGGTCAGGATTTTTTCAAAAAAATGAAAAGTATCCAAAGCTTCTCAAACTCACGTCATATGATGCCCGAGATCCGGAAGGGCAGAAAAAGTTTACAGAACCTGTTTCCCTGCTCTAGATTCTGAACAAGCTGCAGAAACCTCAGTGCACCTCGGGAGAGAAAAAGCAGGCAAAAAGTGTGACCCGCGAGTCAGGATTTTTTCAAAAAAATGAAAAGTATCCAAAGCGTCTCAAACTCACGTCATATGATGCCCGAGATCCGAAAGGGCAGAAAAAGTTTACAGAACATGTTTCCCTGCTCTAGATTCTGAACAAGCTGCAGAAACCTGAGTGCACCTCGGGAGAGAAAAAGCAGGCAAAAAGTCTGACCCGCGGGTCAGGATTTTTTCAAAAAAATGAAAAGTATCCAAAGCGTCTCAAACTCACATCATATGATGCCCGAGATCCGAAAGGGCAGAAAAAGTTTACGGAACCTGTTTCCCTGCTCTAGATTCTGAACAAGCTGCAGAAACCTGAGTGCACTGCAGGATAGAAAAAGCAGGCAAAAAGTGTGACCCGCGGGTCAGGATTTTTTCAAAAAAATGAAAAGTATCCAAAGCGTCTCAAACTCACGTCATATGATGCCCGAGATGCGAAAAGGCAGAAAAAGTTTACGGCACCTGTTTCCCTGCTGTAGATCCTGAACAAGCTGCAGAAACCTGAGTGCACTTCAGGAGAGAAAAAGCAGGCAAAAAGTGTGACCCGCGGGTCAGGATTTTTTCAAAAAACTGAAAAGTATCCAAAGCGTCTCAAACTCACATCATATGATGCCCGAGATCCGAAAGGGCAGAAAAAGTTTATGGAACCTGTTTCCCTGCTCTAGATTCTGAACAAGCTGCAGAAACCTAAGTGCACCTCGGGAGAGAAAAAGCAGGCAAAAAGTGTGACCCGTGGGTCAGGATTTTTTCAAAAAAATGAAAAGTATCCAAAGCGTCTCAAACTCACGTCATATGATGCCCGATATCCGAAAAGGCAGAAAAAGTTTGCGGAACCTGTTTCCCTGCTCTAGATCCTGAACAAGCTGCAGAAACCTGAGTGCACTTCAGGAGAGAAAAAGCAGGCACGGGTCAGGATTTTTTCAAAAAAATGAAAAGTATCCAAAGCGTCTCAAACTCACATCATATGATGCCCGAGATCCGAAAGGGCAGAAAAAGTTTACGGAACCTGTTTCCCTGCTCTAGATTCTGAACAAGCTGCAGAAACCGGAGTGCACCTCGGGAGAGAAAAAGCAGGCTAAAAGTGTGACCCGCGGGTCAGGATTTTTTCAAAAAAATGAAAAGTATCCAAAGCGTCTCAAACTCACGTCATATGATGCCCGAGATCCGAAAAGGCAGAAAAAGTTTGCGGAACCTGTTTCCCTGCTCTAGATTCTGAACAAGCTGCAGAAACCTGAGTGCACCTCGGGAGAGAAAAAGCAGGCAAAAAGTGTGACCCGCGGGTCAGGATTTTTTCAAAAAAATGAAAAGTATCCAAAGCTTCTCAAACTCGCGTCATATGATGCCCGAGATCCGAAAGGGCAGAAAAAGTTTACGGAACCTGTTTCCCTGCTCTAGATTCTGAACAAGCTGCAGAAACCTGAGTGCAGCTCAGGAAAGAAAAAGCAGGCAAAAAGTGTGACCCGCGGGTCAGGATTTTTTCAAAAAAATGAAAAGTATCCAAAGCGTCTCAAACTCACGTCATATGATGCCCGAGATCTGAAAGGGCAGAAAAAGTTTACGGAACCTGTTTCCCTGCTCTAGATTCTGAACAAGCTGCAGAAACCTGAGTGCACTTCAGGAGAGAAAAAGCAGGCAAAAAGTGTGACCCGCGGGTCAGGATTTTTTCAAAAAAATGAAAAGTATCCAAAGCATCTCAAACTCACATCATATGATGCCCGAGATCCGAAAGGGCAGAAAAAGTTTACGGAACCTGTTTCCCTGCTCTAGATTCTGAACAAGCTGCAGAAACCTGAGTGCACTGCAGGATAGAAAAAGCAGGCAAAAAGTGTGACCCGCGGGTCAGGATTTTTTCAAAAAAATGAAAAGTATCCAAAGCGTCTCAAACTCACGTCATATGATGCCCGAGATGCGAAAAGGCAGAAAAAGTTTACGGCACCTGTTTCCCTGCTGTAGATCCTGAACAAGCTGCAGAAACCTGAGTGCACTTCAGGAGAGAAAAAGCAGGCAAAAAGTGTGACCCGCGGGTCAGGATTTTTTCAAAAAAATGAAAAGTATCCAAAGCGTCTCAAACTCACATCATATGATGCCCGAGATCCGAAAGGGCAGAAAAAGTTTATGGAACCTGTTTCCCTGCTCTAGATTCTGAACAAGCTGCAGAAACCTAAGTGCACCTCGGGAGAGAAAAAGCAGGCAAAAAGTGTGACCCGCGGGTCAGGATTTTTTCAAAAAAATGAAAAGTATCCAAAGCGTCTCAAACTCACGTCATATGATGCCCGAGATCCGAAAGGGCAGAAAAAGTTTACAGAACATGTTTCCCTGCTCTAGATTCTGAACAAGCTGCAGAAACCTGAGTGCACCTCGGGAGAGAAAAAGCAGGCAACAAGTCTGACCCGCGGGTCAGGATTTTTTCAAAAAAATGAAAAGTATCCAAAGCGTCTCAAACTCACATCATATGATGCCCGAGATCCGAAAGGGCAGAAAAAGTTTACGGAACCTGTTTCCCTGCTCTAGATTCTGAACAAGCTGCAGAAACCTGAGTGCACTGCAGGATAGAAAAAGCAGGCAAAAAGTGTGACCCGCGGGTCAGGATTTTTTCAAAAAAATGAAAAGTATCCAAAGCGTCTCAAACTCACGTCATATGATGCCCGAGATGCGAAAAGGCAGAAAAAGTTTACGGCACCTGTTTCCCTGCTGTAGATCCTGAACAAGCTGCAGAAACCTGAGTGCACTTCAGGAGAGAAAAAGCAGGCAAAAAGTGTGACCCGCGGGTCAGGATTTTTTCAAAAAACTGAAAAGTATCCAAAGCGTCTCAAACTCACATCATATGATGCCCGAGATCCGAAAGGGCAGAAAAAGTTTATGGAACCTGTTTCCCTGCTCTAGATTCTGAACAAGCTGCAGAAACCTAAGTGCACCTCGGGAGAGAAAAAGCAGGCAAAAAGTGTGACCCGTGGGTCAGGATTTTTTCAAAAAAATGAAAAGTATCCAAAGCGTCTCAAACTCACGTCATATGATGCCCGATATCCGAAAAGGCAGAAAAAGTTTGCGGAACCTGTTTCCCTGCTCTAGATCCTGAACAAGCTGCAGAAACCTGAGTGCACTTCAGGAGAGAAAAAGCAGGCACGGGTCAGGATTTTTTCAAAAAAATGAAAAGTATCCAAAGCGTCTCAAACTCACATCATATGATGCCCGAGATCCGAAAGGGCAGAAAAAGTTTACGGAACCTGTTTCCCTGCTCTAGATTCTGAACAAGCTGCAGAAACCGGAGTGCACCTCGGGAGAGAAAAAGCAGGCTAAAAGTGTGACCCGCGGGTCAGGATTTTTTCAAAAAAATGAAAAGTATCCAAAGCGTCTCAAACTCACGTCATATGATGCCCGAGATCCGAAAAGGCAGAAAAAGTTTGCGGAACCTGTTTCCCTGCTCTAGATTCTGAACAAGCTGCAGAAACCTGAGTGCACCTCGGGAGAGAAAAAGCAGGCAAAAAGTGTGACCCGCGGGTCAGGATTTTTTCAAAAAAATGAAAAGTATCCAAAGCTTCTCAAACTCGCGTCATATGATGCCCGAGATCCGAAAGGGCAGAAAAAGTTTACGGAACCTGTTTCCCTGCTCTAGATTCTGAACAAGCTGCAGAAACCTGAGTGCACTGCAGGATAGAAAAAGCAGGCAAAAAGTGTGACCCGCGGGTCAGGATTTTTTCAAAAAAATGAAAAGTATCCAAAGCGTCTCAAACTCACGTCATATGATGCCCGAGATGCGAAAAGGCAGAAAAAGTTTACGGCACCTGTTTCCCTGCTGTAGATCCTGAACAAGCTGCAGAAACCTGAGTGCACTTCAGGAGAGAAAAAGCAGGCAAAAAGTGTGACCCGCGGGTCAGGATTTTTTCAAAAAAATGAAAAGTATCCAAAGCGTCTCAAACTCACATCATATGATGCCCGAGATCCGAAAGGGCAGAAAAAGTTTATGGAACCTGTTTCCCTGCTCTAGATTCTGAACAAGCTGCAGAAACCTAAGTGCACCTCGGGAGAGAAAAAGCAGGCAAAAAGTGTGACCCGCGGGTCAGGATTTTTTCAAAAAAATGAAAAGTATCCAAAGCGTCTCAAACTCACGTCATATGATGCCCGATATCCGAAAAGGCAGAAAAAGTTTGCGGAACCTGTTTCCCTGCTCTAGATCCTGAACAAGCTGCAGAAACCTGAGTGCACTTCAGGAGAGAAAAAGCAGGCACGGGTCAGGATTTTTTCAAAAAAATGAAAAGTATCCAAAGCGTCTCAAACTCACATCATATGATGCCCGAGATCCGAAAGGGCAGAAAAAGTTTACGGAACCTGTTTCCCTGCTCTAGATTCTGAACAAGCTGCAGAAACCTGAGTGCACCTCAGGAGAGAAAAAGCAGGCAAAAAGTCTGACCCGCGGGTCAGGATTTTTTCAAAAAAATGAAAAGTATCCAAAGCGTCTCAAACTCACATCATATGATGCCCGAGATCCGAAAGGGCAGAAAAAGTTTACAGAACATGTTTCCCTGCTCTAGATTCTGAACAAGCTGCAGAAACCTGAGTGCACTGCAGGAGAGAAAAAGCAGGCAAAAAGTGTGACCCGCGGGTCAGAATTTTTTCAAAAAAATGAAAAGTATCCAAAGCGTCTCAAACTCACGTCATATGATGCCCGAGATGCGAAAGGGCAGAAAAAGTTTACGGAACCTGTTTCCCTGCTCTAGATTCTGAACAAGCTGCAGAAACCTGAGTGCACCTCAGGAGAGAAAAAGCAGGCAAAAAGTCTGACCCACGGGTCAGGATTTTTTCAAAAAAATGAAAAGTATCCAAAGCGTCTCAAACTCACGTCATATGATGCCCGAGATCAGAAAGGGCAGAAAAAGTTTGCGGAACCTGTTTCCCTGCTCTAGATTCTGAACAAGCTGCAGAAACCTGAGTGCAGCTCAGGAGAGGAAAAGAAGGCAAAGACTGTGACCCGCAGGGTCAGGATTTTTTCAAAAAAATGAAAAGTATCCAAAGCGTCTCAGACTCACGTCATATGATGCCCGAGATCCGAAAGGGCAGAAAAAGTTTGCGGAACCTGTTTCCCTGCTCTAGATTCTGAACAAGCTGCAGAAACCTGAGTGCAGCTCAGGAGAGAAAAAGAAGGCAAAAAGTGTGACCCGCGGGTCAGGATTTTTTCAAAAAAATGAAAAGTATCCAAAGCGTCTCAAACTCACGTCATATGATGCCCGAGATCCGAAAGGGCAGAAAAAGTTTACGGAACCTGTTTCCCTGCTCTAGATTCTGAACAAGCTGCAGAAACCTGAGTGCACCTCGGGAGAGAAAAAGCAGGCAAAAAGTGTGACCCGCGGGGTCAGGATTTTTTCAAAAAAATGAAAAATATCCAAAGTGTCTCAAACTCACATCATATGATGCCCGAGATCCGAAAGGGCAGAAAAAGTTTACGGAACCTGTTTCCCTGCTCTAGTTTCTAAACAAGCTGCAGAAACCTGAGCGCACCTCAGGAGAGAAAAAGCAGGCAAAAAGTGTGACCCGCGGGTCAGGATTTTTTCAAAAAAATGAAAAGTATCCAAAGCGTCTCAAACTCACATCATATGATGCCCGAGATCCGAAAGGGCAGAAAAAGTTTACGGAACCTGTTTCCCTGCTCTAGATTCTGAACAAGCTGCAGAAACCTGAGTGCAGCTCAGGAAAGAAAAAGCAGGCAAAAAGTGTGACCCGCGGGTCAGGATTTTTTCAAAAAAATGAAAAGTATCCAAAGCGTCTCAAACTCACATCATATGATGCCCGAGATCCGAAAGGGCAGAAAAAGTTTACGGAACCTGTTTCCCTGCTCTAGATTCTGAACAAGCTGCAGAAACCTGAGTGCACCTCGGGAGAGAAAAAGCAGGCAAAAAGTGTGACCCGCGGGTCAGGATTTTTTCAAAAAAATGAAAAGTATCCAAAGCGTCTCAAACTCACGTCATATGATGCCCGATATCCGAAAAGGTAGAAAAAGTTTGCGGAACCTGTTTCCCTGCTGTAGATCCTGAACAAGCTGCAGAAACCTGAGAGCACTTCAGGAGAGAAAAAGCAGGCAAAAAGTGTGACCCGCGGGTCAGGATTTTTTCAAAAAAATGAAAAGTATCCAAAGCGTCTCAAACTCACATCATATGATGCCCGAGATCCGAAAAGGCAGAAAAAGTTTGCGGAACCTGTTTCCCTGCTCTAGATTCTGAACAAGCTGCAGAAACCTGAGTGCACTTCAGGAGAGAAAAAGCAGGCAAAAAGTGTGACCCGCGGGTCAGGATTTATTCAAAAAAATGAAAAGTATCCAAAGCTTCTCAAACTCACATCATATGATGCCCGAGATCCGAAAGGGCAGAAAAAGTTTACGGAACCTGTTTCCCTGCTCTAGATTCTGTACAAGCTGCAGAAACCTGAGTGCACCTCAGGAGAGAAAAAGCAGGCAAAAAGTGTGACCCGCGGGTCAGGATTTTTTCAAAAAAATGAAAAGTATCCAAAGCGTCTCAAACTCGCGTCATATGATGCCCGAGATCCGAAAGGGCAGAAAAAGTTTGCGGAACCTGTTTCCCTGCTCTAGATTCTGAACAAGCTGCAGAAACCTGAGTGCACCTCGGGAGAGAAAAAGCAGGCAAAAAGTGTAACCCGCGGGTCAGGATTTTTCCAAAAAAATGAAAAGTATCCAAAGCGTCTCAAACTCACGTCATATGATGCCCGAGATCCGAAAGGGCAGAAAAAGTTTACAGAACATGTTTCCCTGCTCTAGATTCTGAACAAGCTGCAGAAACCTGAGTGCAGCTCAGGAGAGAAAAAGCAGGCAAAAAGTCTGACCCACGGGTCAGGATTTTTTCAAAAAAATGAAAAGTATCCAAAGCGTCTCAAACTCACATCATATGATGCCCGAGATCCGAAAGGGCAGAAAAAGTTTACGGAACCTGTTTCCCTGCTCTAGATTCTGAACAAGCTGTAGAAACCTGAGTGCAGCTCAGGAAAGAAAAAGCAGGCAAAAAGTGTGAGCGGCGGGTCAGGATTTTTTCAAAAAAATGAAAAGTATCCAAAGCGTCTCAAACTCACGTCATATGATGCCCGAGATCCGAAAGGGCAGAAAAAGTTTGCGGAACCTGTTTCCCTGCTCTAGATTCTGAACAAGCTGCAGAAACCTGAGTGCAGCTCAGGAAAGAAAAAGCAGGCAAAAAGTGTGACCCGCGGGTCAGGATTTTTTCAAAAAAATGAAAAGTATCCAAAGCGTCTCAAACTCGCGTCATATGATGCCCGAGATCCGAAAGGGCAGAAAAAGTTTACAGAACCTGTTTCCCTGCTCTAGATTCTGAACAAGCTGCAGAAACCTGAGTGCACTTCAGGAGAGAAAAAGCAGGCAAAAAGTGTGACCCGCGGGTCAGGATTTTTTCAAAAAAATTAAAAGTATCCAAAGCATCTCAAACTCACATCATATGATGCCCGAGATCCGAAAGGGCAGAAAAAGTTTACGGAACCTGTTTCCCTGCTCTAGATTCTGAACAAGCTGCAGAAACCTGAGTGCACCTCAGGAGAGAAAAAGCAGGCAAAAAGTGTGACCCGCGGGTCAGGATTTTTTCAAAAAAATGAAAAGTATCCAAAGCTTCTCAAACTCACGTCATATGATGCCCGAGATCCGGAAGGGCAGAAAAAGTTTACAGAACCTGTTTCCCTGCTCTAGATTCTGAACAAGCTGCAGAAACCTGAGTGCACCTCGGGAGAGAAAAAGCAGGCAAAAAGTGTGACCCGCGAGTCAGGATTTTTTCAAATAAATGAAAAGTATCCAAAGCGTCTCAAACTCACGTCATATGATGCCCGAGATCCGAAAGGGCAGAAAAAGTTTACAGAACATGTTTCCCTGCTCTAGATTCTGAACAAGCTGCAGAAACCTGAGTGCACCTCGGGAGAGAAAAAGCAGGCAAAAAGTCTGACCCGCGGGTCAGGATTTTTTCAAAAAAATGAAAAGTATCCAAAGCGTCTCAAACTCACATCATATGATGCCCGAGATCCGAAAGGGCAGAAAAAGTTTACGGAACCTGTTTCCCTGCTCTAGATTCTGAACAAGCTGCAGAAACCTGAGTGCACTGCAGGATAGAAAAAGCAGGGAAAAAGTGTGACCCGCGGGTCAGGATTTTTTCAAAAAAATGAAAAGTATCCAAAGCGTCTCAAACTCACATCATATGATGCCCGAGATCCGAAAGGGCAGAAAAAGTTTACGGAACCTGTTTCCCTGCTCTAGATTCTGAACAAGCTGCAGAAACCTGAGTGCACCTCGGGAGAGAAAAAGCAGGCTAAAAGTGTGACCCGCGGGTCAGGATTTTTTCAAAAAAATGAAAAGTATCCAAAGCGTCTCAAACTCGCGTCATATGATGCCCGAGATCCGAAAGGGCAGAAAAAGTTTACGGAACCTGTTTCCCTGCTCTAGATTCTGAACAAGCTGCAGAAACCTGAGTGCAGCTCAGGAAAGAAAAAGCAGGCAAAAAGTGTGACCCGCGGGTCAGGATTTTTTCAAAAAAATGAAAAGTATCCAAAGCGTCTCAAACTCGCGTCATATGATGCCCGAGATCCGAAAGGGCAGAAAAAGTTTACGGAACCTGTTTCCCTGCTCTAGATTCTGAACAAGCTGCAGAAACCTGAGTGCACTTCAGGAGAGAAAAAGCAGGCAAAAAGTGTGACCCGCGGGTCAGGATTTTTTCAAAAAAATTAAAAGTATCCAAAGCATCTCAAACTCACATCATATGATGCCCGAGATCCGAAAGGGCAGAAAAAGTTTACGGAACCTGTTTCCCTGCTCTAGATTCTGAACAAGCTGCAGAAACCTGAGTGCACCTCAGGAGAGAAAAAGCAGGCAAAAAGTGTGACCCGCGGGTCAGGATTTTTTCAAAAAAATGAAAAGTATCCAAAGCTTCTCAAACTCACGTCATATGATGCCCGAGATCCGGAAGGGCAGAAAAAGTTTACAGAACCTGTTTCCCTACTCTAGATTCTGAACAAGCTGCAGAAACCTGAGTGCACCTCGGGAGAGAAAAAGCAGGCAAAAAGTGTGACCCGCGAGTCAGGATTTTTTCAAAAAAATGAAAAGTATCCAAAGCGTCTCAAACTCACGTCATATGATGCCCGAGATCCGAAAGGGCAGAAAAAGTTTACAGAACATGTGTCCCTGCTCTAGATTCTGAACAAGCTGCAGAAACCTGAGTGCACCTCAGGAGAGAAAAAGCAGGCAAAAAGTGTGACCCGCGGGTCAGGATTTTTTCAAAAAAATGAAAAGTATCCAAAGCGTCTCAAACTCACATCATATGATGCCCGAGATCCGAAAGGGCAGAAAAAGTTTACGGAACCTGTTTCCCTGCTCTAGATTCTGAACAAGCTGCAGAAACCTGAGTGCACCTCGGGAGAGAAAAAGCAGGCAAAAAGTGTGACCCGCGGGTCAGGATTTTTTCAAAAAAATGAAAAGTATCCAAAGCGTCTCAAACTCGCGTCATATGATGCCCGAGATCCGAAAGGGCAGAAAAAGTTTACGGAACCTGTTTCCCTGCTCTAGATTCTGAACAAGCTGCAGAAACCTGAGTGCAGCTCAGGAAAGAAAAAGCAGGCAAAAAGTGTGACCCGCGGGTCAGGATTTTTTCAAAAAAATGAAAAGTATCCAAAGCGTCTCAAACTCGCGTCATATGATGCCCGAGATCCGAAAGGGCAGAAAAAGTTTACGGAACCTGTTTCCCTGCTCTAGATTCTGAACAAGCTGCAGAAACCTGAGTGCACTTCAGGAGAGAAAAAGCAGGCAAAAAGTGTGACCCGCGGGTCAGGATTTTTTCAAAAAAATTAAAAGTATCCAAAGCATCTCAAACTCACATCATATGATGCCCGAGATCCGAAAGGGCAGAAAAAGTTTACGGAACCTGTTTCCCTGCTCTAGATTCTGAACAAGCTGCAGAAACCTGAGTGCACCTCGGGAGAGAAAAAGCAGGCAAAAAGTGTGACCCGCGAGTCAGGATTTTTTCAAAAAAATGAAAAGTATCCAAAGCGTCTCAAACTCACGTCATATGATGCCCGAGATCCGAAAGGGCAGAAAAAGTTTACAGAACATGTGTCCCTGCTCTAGATTCTGAACAAGCTGCAGAAACCTGAGTGCACTGCAGGATAGATAATGCAGGCAAAAAGTGTGACCCGCGGGTCAGGATTTTTTCAAAAAAATGAAAAGTATCCAAAGCGTCTCAAACTCACGTCATATGATGCCCGATATCCAAAAAGGCAGAAAAAGTTTGCGGAACCTGTTTCCCTGCTCTAGATCCTGAACAAGCTGCAGAAACCTGAGTGCACTTCAGGAGAGAAAAAGCAGGCATGGGTCAGGATTTTTTCAAAAAAATGAAAAGTATCCAAAGCGTCTCAAACTCACATCATATGATGCCCGAGATCCGAAAGGGCAGAAAAGGTTTACGGAACCTGTTTCCCTGCTCTAGATTCTGAACAAGCTGCAGAAACCGGAGTGCACCTCGGGAGAGAAAAAGCAGGCTAAAAGTGTGACCCGCGGGTCAGGATTTTTTCAAAAAAATGAAAAGTATCCAAAGCGTCTCAAACTCGCGTCATATGATGCCCGAGATCCGAAAGGGCAGAAAAAGTTTACGGAACCTGTTTCCCTGCTCTAGATTCTGAACAAGCTGCAGAAACCTGAGTGCAGCTCAGGAAAGAAAAAGCAGGCAAAAAGTGTGACCCGCGGGTCAGGATTTTTTCAAAAAAATGAGAAGTATCCAAAGCGTCTCAAACTCACGTCATATGATGCCCGAGATCTGAAAGGGCAGAAAAAGTTTACGGAACCTGTTTCCCTGCTCTAGATTCTGAACAAGCTGCAGAAACCTGAGTGCACTTCAGGAGAGAAAAAGCAGGCAAAAAGTGTGACCCGCGGGTCAGGATTTTTTCAAAAAAATGAAAAGTATCCAAAGCATCTCAAACTCACATCATATGATGCCCGAGATCCGAAAGGGCAGAAAAAGTTTACGGAACCTGTTTCCCTGCTCTAGATTCTGAACAAGCTGCAGAAACCTGAGTGCACCTCAGGAGAGAAAAAGCAGGCAAAAAGTGTGACCCGCGGGTCAGGATTTTTTCAAAAAAATGAAAAGTATCCAAAGCTTCTCAAACTCACGTCATATGATGCCCGAGATCCGGAAGGGCAGAAAAAGTTAACAGAACCTGTTTCCCTGCTCTAGATTCTGAACAAGCTGCAGAAACCTGAGTGCACCTCGGGAGAGAAAAAGCAGGCAAAAAGTCTGACCCGCGGGTCAGGATTTTTTCAAAAAAATGAAAAGTATCCAAAGCGTCTCAAACTCGCGTCATATGATGCCCGAGATCCGAAAGGGCAGAAAAAGTTTACGGAACCTGTTTCCCTGCTCTAGATTCTGAACAAGCTGCAGAAACCTGAGTGCAGCTCAGGAAAGAAAAAGCAGGCAAAAAGTGTGACCCGCGGGTCAGGATTTTTTCAAAAAAATGAAAAGTATCCAAAGCGTCTCAAACTCACGTCATATGATGCCCGAGATCTGAAAGGGCAGAAAAAGTTTACGGAACCTGTTTCCCTGCTCTAGATTCTGAACAAGCTGCAGAAACCTGAGTGCACCTCAGGAGAGAAAAAGCAGGCAAAAAGTCTGACCCGCGGGTCAGGATTTTTTCAAAAAAATGAAAAGTATCCAAAGCGTCTCAAACTCACATCATATGATGCCCGAGATCCGAAAGGGCAGAAAAAGTTTACGGAACCTGTTTCCCTGCTCTAGATTCTGAACAAGCTGCAGAAACCTGAGTGCACTGCAGGAGAGAAAAAGCAGGCAAAAAGTGTGACCCGCGGGTCAGGATTTTTTCAAAAAAATGAAAAGTATCCAAAGCGTCTCAAACTCACGTCATATGATGCCCGAGATGCGAAAAGGCAGAAAAAGTTTACGGAACCTGTTTCCCTGCTCTAGATTCTGAACAAGCTGCAGAAACCTGAGTGCACCTCGGGAGAGAAAAAGCAGGCAAAAAGTGTGACCCGCGAGTCAGGATTTTTTCAAAAAAATGAAAAGTATCCAAAGCGTCTCAAACTCACGTCATATGATGCCCGAGATCCGAAAGGGCAGAAAAAGTTTACAGAACATGTGTCCCTGCTCTAGATTCTGAACAAGCTGCAGAAACCTGAGTGCACTGCAGGATAGAAAATGCAGGCAAAAAGTGTGACCCGCGGGTCAGGATTTTTTCAAAAAAATGAAAAGTATCCAAAGCGTCTCAAACTCACGTCATATGATGCCCGATATCCAAAAAGGCAGAAAAAGTTTGCGGAACCTGTTTCCCTGCTCTAGATCCTGAACAAGCTGCAGAAACCTGAGTGCACTTCAGGAGAGAAAAAGCAGGCACGGGTCAGGATTTTTTCAAAAAAATGAAAAGTATCCAAAGCGTCTCAAACTCACATCATATGATGCCCGAGATCCGAAAGGGCAGAAAAGGTTTACGGAACCTGTTTCCCTGCTCTAGATTCTGAACAAGCTGCAGAAACCGGAGTGCACTGCAGGATAGAAAATGCAGGCAAAAAGTGTGACCCGCGGGTCAGGATTTTTTCAAAAAAATGAAAAGTATCCAAAGCATCTCAAACTCACATCATATGATGCCCGAGATCCGAAAGGGCAGAAAAAGTTTACGGAACCTGTTTCCCTGCTCTAGATTCTGAACAAGCTGCAGAAACCTGAGTGCACCTCAGGAGAGAAAAAGCAGGCAAAAAGTGTGACCCGCGGGTCAGGATTTTTTCAAAAAAATGAAAAGTATCCAAAGCTTCTCAAACTCACGTCATATGATGCCCGAGATCCGGAAGGGCAGAAAAAGTTAACAGAACCTGTTTCCCTGCTCTAGATTCTGAACAAGCTGCAGAAACCTGAGTGCACCTCGGGAGAGAAAAAGCAGGCAAAAAGTGTGACCCGCGAGTCAGGATTTTTTCAAAAAAATGAAAAGTATCCAAAGCGTCTCAAACTCACGTCATATGATGCCCGAGATCCGAAAGGGCAGAAAAAGTTTACAGAACATGTTTCCCTGCTCTAGATTCTGAACAAGCTGCAGAAACCTGAGTGCACCTCAGGAGAGAAAAAGCAGGCAAAAAGTCTGACCCGCGGGTCAGGATTTTTTCAAAAAAATGAAAAGTATCCAAAGCGTCTCAAACTCGCGTCATATGATGCCCGAGATCCGAAAGGGCAGAAAAAGTTTACGGAACCTGTTTCCCTGCTCTAGATTCTGAACAAGCTGCAGAAACCTGAGTGCAGCTCAGGAAAGAAAAAGCAGGCAAAAAGTGTGACCCGCGGGTCAGGATTTTTTCAAAAAAATGAAAAGTATCCAAAGCGTCTCAAACTCACGTCATATGATGCCCGAGATCTGAAAGGGCAGAAAAAGTTTACGGAACCTGTTTCCCTGCTCTAGATTCTGAACAAGCTGCAGAAACCTGAGTGCACCTCAGGAGAGAAAAAGCAGGCAAAAAGTCTGACCCGCGGGTCAGGATTTTTTCAAAAAAATGAAAAGTATCCAAAGCGTCTCAAACTCACATCATATGATGCCCGAGATCCGAAAGGGCAGAAAAAGTTTACGGAACCTGTTTCCCTGCTCTAGATTCTGAACAAGCTGCAGAAACCTGAGTGCACTGCAGGAGAGAAAAAGCAGGCAAAAAGTGTGACCCGCGGGTCAGGATTTTTTCAAAAAAATGAAAAGTATCCAAAGCGTCTCAAACTCACGTCATATGATGCCCGAGATGCGAAAAGGCAGAAAAAGTTTACGGAACCTGTTTCCCTGCTCTAGATTCTGAACAAGCTGCAGAAACCTGAGTGCACCTCGGGAGAGAAAAAGCAGGCAAAAAGTGTGACCCGCGAGTCAGGATTTTTTCAAAAAAATGAAAAGTATCCAAAGCGTCTCAAACTCACGTCATATGATGCCCGAGATCCGAAAGGGCAGAAAAAGTTTACAGAACATGTGTCCCTGCTCTAGATTCTGAACAAGCTGCAGAAACCTGAGTGCACTGCAGGATAGAAAATGCAGGCAAAAAGTGTGACCCGCGGGTCAGGATTTTTTCAAAAAAATGAAAAGTATCCAAAGCGTCTCAAACTCACGTCATATGATGCCCGATATCCAAAAAGGCAGAAAAAGTTTGCGGAACCTGTTTCCCTGCTCTAGATCCTGAACAAGCTGCAGAAACCTGAGTGCACTTCAGGAGAGAAAAAGCAGGCACGGGTCAGGATTTTTTCAAAAAAATGAAAAGTATCCAAAGCGTCTCAAACTCACATCATATGATGCCCGAGATCCGAAAGGGCAGAAAAGGTTTACGGAACCTGTTTCCCTGCTCTAGATTCTGAACAAGCTGCAGAAACCGGAGTGCACCTCGGGAGAGAAAAAGCAGGCTAAAAGTGTGACCCGCGGGTCAGGATTTTTTCAAAAAAATGAAAAGTATCCAAAGCATCTCAAACTCACATCATATGATGCCCGAGATCCGAAAGGGCAGAAAAAGTTTACGGAACCTGTTTCCCTGCTCTAGATTCTGAACAAGCTGCAGAAACCTGAGTGCACCTCAGGAGAGAAAAAGCAGGCAAAAAGTGTGACCCGCGGGTCAGGATTTTTTCAAAAAAATGAAAAGTATCCAAAGCTTCTCAAACTCACGTCATATGATGCCCGAGATCCGGAAGGGCAGAAAAAGTTAACAGAACCTGTTTCCCTGCTCTAGATTCTGAACAAGCTGCAGAAACCTGAGTGCACCTCGGGAGAGAAAAAGCAGGCAAAAAGTGTGACCCGCGGGTCAGGATTTTTTCAAAAAAATGAAAAGTATCCAAAGCGTCTCAAACTCACGTCATATGATGCCCGATATCCAAAAAGGCAGAAAAAGTTTGCGGAACCTGTTTCCCTGCTCTAGATCCTGAACAAGCTGCAGAAACCTGAGTGCACTTCAGGAGAGAAAAAGCAGGCACGGGTCAGGATTTTTTCAAAAAAATGAAAAGTATCCAAAGCGTCTCAAACTCACATCATATGATGCCCGAGATCCGAAAGGGCAGAAAAGGTTTACGGAACCTGTTTCCCTGCTCTAGATTCTGAACAAGCTGCAGAAACCGGAGTGCACCTCGGGAGAGAAAAAGCAGGCAAAAAGTGTGACCCGCGGGTCAGGATTTTTTCAAAAAAATGAAAAGTATCCAAAGCATCTCAAACTCACATCATATGATGCCCGAGATCCGAAAGGGCAGAAAAAGTTTACGGAACCTGTTTCCCTGCTCTAGATTCTGAACAAGCTGCAGAAACCTGAGTGCACCTCAGGAGAGAAAAAGCAGGCAAAAAGTGTGACCCGCGGGTCAGGATTTTTTCAAAAAAATGAAAAGTATCCAAAGCTTCTCAAACTCACGTCATATGATGCCCGAGATCCGGAAGGGCAGAAAAAGTTAACAGAACCTGTTTCCCTGCTCTAGATTCTGAACAAGCTGCAGAAACCTGAGTGCACCTCGGGAGAGAAAAAGCAGGCAAAAAGTGTGACCCGCGAGTCAGGATTTTTTCAAAAAAATGAAAAGTATCCAAAGCGTCTCAAACTCACGTCATATGATGCCCGAGATCCGAAAGGGCAGAAAAAGTTTACAGAACATGTTTCCCTGCTCTAGATTCTGAACAAGCTGCAGAAACCTGAGTGCACCTCAGGAGAGAAAAAGCAGGCAAAAAGTCTGACCCGCGGGTCAGGATTTTTTCAAAAAAATGAAAAGTATCCAAAGCGTCTCAAACTCGCGTCATATGATGCCCGAGATCCGAAAGGGCAGAAAAAGTTTACGGAACCTGTTTCCCTGCTCTAGATTCTGAACAAGCTGCAGAAACCTGAGTGCAGCTCAGGAAAGAAAAAGCAGGCAAAAAGTGTGACCCGCGGGTCAGGATTTTTTCAAAAAAATGAAAAGTATCCAAAGCGTCTCAAACTCACGTCATATGATGCCCGAGATCTGAAAGGGCAGAAAAAGTTTACGGAACCTGTTTCCCTGCTCTAGATTCTGAACAAGCTGCAGAAACCTGAGTGCACCTCAGGAGAGAAAAAGCAGGCAAAAAGTCTGACCCGCGGGTCAGGATTTTTTCAAAAAAATGAAAAGTATCCAAAGCGTCTCAAACTCACATCATATGATGCCCGAGATCCGAAAGGGCAGAAAAAGTTTACGGAACCTGTTTCCCTGCTCTAGATTCTGAACAAGCTGCAGAAACCTGAGTGCACTGCAGGAGAGAAAAAGCAGGCAAAAAGTGTGACCCGCGGGTCAGGATTTTTTCAAAAAAATTAAAAGTATCCAAAGCGTCTCAAACTCACGTCATATGATGCCCGAGATGCGAAAAGGCAGAAAAAGTTTACGGAACCTGTTTCCCTGCTCTAGATTCTGAACAAGCTGCAGAAACCTGAGTGCACCTCGGGAGAGAAAAAGCAGGCAAAAAGTGTGACCCGCGAGTCAGGATTTTTTCAAAAAAATGAAAAGTATCCAAAGCGTCTCAAACTCACGTCATATGATGCCCGAGATCCGAAAGGGCAGAAAAAGTTTACAGAACATGTGTCCCTGCTCTAGATTCTGAACAAGCTGCAGAAACCTGAGTGCACTGCAGGATAGAAAATGCAGGCAAAAAGTGTGACCCGCGGGTCAGGATTTTTTCAAAAAAATGAAAAGTATCCAAAGCGTCTCAAACTCACGTCATATGATGCCCGATATCCAAAAAGGCAGAAAAAGTTTGCGGAACCTGTTTCCCTGCTCTAGATCCTGAACAAGCTGCAGAAACCTGAGTGCACTTCAGGAGAGAAAAAGCAGGCACGGGTCAGGATTTTTTCAAAAAAATGAAAAGTATCCAAAGCGTCTCAAACTCACATCATATGATGCCCGAGATCCGAAAGGGCAGAAAAGGTTTACGGAACCTGTTTCCCTGCTCTAGATTCTGAACAAGCTGCAGAAACCGGAGTGCACCTCGGGAGAGAAAAAGCAGGCTAAAAGTGTGACCCGCGGGTCAGGATTTTTTCAAAAAAATGAAAAGTATCCAAAGCGTCTCAAACTCGCGTCATATGATGCCCGAGATCCGAAAGGGCAGAAAAAGTTTACGGAACCTGTTTCCCTGCTCTAGATTCTGAACAAGCTGCAGAAACCTGAGTGCAGCTCAGGAAAGAAAAAGCAGGCAAAAAGTGTGACCCGCGGGTCAGGATTTTTTCAAAAAAATGAGAAGTATCCAAAGCGTCTCAAACTCACGTCATATGATGCCCGAGATCTGAAAGGGCAGAAAAAGTTTACGGAACCTGTTTCCCTGCTCTAGATTCTGAACAAGCTGCAGAAACCTGAGTGCACTTCAGGAGAGAAAAAGCAGGCAAAAAGTGTGACCCGCGGGTCAGGATTTTTTCAAAAAAATGAAAAGTATCCAAAGCATCTCAAACTCACATCATATGATGCCCGAGATCCGAAAGGGCAGAAAAAGTTTACGGAACCTGTTTCCCTGCTCTAGATTCTGAACAAGCTGCAGAAACCTGAGTGCTCCTCAGGAGAGAAAAAGCAGGCAAAAAGTGTGACCCGCGGGTCAGGATTTTTTCAAAAAAATGAAAAGTATCCAAAGCTTCTCAAACTCACGTCATATGATGCCCGAGATCCGGAAGGGCAGAAAAAGTTTACAGAACCTGTTTCCCTGCTCTAGATTCTGAACAAGCTGCAGAAACCTGAGTGCACCTCGGGAGAGAAAAAGCAGGCAAAAAGTGTGACCTGCGAGTCAGGATTTTTTCAAAAAAATGAAAAGTATCCAAAGCGTCTCAAACTCACGTCATATGATGCCCGAGATCCGAAAGGGCAGAAAAAGTTTACAGAACATGTTTCCCTGCTCTAGATTCTGAACAAGCTGCAGAAACCTGAGTGCACCTCAGGAGAGAAAAAGGAGGCAAAAAGTCTGACCCGCGGGTCAGGATTTTTTCAAAAAAATGAAAAGTATCCAAAGCGTCTCAAACTCGCGTCATATGATGCCCGAGATCCGAAAGGGCAGAAAAAGTTTACGGAACCTGTTTCCCTGCTCTAGATTCTGAACAAGCTGCAGAAACCTGAGTGCAGCTCAGGAAAGAAAAAGCAGGCAAAAAGTGTGACCCGCGGGTCAGGATTTTTTCAAAAAAATGAAAAGTATCCAAAGCGTCTCAAACTCACGTCATATGATGCCCGAGATCTGAAAGGGCAGAAAAAGTTTACGGAACCTGTTTCCCTGCTCTAGATTCTGAACAAGCTGCAGAAACCTGAGTGCACCTCAGGAGAGAAAAAGCAGGCAAAAAGTCTGACCCGCGGGTCAGGATTTTTTCAAAAAAATGAAAAGTATCCAAAGCGTCTCAAACTCACATCATATGATGCCCGAGATCCGAAAGGGCAGAAAAAGTTTACGGAACCTGTTTCCCTGCTCTAGATTCTGAACAAGCTGCAGAAACCTGAGTGCACTGCAGGAGAGAAAAAGCAGGCAAAAAGTGTGACCCGCGGGTCAGGATTTTTTCAAAAAAATGAAAAGTATCCAAAGCGTCTCAAACTCACGTCATATGATGCCCGAGATGCGAAAAGGCAGAAAAAGTTTACGGAACCTGTTTCCCTGCTCTAGATTCTGAACAAGCTGCAGAAACCTGAGTGCAGCTCAGGAGAGAAAAAGCAGGCAAAAAGTCTGACCCACGGGTCAGGATTTTTTCAAAAAAATGAAAAGTATCCAAAGCGTCTCAAACTCACGTCATATGATGCCCGAGATCCGAAAGGGCAGAAAAAGTTTGCGGAACCTGTTTCCCTGCTCTAGATTCTGAACAAGCTGCAGAAACCTGAGTGCAGCTCAGGAGAGAAAAAGAAGGCAAAGACTGTGACCCGCAGGGTCAGGATTTTTTCAAAAAAATGAAAAGTATCCAAAGCGTCTCAGACTCACGTCATATGATGCCCGAGATCCGAAAGGGCAGAAAAAGTTTGCGGAACCTGTTTCCCTGCTCTAGATTCTGAACAAGCTGGAGAAACCTGAGTGCAGCTCAGGAGAGAAAAAGAAGGCAAAAAGTGTGACCCGCGGGTCAGGATTTTTTCAAAAAAATGAAAAGTATCCAAAGCGTCTCAAACTCACGTCATATGATGCCCGAGATCCGAAAGGGCAGAAAAAGTTTACGGAACCTGTTTCCCTGCTCTAGATTCTGAACAAGCTGCAGAAACCTGAGTGCACCTCGGGAGAGAAAAAGCAGGCAAAAAGTGTGACCCGCGGGTCAGGATTTTTTCAAAAAAATGAAAAATATCCAAAGTGTCTCAAACTCACGTCATATGATGCCCGAGATCCGAAAGGGCAGAAAAAGTTTACGGAACCTGTTTCCCTGCTCTAGATTCTGAACAAGCTGCAGAAACCTGAGTGCAGCTCAGGAAAGAAAAAGCAGGCAAAAAGTGTGACCCGTGGGTCAGGATTTTTTCAAAAAAATGAAAAGTATCCAAAGCGTCTCAAACTCACATCATATGATGCCTGAGATCCGAAAGGGCAGAAAAAGTTTACGGAACCTGTTTCCCTGCTCTAGATTCTGAACAAGCTGCAGAAACCTGAGTGCACCTCGGGAGAGAAAAAGCAGGCAAAAAGTGTGACCCGCGGGTCAGGATTTTTTCAAAAAAATGAAAAGTATCCAAAGCGTCTCAAACTCGCGTCATATGATGCCCGAGATCCGAAAGGGCAGAAAAAGTTTACGGAACCTGTTTCCCTGCTCTAGATTCTGAACAAGCTGCAGAAACCTGAGTGCAGCTCAGGAAAGAAAAAGCAGGCAAAAAGTCTGACCCGCGGGTCAGGATTTTTTCAAAAAAATGAAAAGTATCCAAAGCGTCTCAAACTCACATCATATGATGCCCGAGATCCGAAAGGGCAGAAAAAGTTTGCGGAACCTGTTTCCCTGTTCTAGATTCTGAACAAGCTGCAGAAACCTGAGTGCACTGCAGGAGAGAAAAAGCAGGCAAAAAGTGTGACCCGCGGATCAGGATTTTTTCAAAAAAATGAAAAGTATCCAAAGCGTCTCAAACTCACGTCATATGATGCCCGAGATGCGAAAAGGCAGAAAAAGTTTACGGAACCTGTTTCCCTGCTGTAGATCCTGAACAAGCTGCAGAAACCTGAGTGCACCTCGGGAGAGAAAAAGCAGGCAAAAAGTGTGACCCGCGGGTCAGGATTTTTTCAAAAAAATGAAAAGTATCCAAAGCATCTCAAACTCACGTCATATGATGCCCGATATCCGAAAAGGCAGAAAAAGTTTGCGGAACCTGTTTCCCTGCTGTAGATCCTGAACAAGCTGCAGAAACCTGAGTGCACTTCAGGAGAGAAAAAGCAGGCAAAAAGTGTGACCCGCGGGTCAGGATTTTTTCAAAAAAATGAAAAGTATCCAAAGCGTCTCAAACTCACATCATATGATGCCCGAGATCCGAAAAGGCAGAAAAAGTTTGCGGAACCTGTTTCCCTGCTCTAGATTCTGAACAAGCTGCAGAAACCTGAGTGCACTTCAGGAGAGAAAAAGCAGGCAAAAAGTGTGACCCGCGGGTCAGGATTTTTTCAAAAAAATGAAAAGTATCCAAAGCTTCTCAAACTCACATCATATGATGCCCGAGATCCGAAAGGGCAGAAAAAGTTTACGGAACCTGTTTCCCTGCTCTAGATTCTGAACAAGCTGCAGAAACCTGAGTGCACCTCAGGAGAGAAAAAGCAGGCAAAAAGTGTGACCCGCGGGTCAGGATTTTTTCAAAAAAATGAAAAGTATCCAAAGCGTCTCAAACTCGCGTCATATGATGCCCGAGATCCGAAAGGGCAGAAAAAGTTTGCGGAACCTGTTTCCCTGCTCTAGATTCTGAACAAGCTGCAGAAACCTGAGTGCACCTCGGGAGAGAAAAAGCAGGCAAAAAGTGTAACCCGCGGGTCAGGATTTTTCCAAAAAAATGAAAAGTATCCAAAGCGTCTCAAACTCACGTCATATGATGCCCGAGATCCGAAAGGGCAGAAAAAGTTTACAGAACATGTTTCCCTGCTCTAGATTCTGAACAAGCTGCAGAAACCTGAGTGCAGCTCAGGAGAGAAAAAGAAGGCAAAAAGTGTGACCCGCGGGTCAGGATTTTTTCAAAAAAATGAAAAGTATCCAAAGCGTCTCAAACTCACGTCATATGATGCCCGAGATCCAAAAAGGCAGAAAAAGTTTGCGGAACCTGTTTCCCTGTTCTAGTTTCTGAACAAGCTGCAGAAACCTGAGCGCACCTCAGGAGAGAAAAAGCAGGCAAAAAGTGTGACCCGCGGGTCAGGATTTTTTCAAAAAAATGAAAAGTATCCAAAGCGTCTCAAACTCACATCATATGATGCCCGAGATCCGAAAGGGCAGAAAAAGTTTACGGAACCTGTTTCCCTGCTCTAGATTCTGAACAAGCTGCAGAAACCTGAGTGCAGCTCAGGAAAGAAAAAGCAGGCAAAAAGTGTGACCCGCGGGTCAGGATTTTTTCAAAAAAATGAAAAGTATCCAAAGCGTCTCAAACTCGCGTCATATGATGCCCGAGATCCGAAAGGGCAGAAAAAGTTTACGGAACCTGTTTCCCTGCTCTAGATTCTGAACAAGCTGCAGAAACCTGAGTGCAGCTCAGGAAAGAAAAAGCAGGCAAAAAGTGTGACCCGCGAGTCAGGATTTTTTCAAAAAAATGAAAAGTATCCAAAGCGTCTCAAACTCACGTCATATGATGCCCGAGATCCGAAAGGGCAGAAAAAGTTTACAGAACATGTTTCCCTGCTCTAGATTCTGAACAAGCTGCAGAAACCTGAGTGCACCTCAGGAGAGAAAAAGCAGGCAAAAAGTCTGACCCGCGGGTCAGGATTTTTTCAAAAAAATGAAAAGTATCCAAAGCGTCTCAAACTCACATCATATGATGCCCGAGATCCGAAAGGGCAGAAAAAGTTTACGGAACCTGTTTCCCTGCTCTAGATTCTGAACAAGCTGCAGAAACCTGAGTGCACTGCAGGAGAGAAAAAGCAGGCAAAAAGTGTGACCCGCGGGTCAGGATTTTTTCAAAAAAATGAAAAGTATCCAAAGCGTCTCAAACTCACGTCATATGATGCCCGAGATCCGAAAGGGCAGAAAAAGTTTGCGGAACCTGTTTCCCTGCTCTAGATTCTGAACAAGCTGCAGAAACCTGAGTGCAGCTCAGGAGAGGAAAAGAAGGCAAAGACTGTGACCCGCAGGGTCAGGATTTTTTCAAAAAAATGAAAAGTATCCAAAGCGTCTCAGACTCACGTCATATGATGCCCGAGATCCGAAAGGGCAGAAAAAGTTTGCGGAACCTGTTTCCCTGCTCTAGATTCTGAACAAGCTGGAGAAACCTGAGTGCAGCTCAGGAGAGAAAAAGAAGGCAAAAAGTGTGACCCGCGGGTCAGGATTTTTTCAAAAAAATGAAAAGTATCCAAAGCGTCTCAAACTCACATCATATGATGCCCGAGATCCGAAAGGGCAGAAAAAGTTTACGGAACCTGTTTCCCTGCTCTAGATTCTGAACAAGCTGCAGAAACCTGAGTGCAGCTCAGGAAAGAAAAAGCAGGCAAAAAGTGTGACCCGCGGGTCAGGATTTTTTCAAAAAAATGAAAAGTATCCAAAGCGTCTCAAACTCACATCATATGATGCCCGAGATCCGAAAGGGCAGAAAAAGTTTACGGAACCTGTTTCCCTGCTCTAGATTCTGAACAAGCTGCAGAAACCTGAGTGCACCTCGGGAGAGAAAAAGCAGGCAAAAAGTGTGACCCGCGGGTCAGGATTTTTTCAAAAAAATGAAAAGTATCCAAAGCGTCTCAAACTCGCGTCATATGATGCCCGAGATCCGAAAGGGCAGAAAAAGTTTACGGAACCTGTTTCCCTGCTCTAGATTCTGAACAAGCTGCAGAAACCTGAGTGCAGCTCAGGAAAGAAAAAGCAGGCAAAAAGTGTGACCCGCGGGTCAGGATTTTTTCAAAAAAATGAAAAGTATCCAAAGCGTCTCAAACTCACATCATATGATGCCCGAGATCCGAAAGGGCAGAAAAAGTTTACGGAACCTGTTTCCCTGCTCTAGATTCTGAACAAGCTGCAGAAACCTGAGTGCACCTCGGGAGAGAAAAAGCAGGCAAAAAGTGTGACCCGCGGGTCAGGATTTTTTCAAAAAAATGAAAAGTATCCAAAGCGTCTCAAACTCGCGTCATATGATGCCCGAGATCCGAAAGGGCAGAAAAAGTTTACGGAACCTGTTTCCCTGCTCTAGATTCGGAACAAGCTGCAGAAACCTGAGTGCAGCTCAGGAAAGAAAAAGCAGGCAAAAAGTCTGACCCGCGGGTCAGGATTTTTTCAAAAAAATGAAAAGTATCCAAAGCGTCTCAAACTCACATCATATGATGCCCGAGATCCGAAAGGGCAGAAAAAGTTTGCGGAACCTGTTTCCCTGCTCTAGATTCTGAACAAGCTGCAGAAACCTGAGTGCACTGCAGGAGAGAAAAAGCAGGCAAAAAGTGTGACCCGCGGGTCAGGATTTTTTCAAAAAAATGAAAAGTATCCAAAGCGTCTCAAACTCACGTCATATGATGCCCGAGATGCGAAAAGGCAGAAAAAGTTTACGGAACCTGTTTCCCTGCTGTAGATCCTGAACAAGCTGCAGAAACCTGAGTGCACCTCGGGAGAGAAAAAGCAGGCAAAAAGTGTGACCCGCGGGTCAGGATTTTTTCAAAAAAATGAAAAGTATCCAAAGCGTCTCAAACTCACGTCATATGATGCCCGATATCCGAAAAGGCAGAAAAAGTTTGCGGAACCTGTTTCCCTGCTGTAGATCCTGAACAAGTTGCAGAAACCTGAGTGCACTTCAGGAGAGAAAAAGCAGGCAAAAAGTGTGACCCGCGGGTCAGGATTTTTTCAAAAAAATGAAAAGTATCCAAAGCGTCTCAAACTCACATCATATGATGCCCGAGATCCGAAAAGGCAGAAAAAGTTTGCGGAACCTGTTTCCCTGCTCTAGATTCTGAACAAGCTGCAGAAACCTGAGTGCACTTCAGGAGAGAAAAAGCAGGCAAAAAGTGTGACCCGCGGGTCAGGATTTTTTCAAAAAAATGAAAAGTATCCAAAGCTTCTCAAACTCACGTCATATGATGCCCGAGATCCGAAAGGGCAGAAAAAGTTTACGGAACCTGTTTCCCTGCTCTAGATTCTGAACAAGCTGCAGAAACCTGAGTGCACCTCAGGAGAGAAAAAGCAGGCAAAAAGTGTGACCCGCGGGTCAGGATTTTTTCAAAAAAATGAAAAGTATCCAAAGCGTCTCAAACTCGCGTCATATGATGCCCGAGATCCGAAAGGGCAGAAAAAGTTTGCGGAACCTGTTTCCCTGCTCTAGATTCTGAACAAGCTGCAGAAACCTGAGTGCACCTCGGGAGAGAAAAAGCAGGCAAAAAGTGTAACCCGCGGGTCAGGATTTTTCCAAAAAAATGAAAAGTATCCAAAGCGTCTCAAACTCACGTCATATGATGCCCGAGATCCGAAAGGGCAGAAAAAGTTTACAGAACATGTTTCCCTGCTCTAGATTCTGAACAAGCTGCAGAAACCTGAGTGCAGCTCAGGAGAGAAAAAGCAGGCAAAAAGTCTGACCCACGGGTCAGGATTTTTTCAAAAAAATGAAAAGTATCCAAAGCGTCTCAAACTCACATCATATGATGCCCGAGATCCGAAAGGGCAGAAAAAGTTTACGGAACCTGTTTCCCTGCTCTAGATTCTGAACAAGCTGCAGAAACCTGAGTGCAGCTCAGGAAAGAAAAAGCAGGCAAAAAGTGTGACCCGCGGGTCAGGATTTTTTCAAAAAAATGAAAAGTATCCAAAGCGTCTCAAACTCACGTCATATGATGCCCGAGATCCGAAAGGGCAGAAAAAGTTTGCGGAACCTGTTTCCCTGCTCTAGATTCTGAACAAGCTGCAGAAACCTGAGTGCAGCTCAGGAGAGAAAAAGAAGGCAAAAACTGTGACCCGCAGGGTCAGGATTTTTTCAAAAAAATGAAAAGTATCCAAAGCGTCTCAGACTCACGTCATATGATGCCCGAGATCCGAAAGGGCAGAAAAAGTTTGCGGAACCTGTTTCCCTGCTCTAGATTCTGAACAAGCTGCAGAAACCTGAGTGTAGCTCAGGAGAGAAAAAGAAGGCAAAAAGTGTGACCCGCGGGTCAGGATTTTTTCAAAAAAATGAAAAGTATCCAAAGCGTCTCAAACTCACATCATATGATGCCCGAGATCCAAAAAGGCAGAAAAAGTTTGCGGAACCTGTTTCCCTGTTCTAGTTTCTGAACAAGCTGCAGAAACCTGAGCGCACCTCAGGAGAGAAAAAGCAGGCAAAAAGTGTGACCCGCGGGTCAGGATTTTTTCAAAAAAATGAAAAGTATCCAAAGCGTCTCAAACTCACATCATATGATGCCCGAGATCCGAAAGGGCAGAAAAAGTTTACGGAACCTGTTTCCCTGCTCTAGATTCTGAACAAGCTGCAGAAACCTGAGTGCAGCTCAGGAAAGAAAAAGCAGGCAAAAAGTGTGACCCGCGGGTCAGGATTTTTTCAAAAAAATGAAAAGTATCCAAAGCGTCTCAAACTCGCGTCATATGATGCCCGAGATCCGAAAGGGCAGAAAAAGTTTACGGAACCTGTTTCCCTGCTCTAGATTCTGAACAAGCTGCAGAAACCTGAGTGCACTTCAGGAGAGAAAAAGCAGGCAAAAAGTGTGACCCGCGGGTCAGGATTTTTTCAAAAAAATTAAAAGTATCCAAAGCATCTCAAACTCACATCATATGATGCCCGAGATCCGAAAGGGCAGAAAAAGTTTACGGAACCTGTTTCCCTGCTCTAGATTCTGAACAAGCTGCAGAAACCTGAGTGCACCTCAGGAGAGAAAAAGCAGGCAAAAAGTGTGACCCGCGGGTCAGGATTTTTTCAAAAAAATGAAAAGTATCCAAAGCTTCTCAAACTCACGTCATATGATGCCCGAGATCCGGAAGGGCAGAAAAAGTTTACAGAACCTGTTTCCCTGCTCTAGATTCTGAACAAGCTGCAGAAACCTGAGTGCACCTCGGGAGAGAAAAAGCAGGCAAAAAGTGTGACCCGCGAGTCAGGATTTTTTCAAAAAAATGAAAAGTATCCAAAGCGTCTCAAACTCACGACATATGATGCCCGAGATCCGAAAGGGCAGAAAAAGTTTACAGAACATGTTTCCCTGCTCTAGATTCTGAACAAGCTGCAGAAACCTGAGTGCACCTCGGGAGAGAAAAAGCAGGCAAAAAGTCTGACCCGCGGGTCAGGATATTTCAAAAAAATGAAAAGTATCCAAAGCGTCTCAAACTCACATCATATGATGCCCGAGATCCGAAAGGGCAGAAAAAGTTTACGGAACCTGTTTCCCTGCTCTAGATTCTGAACAAGCTGCAGAAACCTGAGTGCACTGCAGGATAGAAAAAGCAGGCAAAAAGTGTGACCCGCGGGTCAGGATTTTTTCAAAAAAATGAAAAGTATCCAAAGCGTCTCAAACTCACATCATATGATGCCCGAGATCCGAAAGGGCAGAAAAAGTTTCCGGAACCTGTTTCCCTGCTCTAGATTCTGAACAAGCTGCAGAAACCTGAGTGCACCTCGGGAGAGAAAAAGCAGGCAAAAAGTGTGACCCGCGGGTCAGGATTTTTTCAAAAAAATGAAAAGTATCCAAAGCGTCTCAAACTCGCGTCATATGATGCCCGAGATCCGAAAGGGCAGAAAAAGTTTACGGAACCTGTTTCCCTGCTCTAGATTCTGAACAAGCTGCAGAAACCTGAGTGCAGCTCAGGAAAGAAAAAGCAGGCAAAAAGTGTGACCCGCGGGTCAGGATTTTTTCAAAAAAATGAAAAGTATCCAAAGCGTCTCAAACTCACATCATATGATGCCCGAGATCCGAAAGGGCAGAAAAAGTTTACGGAACCTGTTTCCCTGCTCTAGATTCTGAACAAGCTGCAGAAACCTGAGTGCACTTCAGGAGAGAAAAAGCAGGCAAAAAGTGTGACCCGCGGGTCAGGATTTTTTCAAAAAAATTAAAAGTATCCAAAGCATCTCAAACTCACATCATATGATGCCCGAGATCCGAAAGGGCAGAAAAAGTTTACGGAACCTGTTTCCCTGCTCTAGATTCTGAACAAGCTGCAGAAACCTGAGTGCACCTCAGGAGAGAAAAAGCAGGCAAAAAGTGTGACCCGCGGGTCAGGATTTTTTCAAAAAAATGAAAAGTATCCAAAGCTTCTCAAACTCACGTCATATGATGCCCGAGATCCGGAAGGGCAGAAAAAGTTTACAGAACCTGTTTCCCTGCTCTAGATTCTGAACAAGCTGCAGAAACCTGAGTGCACCTCGGGAGAGAAAAAGCAGGCAAAAAGTGTGACCCGCGAGTCAGGATTTTTTCAAAAAAATGAAAAGTATCCAAAGCGTCTCAAACTCACGTCATATGATGCCCGAGATCCGAAAGGGCAGAAAAAGTTTACAGAACATGTGTCCCTGCTCTAGATTCTGAACAAGCTGCAGAAACCTGAGTGCACCACAGGAGAGAAAAAGCAGGCAAAAAGTGTGACCCGCGAGTCAGGATTTTTTCAAAAAAATGAAAAGTATCCAAAGCGTCTCAAACTCACATCATATGATGCCCGAGATCCGAAAGGGCAGAAAAAGTTTACGGAACCTGTTTCCCTGCTCTAGATTCTGAACAAGCTGCAGAAACCTGAGTGCACCTCAGGAGAGAAAAAGCAGGCAAAAAGTGTGACCCGCGGGTCAGGATTTTTTCAAAAAAATGAAAAGTATCCAAAGCTTCTCAAACTCACGTCATATGATGCCCGAGATCCGGAAGGGCAGAAAAAGTTTACAGAACCTGTTTCCCTGCTCTAGATTCTGAACAAGCTGCAGAAACCTGAGTGCACCTCGGGAGAGAAAAAGCAGGCAAAAAGTGTGACCCGCGAGTCAGGATTTTTTCAAAAAAATGAAAAGTATCCAAAGCGTCTCAAACTCACATCATATGATGCCCGAGATCCGAAAGGGCAGAAAAAGTTTATGGAACCTGTTTCCCTGCTCTAGATTCTGAACAAGCTGCAGAAACCTGAGTGCACTGCAGGAGAGAAAAAGCAGGCAAAAAGTGTGACCCGCGGGTCAGGATTTTTTCAAAAAAATGAAAAGTATCCAAAGCGTCTCAAACTCACGTCATATGATGCCCGAGATGCGAAAAGGCAGAAAAAGTTTACGGAACCTGTTTCCCTGCTGTAGATCCTGAACAAGCTGCAGAAACCTGAGTGCACCTCGGTAGAGAAAAAGCAGGCAAAAAGTGTGACCCGCGGGTCAGGATTTTTTCAAAAAAATGAAAAGTATCCAAAGCGTCTCAAACTCACGTCATATGATGCCCGATATCCGAAAAGGCAGAAAAAGTTTGCGGAACCTGTTTCCCTGCTGTAGATCCTGAACAAGCTGCAGAAACCTGAGTGCACTTCAGCAGAGAAAAAGCAGGCAAAAAGTGTGACCCGCGGGTCAGGATTTTTTCAAAAAAATGAAAAGTATCCAAAGCGTCTCAAACTCACATCATATGATGCCCGAGATCCGAAAGGGCAGAAAAAGTTTACGGAACCTGTTTCCCTGCTCTAGATTCTGAACAAGCTGCAGAAACCTGAGTGCACCTCGGGAGGGAAAAAGCAGGCTAAAAGTGTGACCCGCGGGTCAGGATTTTTTCAAAAAAATGAAAAGTATCCAAAGCGTCTCAAACTCACGTCATATGATGCCCGAGATCCGAAAAGGCAGAAAAAGTTTGCGGAACCTGTTTCCCTGCTCTAGATTCTGAACAAGCTGCAGAAACCTGAGTGCACTTCAGGAGAGAAAAAGCAGGCAAAAAGTGTGACCCGCGGGTCAGGATTTTTTCAAAAAAATGAAAAGTATCCAAAGCTTCTCAAACTCACATCATATGATGCCCGAGATCCGAAAGGGCAGAAAAAGTTTACGGAACCTGTTTCCCTGCTCTAGATTCTGAACAAGCTGCAGAAACCTGAGTGCACCTCAGGAGAGAAAAAGCAGGCAAAAAGTGTGACCCGCGGGTCAGGATTTTTTCAAAAAAATGAAAAGTATCCAAAGCGTCTCAAACTCGCGTCATATGATGCCCGAGATCCGAAAGGGCAGAAAAAGTTTGCGGAACCTGTTTCCCTGCTCTAGATTCTGAACAAGCTGCAGAAACCTGAGTGCACCTCGGGAGAGAAAAAGCAGGCAAAAAGTGTAACCCGCGGGTCAGGATTTTTCCAAAAAAATGAAAAGTATCCAAAGCGTCTCAAACTCACGTCATATGATGCCCGAGATCCGAAAGGGCAGAAAAAGTTTACAGAACATGTTTCCCTGCTCTAGATTCTGAACAAGCTGCAGAAACCTGAGTGCAGCTCAGGAGAGAAAAAGCAGGCAAAAAGTCTGACCCACGGGTCAGGATTTTTTCAAAAAAATGAAAAGTATCCAAAGCGTCTCAAACTCACATCATATGATGCCCGAGATCCGAAAGGGCAGAAAAAGTTTACGGAACCTGTTTCCCTGCTCTAGATTCTGAACAAGCTGCAGAAACCTGAGTGCAGCTCAGGAAAGAAAAAGCAGGCAAAAAGTGTGACCCGCGGGTCAGGATTTTTTCAAAAAAATGAAAAGTATCCAAAGCGTCTCAAACTCACGTCATATGATGCCCGAGATCCGAAAGGGCAGAAAAAGTTTGCGGAACCTGTTTCCCTGCTCTAGATTCTGAACAAGCTGCAGAAAACTGAGTGCAGCTCAGGAGAGAAAAAGAAGGCAAAAAGTGTGACCCGCGGGTCAGGATTTTTTCAAAAAAATGAAAAGTATCCAAAGCGTCTCAAACTCACGTCATATGATGCCCGAGATCCAAAAAGGCAGAAAAAGTTTGCGGAACCTGTTTCCCTGTTCTAGTTTCTGAACAAGCTGCAGAAACCTGAGCGCACCTCAGGAGAGAAAAAGCAGGCAAAAAGTGTGACCCGCGGGTCAGGATTTTTTCAAAAAAATGAAAAGTATCCAAAGCGTCTCAAACTCACATCATATGATGCCCGAGATCCGAAAGGGCAGAAAAAGTTTACGGAACCTGTTTCCCTGCTCTAGATTCTGAACAAGCTGCAGAAACCTGAGTGCACCTCGGGAGAGAAAAAGCAGGCAAAAAGTGTGACCCACGGGTCAGGATTTTTTCAAAAAAATGAAAAGTATCCAAAGCGTCTCAAACTCGCGTCATATGATGCCCGAGATCCGAAAGGGCAGAAAAAGTTTAAGGAACCTGTTTCCCTGCTCTAGATTCTGAACAAGCTGCAGAAACCTGAGTGCAGCTCAGGAAAGAAAAAGCAGGCAAAAAGTGTGACCCGCGGGTCAGGATTTTTTCAAAAAAATGAAAAGTATCCAAAGCGTCTCAAACTCGCGTCATATGATGCCCGAGATCCGAAAGGGCAGAAAAAGTTTACGGAACCTGTTTCCCTGCTCTAGATTCTGAACAAGCTGCAGAAACCTGAGTGCACCTCGGGAGAGAAAAAGCAGGCAAAAAGTGTAACCCGTGGGTCAGGATTTTTCCAAAAAAATGAAAAGTATCCAAAGCGTCTCAAACTCACGTCATATGACGCCCGAGATCCGAAAGGGCAGAAAAAGTTTACAGAACATGTTTCCCTGCTCTAGATTCTGAACAAGCTGCAGAAACCTGAGTGCAGCTCAGGAGAGAAAAAGCAGGCAAAAAGTCTGACCCACGGGTCAGGATTTTTTCAAAAAAATGAAAAGTATCCAAAGCGTCTCAAACTCACATCATATGATGCCCGAGATCCGAAAGGGCAGAAAAAGTTTACGGAACCTGTTTCCCTGCTCTAGATTCTGAACAAGCTGCAGAAACCTGAGTGCAGCTCAGGAGAGAAAAAGAAGGCAAAAACTGTGACCCGCAGGGTCAGGATTTTTTCAAAAAAATGAAAAGTATCCAAAGCGTCTCAGACTCACGTCATATGATGCCCGAGATCCGAAAGGGCAGAAAAAGTTTGCGGAACCTGTTTCCCTGATCTAGATTCTGAACAAGCAGCAGAAACCTGAGTGCAGCTCAGGAGAGAAAAAGAAGGCAAAAAGTGTGACCCGCGGGTCAGGATTTTTTCAAAAAAATGAAAAGTATCCAAAGCGTCTCAAACTCACATCATATGATGCCCGAGATCCGAAAGGGCAGAAAAAGTTTACGGAACCTGTTTCCCTGCTCTAGATTCTGAACAAGCTGCAGAAACCTGAGTGCACCTCGGGAGAGAAAAAGCAGGCAAAAAGTGTGACCCGCGGGTCAGGATTTTTTCAAAAAAATGAAAAGTATCCAAAGCGTCTCAAACTCGCGTCATATGATGCCCGAGATCCGAAAGGGCAGAAAAAGTTTAAGGAACCTGTTTCCCTGCTCTAGATTCTGAACAAGCTGCAGAAACCTGAGTGCAGCTCAGGAAAGAAAAAGCAGGCAAAAAGTGTGACCCGCGGGTCAGGATTTTTTCAAAAAAATGAAAAGTATCCAAAGCGTCTCAAACTCGCGTCATATGATGCCCGAGATCCGAAAGGGCAGAAAAAGTTTACGGAACCTGTTTCCCTGCTCTAGATTCTGAACAAGCTGCAGAAACCTGAGTGCACTTCAGGAGAGAAAAAGCAGGCAAAAAGTGTGACCCGCGGGTCAGGATTTTTTCAAAAAAATGAAAAGTATCCAAAGCATCTCAAACTCACATCATATGATGCCCGAGATCCGAAAGGGCAGAAAAAGTTTACGGAACCTGTTTCCCTGCTCTAGATTCTGAACAAGCTGCAGAAACCTGAGTGCACCTCAGGAGAGAAAAAGCAGGCAAAAAGTGTGACCCGCGGGTCAGGATTTTTTCAAAAAAATGAAAAGTATCCAAAGCTTCTCAAACTCACGTCATATGATGCCCGAGATCCGGAAGGGCAGAAAAAGTTTACAGAACCTGTTTCCCTGCTCTAGATTCTGAACAAGCTGCAGAAAGCTGAGTGCACCTCGGGAGAGAAAAAGCAGGCAAAAAGTGTGACCCGCGAGTCAGGATTTTTTCAAAAAAATGAAAAGTATCCAAAGCGTCTCAAACTCACGTCATATGATGCCCGAGATCCGAAAGGGCAGAAAAAGTTTACAGAACATGTGTCCCTGCTCTAGATTCTGAACAAGCTGCAGAAACCTGAGTGCACCTCAGGAGAGAAAAAGCAGGCAAAAAGTGTGACCCGCGGGTCAGGATTTTTTCAAAAAAATGAAAAGTATCCAAAGCGTCTCAAACTCGCGTCATATGATGCCCGAGATCCGAAAGGGCAGAAAAAGTTTACGGAACCTGTTTCCCTGCTCTAGATTCTGAACAAGCTGCAGAAACCTGAGTGCACCTCGGGAGAGAAAAAGCAGGCAAAAAGTGTAACCCGTGGGTCAGGATTTTTCCAAAAAAATGAAAAGTATCCAAAGCGTCTCAAACTCACGTCATATGACGCCCGAGATCCGAAAGGGCAGAAAAAGTTTACAGAACATGTTTCCCTGCTCTAGATTCTGAACAAGCTGCAGAAACCTGAGTGCAGCTCAGGAGAGAAAAAGCAGGCAAAAAGTCTGACCCACGGGTCAGGATTTTTTCAAAAAAATGAAAAGTATCCAAAGCGTCTCAAACTCACATCATATGATGCCCGAGATCCGAAAGGGCAGAAAAAGTTTACGGAACCTGTTTCCCTGCTCTAGATTCTGAACAAGCTGCAGAAACCTGAGTGCAGCTCAGGAGAGAAAAAGAAGGCAAAAACTGTGACCCGCAGGGTCAGGATTTTTTCAAAAAAATGAAAAGTATCCAAAGCGTCTCAGACTCACGTCATATGATGCCCGAGATCCGAAAGGGCAGAAAAAGTTTGCGGAACCTGTTTCCCTGATCTAGATTCTGAACAAGCAGCAGAAACCTGAGTGCAGCTCAGGAGAGAAAAAGAAGGCAAAAAGTGTGACCCGCGGGTCAGGATTTTTTCAAAAAAATGAAAAGTATCCAAAGCGTCTCAAACTCACATCATATGATGCCCGAGATCCGAAAGGGCAGAAAAAGTTTACGGAACCTGTTTCCCTGCTCTAGATTCTGAACAAGCTGCAGAAACCTGAGTGCACCTCGGGAGAGAAAAAGCAGGCAAAAAGTGTGACCCGCGGGTCAGGATTTTTTCAAAAAAATGAAAAGTATCCAAAGCGTCTCAAACTCGCGTCATATGATGCCCGAGATCCGAAAGGGCAGAAAAAGTTTAAGGAACCTGTTTCCCTGCTCTAGATTCTGAACAAGCTGCAGAAACCTGAGTGCAGCTCAGGAAAGAAAAAGCAGGCAAAAAGTGTGACCCGCGGGTCAGGATTTTTTCAAAAAAATGAAAAGTATCCAAAGCGTCTCAAACTCGCGTCATATGATGCCCGAGATCCGAAAGGGCAGAAAAAGTTTACGGAACCTGTTTCCCTGCTCTAGATTCTGAACAAGCTGCAGAAACCTGAGTGCACTTCAGGAGAGAAAAAGCAGGCAAAAAGTGTGACCCGCGGGTCAGGATTTTTTCAAAAAAATGAAAAGTATCCAAAGCATCTCAAACTCACATCATATGATGCCCGAGATCCGAAAGGGCAGAAAAAGTTTACGGAACCTGTTTCCCTGCTCTAGATTCTGAACAAGCTGCAGAAACCTGAGTGCACCTCAGGAGAGAAAAAGCAGGCAAAAAGTGTGACCCGCGGGTCAGGATTTTTTCAAAAAAATGAAAAGTATCCAAAGCTTCTCAAACTCACGTCATATGATGCCCGAGATCCGGAAGGGCAGAAAAAGTTTACAGAACCTGTTTCCCTGCTCTAGATTCTGAACAAGCTGCAGAAAGCTGAGTGCACCTCGGGAGAGAAAAAGCAGGCAAAAAGTGTGACCCGCGAGTCAGGATTTTTTCAAAAAAATGAAAAGTATCCAAAGCGTCTCAAACTCACGTCATATGATGCCCGAGATCCGAAAGGGCAGAAAAAGTTTACAGAACATGTGTCCCTGCTCTAGATTCTGAACAAGCTGCAGAAACCTGAGTGCACCTCAGGAGAGAAAAAGCAGGCAAAAAGTCTGACCCGCGGGTCAGGATTTTTTCAAAAAAATGAAAAGTATCCAAAGCGTCTCAAACTCACATCATATGATGCCCGAGATCCGAAAGGGCAGAAAAAGTTTACGGAACCTGTTTCCCTGCTCTAGATTCTGAACAAGCTGCAGAAACCTGAGTGCACTGCAGGAGAGAAAAAGCAGGCAAAAAGTGTGACCCGCGGGTCAGGATTTTTTCAAAGAAATGAAAAGTATCCAAAGCGTCTCAAACTCACGTCATATGATGCCCGAGATGCGAAAAGGCAGAAAAAGTTTACGGAACCTGTTTCCCTGCTGTAGATCCTCAACAAGCTGCAGAAACCTGAGTGCACCTCGGGAGAGAAAAAGCAGGCAAAAAGTGTGACCCGCGGGTCAGGATTTTTTCAAAAAAATGAAAAGTATCCAAAGCGTCTCAAACTCACGTCATATGATGCCCGATATCCGAAAAGGCAGAAAAAGTTTGCGGAACCTGTTTCCCTGCTGTAGATCCTGAACAAGCTGCAGAAACCTGAGTGCACTTCAGGAGAGAAAAAGCAGGCAAAAAGTGTGACCCGCGGGTCAGGATTTTTTCAAAAAAATGAAAAGTATCCAAAGCGTCTCAAACTCACATCATATGATGCCCGAGATCCGAAAGGGCAGAAAAAGTTTACGGAACCTGTTTCCCTGCTCTAGATTCTGAACAAGCTGCAGAAACCTGAGTGCACCTCGGAAGAGAAAAAGCAGGCTAAAAGTGTGACCCGCGGGTCAGGATTTTTTCAAAAAAATGAAAAGTATCCAAAGCGTCTCAAACTCACGTCATATGATGCCCGAGATCCGAAAAGGCAGAAAAAGTTTGCGGAACCTGTTTCCCTGCTCTAGATTCTGAACAAGCTGCAGAAACCTGAGTGCACTTCAGGAGAGAAAAAGCAGGCAAAAAGTGTGACCCGCGGGTCAGGATTTTTTCAAAAAAATGAAAAGTATCCAAAGCTTCTCAAACTCACATCATATGATGCCCGAGATCCGAAAGGGCAGAAAAAGTTTACGGAACCTGTTTCCCTGCTCTAGATTCTGAACAAGCTGCAGAAACCTGAGTGCACCTCAGGAGAGAAAAAGCAGGCAAAAAGTGTGACCCGCGGGTCAGGATTTTTTCAAAAAAATGAAAAGTATCCAAAGCGTCTCAAACTCGCGTCATATGATGCCCGAGATCCGAAAGGGCAGAAAAAGTTTGCGGAACCTGTTTCCCTGCTCTAGATTCTGAACAAGCTGCAGAAACCTGAGTGCACCTCGGGAGAGAAAAAGCAGGCAAAAAGTGTAACCCGCGGGTCAGGATTTTTCCAAAAAAATGAAAAGTATCCAAAGCGTCTCAAACTCACGTCATATGATGCCCGCGATCCGAAAGTTCAGAAAAAGTTTACAGAACATGTTTCCCTGCTCTAGATTCTGAACAAGCTGCAGAAACCTGAGTGCAGCTCAGGAGAGAAAAAGCAGGCAAAAAGTCTGACCCACGGGTCAGGATTTTTTCAAAAAAATGAAAAGTATCCAAAGCGTCTCAAACTCACATCATATGATGCCCGAGATCCGAAAGGGCAGAAAAAGTTTACGGAACCTGTTTCCCTGCTCTAGATTCTGAACAAGCTGCAGAAACCTGAGTGCACCTCGGGAGAGAAAAAGCAGGCAAAAAGTGTGACCCGCGAGTCAGGATTTTTTCAAAAAAATGAAAAGTATCCAAAGCGTCTCAAACTCACGTCATATGATGCCCGAGATCCGAAAGGGCAGAAAAAGTTTACAGAACATGTGTCCCTGCTCTAGATTCTGAACAAGCTGCAGAAACCTGAGTGCACCTCAGGAGAGAAAAAGCAGGCAAAAAGTGTGACCCGCGAGTCAGGATTTTTTCAAAAAAATGAAAAGTATCCAAAGCGTCTCAAACTCACATCATATGATGCCCGAGATCCGAAAGGGCAGAAAAAGTTTACGGAACCTGTTTCCCTGCTCTAGATTCTGAACAAGCTGCAGAAACCTGAGTGCACCTCGGGAGAGAAAAAGCAGGCAAAAAGTGTGACCCGCGGGTCAGGATTTTTTCAAAAAAATGAAAAGTATCCAAAGCGTCTCAAACTCGCGTCATATGATGCCCGAGATCCGAAAGGGCAGAAAAAGTTTACGGAACCTGTTTCCCTGCTCTAGATTCTGAACAAGCTGCAGAAACCTGAGTGCAGCTCAGGAAAGAAAAACCAGGCAAAAAGTGTGACCCGCGGGTCAGGATTTTTTCAAAAAAATGAAAAGTATCCAAAGCGTCTCAAACTCGCGTCATATGATGCCCGAGATCCGAAAGGGCAGAAAAAGTTTACGGAACCTGTTTCCCTGCTCTAGATTCTGAACAAGCTGCAGAAACCTGAGTGCACTTCAGGAGAGAAAAAGCAGGCAAAAAGTGTGACCCGCGGGTCAGGATTTTTTCAAAAAAATTAAAAGTATCCAAAGCATCTCAAACTCACATCATATGATGCCCGAGATCCGAAAGGGCAGAAAAAGTTTACGGAACCTGTTTCCCTGCTCTAGATTCTGAACAAGCTGCAGAAACCTGAGTGCACCTCAGGAGAGAAAAAGCAGGCAAAAAGTGTGACCCGCGGGTCAGGATTTTTTCAAAAAAATGAAAAGTATCCAAAGCTTCTCAAACTCACGTCATATGATGCCCGAGATCCGGAAGGGCAGAAAAAGTTTACAGAACCTGTTTCCCTGCTCTAGATTCTGAACAAGCTGCAGAAACCTGAGTGCACCTCGGGAGAGAAAAAGCAGGCAAAAAGTGTGACCCGCGAGTCAGGATTTTTTCAAAAAAATGAAAAGTATCCAAAGCGTCTCAAACTCACGTCATATGATGCCCGAGATTCGAAAGGGCAGAAAAAGTTTACAGAACATGTGTCCCTGCTCTAGATTCTGAACAAGCTGCAGAAACCTGAGTGCACCTCAGGAGAGAAAAAGCAGGCAAAAAGTCTGACCCGCGGGTCAGGATTTTTTCAAAAAAATGAAAAGTATCCAAAGCGTCTCAAACTCACATCATATGATGCCCGAGATCCGAAAGGGCAGAAAAAGTTTATGGAACCTGTTTCCCTGCTCTAGATTCTGAACAAGCTGCAGAAACCTGAGTGCACTGCAGGAGAGAAAAAGCAGGCAAAAAGTGTGACCCGCGGGTCAGGATTTTTTCAAAAAAATGAAAAGTATCCAAAGCGTCTCAAACTCACGTCATATGATGCCCGAGATGCGAAAAGGCAGAAAAAGTTTACGGAACCTGTTTCCCTGCTGTAGATCCTGAACAAGCTGCAGAAACCTGAGTGCACCTCGGTAGAGAAAAAGCAGGCAAAAAGTGTGACCCGCGGGTCAGGATTTTTTCAAAAAAATGAAAAGTATCCAAAGCGTCTCAAACTCACGTCATATGATGCCCGATATCCGAAAAGGCACAAAAAGTTTGCGGAACCTGTTTCCCTGCTGTAGATCCTGAACAAGCTGCAGAAACCTGAGTGCACTTCAGGAGAGAAAAAGCAGGCAAAAAGTGTGACCCGCGGGTCAGGATTTTTTCAAAAAAATGAAAAGTATCCAAAGCGTCTCAAACTCACATCATATGATGCCCGAGATCCGAAAGGGCAGAAAAAGTTTACGGAACCTGTTTCCCTGCTCTAGATTCTGAACAAGCTGCAGAAACCTGAGTGCACCTCGGGAGAGAAAAAGCAGGCTAAAAGTGTGACCCGCGGGTCAGGATTTTTTCAAAAAAATGAAAAGTATCCAAAGCGTCTCAAACTCACGTCATATGATGCCCGACATCCGAAAAGGCAGAAAAAGTTTGCGGAACCTGTTTCCCTGCTCTAGATTCTGAACAAGCTGCAGAAACCTGAGTGCACTTCAGGAGAGAAAAAGCAGGCAAAAAGTGTGACCCGCGGGTCAGGATTTTTTCAAAAAAATGAAAAGTATCCAAAGCTTCTCAAACTCACATCATATGATGCCCGAGATCCGAAAGGGCAGAAAAAGTTTACGGAACCTGTTTCCCTGCTCTAGATTCTGAACAAGCTGCAGAAACCTGAGTGCACCTCAGGAGAGAAAAAGCAGGCAAAAAGTGTGACCCGCGGGTCAGGATTTTTTCAAAAAAATGAAAAGTATCCAAAGCGTCTCAAACTCGCGTCATATGATGCCCGAGATCCGAAAGGGCAGAAAAAGTTTGCGGAACCTGTTTCCCTGCTCTAGATTCTGAACAAGCTGCAGAAACCTGAGTGCACCTCGGGAGAGAAAAAGCAGGCAAAAAGTGTAACCCGCGGGTCAGGATTTTTCCAAAAAAATGAAAAGTATCCAAAGCGTCTCAAACTCACGTCATATGATGCCCGAGATCCGAAAGGGCAGAAAAAGTTTACAGAACATGTTTCCCTGCTCTAGATTCTGAACAAGCTGCAGAAACCTGAGTGCAGCTCAGGAGAGAAAAAGCAGGCAAAAAGTCTGACCCACGGGTCAGGATTTTTTCAAAAAAATGAAAAGTATCCAAAGCGTCTCAAACTCACATCATATGATGCCCGAGATCCGAAAGGGCAGAAAAAGTTTACGGAACCTGTTTCCCTGCTCTAGATTCTGAACAAGCTGCAGAAACCTGAGTGCAGCTCAGGAAAGAAAAAGCAGGCAAAAAGTGTGACCCGCGGGTCAGGATTTTTTCAAAAAAATGAAAAGTATCCAAAGCGTCTCAAACTCACGTCATATGATGCCCGAGATCCGAAAGGGCAGAAAAAGTTTGCGGAACCTGTTTCCCTGCTCTAGATTCTGAACAAGCTGCAGAAAACTGAGTGCAGCTCAGGAGAGAAAAAGAAGGCAAAAAGTGTGACCCGCGGGTCAGGATTTTTTCAAAAAAATGAAAAGTATCCAAAGCGTCTCAAACTCACATCATATGATGCCCGAGATCCAAAAAGGCAGAAAAAGTTTGCGGAACCTGTTTCCCTGTTCTAGTTTCTGAACAAGCTGCAGAAACCTGAGCGCACCTCAGGAGAGAAAAAGCAGGCAAAAAGTGTGACCCGCGGGTCAGGATTTTTTCAAAAAAATGAAAAGTATCCAAAGCGTCTCAAACTCACATCATATGATGCCCGAGATCCGAAAGGGCAGAAAAAGTTTACGGAACCTGTTTCCCTGCTCTAGATTCTGAACAAGCTGCAGAAACCTGAGTGCACCTCGGGAGAGAAAAAGCAGGCAAAAAGTGTGACCCACGGGTCAGGATTTTTTCAAAAAAATGAAAAGTATCCAAAGCGTCTCAAACTCGCGTCATATGATGCCCGAGATCCGAAAGGGCAGAAAAAGTTTAAGGAACCTGTTTCCCTGCTCTAGATTCTGAACAAGCTGCAGAAACCTGAGTGCAGCTCAGGAAAGAAAAAGCAGGCAAAAAGTGTGACCCGCGGGTCAGGATTTTTTCAAAAAAATGAAAAGTATCCAAAGCGTCTCAAACTCGCGTCATATGATGCCCGAGATCCGAAAGGGCAGAAAAAGTTTACGGAACCTGTTTCCCTGCTCTAGATTCTGAACAAGCTGCAGAAACCTGAGTGCACCTCGGGAGAGAAAAAGCAGGCAAAAAGTGTAACCCGTGGGTCAGGATTTTTCCAAAAAAATGAAAAGTATCCAAAGCGTCTCAAACTCACATCATATGATGCCCGAGATCCGAAAGGGCAGAAAAAGTTTACGGAACCTGTTTCCCTGCTCTAGATTCTGAACAAGCTGCAGAAACCTGAGTGCACCTCGGGAGAGAAAAAGCAGGCAAAAAGTGTGACCCGCGGGTCAGGATTTTTTCAAAAAAATGAAAAGTATCCAAAGCGTCTCAAACTCGCGTCATATGATGCCCGAGATCCGAAAGGGCAGAAAAAGTTTAAGGAACCTGTTTCCCTGCTCTAGATTCTGAACAAGCTGCAGAAACCTGAGTGCAGCTCAGGAAAGAAAAAGCAGGCAAAAAGTGTGACCCGCGGGTCAGGATTTTTTCAAAAAAATGAAAAGTATCCAAAGCGTCTCAAACTCGCGTCATATGATGCCCGAGATCCGAAAGGGCAGAAAAAGTTTACGGAACCTGTTTCCCTGCTCTAGATTCTGAACAAGCTGCAGAAACCTGAGTGCACTTCAGGAGAGAAAAAGCAGGCAAAAAGTGTGACCCGCGGGTCAGGATTTTTTCAAAAAAATTAAAAGTATCCAAAGCATCTCAAACTCACATCATATGATGCCCGAGATCCGAAAGGGCAGAAAAAGTTTACGGAACCTGTTTCCCTGCTCTAGATTCTGAACAAGCTGCAGAAACCTGAGTGCACCTCAGGAGAGAAAAAGCAGGCAAAAAGTCTGACCCGCGGGTCAGGATTTTTTCAAAAAAATGAAAAGTATCCAAAGCTTCTCAAACTCACGTCATATGATGCCCGAGATCCGGAAGGGCAGAAAAAGTTTACAGAACCTGTTTCCCTGCTCTAGATTCTGAACAAGCTGCAGAAAGCTGAGTGCACCTCGGGAGAGAAAAAGCAGGCAAAAAGTGTGACCCGCGAGTCAGGATTTTTTCAAAAAAATGAAAAGTATCCAAAGCGTCTCAAACTCACGTCATATGATGCCCGAGATCCGAAAGGGCAGAAAAAGTTTACAGAACATGTGTCCCTGCTCTAGATTCTGAACAAGCTGCAGAAACCTGAGTGCACCTCAGGAGAGAAAAAGCAGGCAAAAAGTCTGACCCGCGGGTCAGGATTTTTTCAAAAAAATGAAAAGTATCCAAAGCGTCTCAAACTCACATCATATGATGCCCGAGATCCGAAAGGGCAGAAAAAGTTTACGGAACCTGTTTCCCTGCTCTAGATTCTGAACAAGCTGCAGAAACCTGAGTGCACTGCAGGAGAGAAAAAGCAGGCAAAAAGTGTGACCCGCGGGTCAGGATTTTTTCAAAGAAATGAAAAGTATCCAAAGCGTCTCAAACTCACGTCATATGATGCCCGAGATGCGAAAAGGCAGAAAAAGTTTACGGAACCTGTTTCCCTGCTGTAGATCCTCAACAAGCTGCAGAAACCTGAGTGCACCTCGGGAGAGAAAAAGCAGGCAAAAAGTGTGACCCGCGGGTCAGGATTTTTTCAATAAAATGAAAAGTATCCAAAGCGTCTCAAACTCACGTCATATGATGCCCGATATCCGAAAAGGCAGAAAAAGTTTGCGGAACCTGTTTCCCTGCTGTAGATCCTGAACAAGCTGCAGAAACCTGAGTGCACTTCAGGAGAGAAAAAGCAGGCAAAAAGTGTGACCCGCGGGTCAGGATTTTTTCAAAAAAATGAAAAGTATCCAAAGCGTCTCAAACTCACATCATATGATGCCCGAGATCCGAAAGGGCAGAAAAAGTTTACGGAACCTGTTTCCCTGCTCTAGATTCTGAACAAGCTGCAGAAACCTGAGTGCACCTCGGAAGAGAAAAAGCAGGCTAAAAGTGTGACCCGCGGGTCAGGATTTTTTCAAAAAAATGAAAAGTATCCAAAGCGTCTCAAACTCACGTCATATGATGCCCGAGATCCGAAAAGGCAGAAAAAGTTTGCGGAACCTGTTTCCCTGCTCTAGATTCTGAACAAGCTGCAGAAACCTGAGTGCACTTCAGGAGAGAAAAAGCAGGCAAAAAGTGTGACCCGCGGGTCAGGATTTTTTCAAAAAAATGAAAAGTATCCAAAGCTTCTCAAACTCACATCATATGATGCCCGAGATCCGAAAGGGCAGAAAAAGTTTACGGAACCTGTTTCCCTGCTCTAGATTCTGAACAAGCTGCAGAAACCTGAGTGCACCTCAGGAGAGAAAAAGCAGGCAAAAAGTGTGACCCGCGGGTCAGGATTTTTTCAAAAAAATGAAAAGTATCCAAAGCGTCTCAAACTCGCGTCATATGATGCCCGAGATCCGAAAGGGCAGAAAAAGTTTGCGGAACCTGTTTCCCTGATCTAGATTCTGAACAAGCAGCAGAAACCTGAGTGCAGCTCAGGAGAGAAAAAGAAGGCAAAAAGTGTGACCCGCGGGTCAGGATTTTTTCAAAAAAATGAAAAGTATCCAAAGCGTCTCAAACTCACATCATATGATGCCCGAGATCCGAAAGGGCAGAAAAAGTTTACGGAACCTGTTTCCCTGCTCTAGATTCTGAACAAGCTGCAGAAACCTGAGTGCACCTCGGGAGAGAAAAAGCAGGCAAAAAGTGTGACCCGCGGGTCAGGATTTTTTCAAAAAAATGAAAAGTATCCAAAGCGTCTCAAACTCGCGTCATATGATGCCCGAGATCCGAAAGGGCAGAAAAAGTTTAAGGAACCTGTTTCCCTGCTCTAGATTCTGAACAAGCTGCAGAAACCTGAGTGCAGCTCGGGAAAGAAAAAGCAGGCAAAAAGTGTGACCCGCGGGTCAGGATTTTTTCAAAAAAATGAAAAGTATCCAAAGCGTCTCAAACTCGCGTCATATGATGCCCGAGATCCGAAAGGGCAGAAAAAGTTTACGGAACCTGTTTCCCTGCTCTAGATTCTGAACAAGCTGCAGAAACCTGAGTGCACTTCAGGAGAGAAAAAGCAGGCAAAAAGTGTGACCCGCGGGTCAGGATTTTTTCAAAAAAATGAAAAGTATCCAAAGCATCTCAAACTCACATCATATGATGCCCGAGATCCGAAAGGGCAGAAAAAGTTTACGGAACCTGTTTCCCTGCTCTAGATTCTGAACAAGCTGCAGAAACCTGAGTGCACCTCAGGAGAGAAAAAGCAGGCAAAAAGTGTGACCCGCGGGTCAGGATTTTTTCAAAAAAATGAAAAGTATCCAAAGCTTCTCAAACTCACGTCATATGATGCCCGAGATCTGGAAGGGCAGAAAAAGTTTACAGAACCTGTTTCCCTGCTCTAGATTCTGAACAAGCTGCAGAAAGCTGAGTGCACCTCGGGAGAGAAAAAGCAGGCAAAAAGTGTGACCCGCGAGTCAGGATTTTTTCAAAAAAATGAAAAGTATCCAAAGCGTCTCAAACTCACGTCATATGATGCCCGAGATCCGAAAGGGCAGAAAAAGTTTACAGAACATGTGTCCCTGCTCTAGATTCTGAACAAGCTGCAGAAACCTGAGTGCACCTCAGGAGAGAAAAAGCAGGCAAAAAGTCTGACCCGCGGGTCAGGATTTTTTCAAAAAAATGAAAAGTATCCAAAGCGTCTCAAACTCACATCATATGATGCCCGAGATCCGAAAGGGCAGAAAAAGTTTACGGAACCTGTTTCCCTGCTCTAGATTCTGAACAAGCTGCAGAAACCTGAGTGCACTGCAGGAGAGAAAAAGCAGGCAAAAAGTGTGACCCGCGGGTCAGGATTTTTTCAAAGAAATGAAAAGTATCCAAAGCGTCTCAAACTCACGTCATATGATGCCCGAGATGCGAAAAGGCAGAAAAAGTTTACGGAACCTGTTTCCCTGCTGTAGATCCTCAACAAGCTGCAGAAACCTGAGTGCACCTCGGGAGAGAAAAAGCAGGCAAAAAGTGTGACCCGCGGGTCAGGATTTTTTCAATAAAATGAAAAGTATCCAAAGCGTCTCAAACTCACGTCATATGATGCCCGATATCCGAAAAGGCAGAAAAAGTTTGCGGAACCTGTTTCCCTGCTGTAGATCCTGAACAAGCTGCAGAAACCTGAGTGCACTTCAGGAGAGAAAAAGCAGGCAAAAAGTGTGACCCGCGGGTCAGGATTTTTTCAAAAAAATGAAAAGTATCCAAAGCGTCTCAAACTCACATCATATGATGCCCGAGATCCGAAAGGGCAGAAAAAGTTTACGGAACCTGTTTCCCTGCTCTAGATTCTGAACAAGCTGCAGAAACCTGAGTGCACCTCGGAAGAGAAAAAGCAGGCTAAAAGTGTGACCCGCGGGTCAGGATTTTTTCAAAAAAATGAAAAGTATCCAAAGCGTCTCAAACTCACGTCATATGATGCCCGAGATCCGAAAAGGCAGAAAAAGTTTGCGGAACCTGTTTCCCTGCTCTAGATTCTGAACAAGCTGCAGAAACCTGAGTGCACTTCAGGAGAGAAAAAGCAGGCAAAAAGTGTGACCCGCGGGTCAGGATTTTTTCAAAAAAATGAAAAGTATCCAAAGCTTCTCAAACTCACATCATATGATGCCCGAGATCCGAAAGGGCAGAAAAAGTTTACGGAACCTGTTTCCCTGCTCTAGATTCTGAACAAGCTGCAGAAACCTGAGTGCACCTCAGGAGAGAAAAAGCAGGCAAAAAGTGTGACCCGCGGGTCAGGATTTTTTCAAAAAAATGAAAAGTATCCAAAGCGTCTCAAACTCGCGTCATATGATGCCCGAGATCCGAAAGGGCAGAAAAAGTTTGCGGAACCTGTTTCCCTGCTCTAGATTCTGAACAAGCTGCAGAAACCTGAGTGCACCTCGGGAGAGAAAAAGCAGGCAAAAAGTGTAACCCGCGGGTCAGGATTTTTCCAAAAAAATGAAAAGTATCCAAAGCGTCTCAAACTCACGTCATATGATGCCCGCGATCCGAAAGTTCAGAAAAAGTTTACAGAACATGTTTCCCTGCTCTAGATTCTGAACAAGCTGCAGAAACCTGAGTGCAGCTCAGGAGAGAAAAAGCAGGCAAAAAGTCTGACCCACGGGTCAGGATTTTTTCAAAAAAATGAAAAGTATCCAAAGCGTCTCAAACTCACATCATATGATGCCCGAGATCCGAAAGGGCAGAAAAAGTTTACGGAACCTGTTTCCCTGCTCTAGATTCTGAACAAGCTGCAGAAACCTGAGTGCAGCTCAGGAAAGAAAAAGCAGGCAAAAAGTGTGACCCGCGGGTCAGGATTTTTTCAAAAAAATGAAAAGTATCCAAAGCGTCTCAAACTCACGTCATATGATGCCCGAGATCCGAAAGGGCAGAAAAAGTTTGCGGAACCTGTTTCCCTGCTCTAGATTCTGAACAAGCTGCAGAAAACTGAGTGCAGCTCAGGAGAGAAAAAGAAGGCAAAAAGTGTGACCCGCGGGTCAGGATTTTTTCAAAAAAATGAAAAGTATCCAAAGCGTCTCAAACTCACATCATATGATGCCCGAGATCCGAAAGGGCAGAAAAAGTTTACGGAACCTGTTTCCCTGCTCTAGATTCTGAACAAGCTGCAGAAACCTGAGTGCACTGCAGGAGAGAAAAAGCAGGCAAAAAGTGTGACCCGCGGGTCAGGATTTTTTCAAAAAAATGAAAAGTATCCAAAGCGTCTCAAACTCACGTCATATGATGCCCGAGATGCGAAAAGGCAGAAAAAGTTTACGGAACCTGTTTCCCTGCTGTAGATCCTCAACAAGCTGCAGAAACCTGAGTGCACCTCGGGAGAGAAAAAGCAGGCAAAAAGTGTGACCCGCGGGTCAGGATTTTTTCAAAAAAATGAAAAGTATCCAAAGCGTCTCAAACTCACGTCATATGATGCCCGATATCCGAAAAGGCAGAAAAAGTTTGCGGAACCTGTTTCCCTGCTGTAGATCCTGAACAAGCTGCAGAAACCTGAGTGCACTTCAGGAGAGAAAAAGCAGGCAAAAAGTGTGACCCGCGGGTCAGGATTTTTTCAAAAAAATGAAAAGTATCCAAAGCGTCTCAAACTCACATCATATGATGCCCGAGATCCGAAAGGGCAGAAAAAGTTTACGGAACCTGTTTCCCTGCTCTAGATTCTGAACAAGCTGCAGAAACCTGAGTGCACCTCGGGAGAGAAAAAGCAGGCTAAAAGTGTGACCCGCGGGTCAGGATTTTTTCAAAAAAATGAAAAGTATCCAAAGCGTCTCAAACTCACGTCATATGATGCCCGAGATCCGAAAAGGCAGAAAAAGTTTGCGGAACCTGTTTCCCTGCTCTAGATTCTGAACAAGCTGCAGAAACCTGAGTGCACTTCAGGAGAGAAAAAGCAGGCAAAAAGTGTGACCCGCGGGTCAGGATTTTTTCAAAAAAATGAAAAGTATCCAAAGCTTCTCAAACTCACATCATATGATGCCCGAGATCCGAAAGGGCAGAAAAAGTTTACGGAACCTGTTTCCCTGCTCTAGATTCTGAACAAGCTGCAGAAACCTGAGTGCACCTCAGGAGAGAAAAAGCAGGCAAAAAGTGTGACCCGCGGGTCAGGATTTTTTCAAAAAAATGAAAAGTATCCAAAGCGTCTCAAACTCGCGTCATATGATGCCCGAGATCCGAAAGGGCAGAAAAAGTTTGCGGAACCTGTTTCCCTGCTCTAGATTCTGAACAAGCTGCAGAAACCTGAGTGCACCTCGGGAGAGAAAAAGCAGGCAAAAAGTGTAACACGCGGGTCAGGATTTTTCCAAAAAAATGAAAAGTATCCAAAGCGTCTCAAACTCACGTCATATGATGCCCGAGATCCGAAAGGGCAGAAAAAGTTTACAGAACATGTTTCCCTGCTCTAGATTCTGAACAAGCTGCAGAAACCTGAGTGCAGCTCAGGAGAGAAAAAGCAGGCAAAAAGTCTGACCCACGGGTCAGGATTTTTTCAAAAAAATGAAAAGTATCCAAAGCGTCTCAAACTCACGTCATATGATGCCCGAGATCCGAAAGGGCAGAAAAAGTTTACGGAACCTGTTTCCCTGCTCTAGATTCTGAACAAGCTGCAGAAACCTGAGTGCAGCTCAGGAAAGAAAAAGCAGGCAAAAAGTGTGACCCGCGGGTCAGGATTTTTTCAAAAAAATTAAAAGTATCCAAACCATCTCAAACTCACATCATATGATGCCCGAGATCCGAAAGGGCAGAAAAAGTTTACGGAACCTGTTTCCCTGCTCTAGATTCTGAACAAGCTGCAGAAACCTGAGTGCACCTCAGGAGAGAAAAAGCAGGCAAAAAGTGTGACCCGCGGGTCAGGATTTTTTCAAAAAAATGAAAAGTATCCAAAGCTTCTCAAACTCACGTCATATGATGCCCGAGATCCGGAAGGGCAGAAAAAGTTTACAGAACCTATTTCCCTGCTCTAGATTCTGAACAAGCTGCAGAAACCTGAGTGCACCTCGGGAGAGAAAAAGCAGGCAAAAAGTCTGACCCGCGGGTCAGGATTTTTTCAAAAAAATGAAAAGTATCCAAAGCGTCTCAAACTCACGTCATATGATGCCCGAGATCCGGAAGGGCAGAAAAAGTTTACAGAACCTATTTCCCTGCTCTAGATTCTGAACAAGCTGCAGAAACCTGAGTGCACCTCGGGAGAGAAAAAGCAGGCAAAAAGTCTGACCCGCGGGTCAGGATTTTTTCAAAAAAATGAAAAGTATCCAAAGCGTCTCAAACTCACATCATATGATGCCCGAGATCCGAAAGGGCAGAAAAAGTTTACGGAACCTGTTTCCCTGCTCTAGATTCTGAACAAGCTGCAGAAACCTGAGTGCACTGCAGGATAGAAAAAGCAGGCAAAAAGTGTGACCCGCGGGTCAGGATTTTTTCAAAAAAATGAAAAGTATCCAAAGCATCTCAAACTCACGTCATATGATGCCCGAGATGCGAAAAGGCAGAAAAAGTTTACAGAACCTGTTTCCCTGCTGTAGATCCTGAACAAGCTGAAGAAACCTGAGTGCACTTCAGGAGAGAAAAAGCAGGCAAAAAGTGTGACCCGCGGGTCAGGATTTTTTCAAAAAAATGAAAAGTATCCAAAGCGTCTCAAACTCACATCATATGATCCCCGAGATCCGAAAGGGCAGAAAAAGTTTATGGAACCTGTTTCCCTGCTCTAGATTCTGAACAAGCTGCAGAAACCTGAGTGCAGCTCAGGAGAGAAAAAGCAGGCAAAAAGTGTGACCCGCGGGTCAGGATTTTTTCAAAAAAATGAAAAGTATCCAAAGCGTCTCAAACTCACGTCATATGATGCCCGATATCCGAAAGGGCAGAAAAAGTTTGCGGAACCTGTTTCCCTGCTCTAGATCCTGAACAAGCTGCAGAAACCTGAGTGCACTTCGGGAGAGAAAAAGCAGGCAAAAAGTGTGACCCGCGGGTCAGGATTTTTTCAAAAAAATGAAAAGTATCCAAAGCGTCTCAAACTCACATCATATGATGCCCGAGATCCGAAAGGGCAGAAAAAGTTTGCGGAACCTGTTTCCCTGCTCTAGATTCTGAACAAGCTGCAGAAACCTGAGTGCACTTCCGGAGAGAAAAAGCAGGCAAAAAGTGTGACCCGCGGGTCAGGATTTTTTCAAAAAAATGAAAAGTATCCAAAGCTTCTCAAACTCACATCATATGATGCCCGAGATCCGAAAGGGCAGAAAAAGTTTACGGAACCTGTTTCCCTGCTCTAGATTCTGAACAAGCTGCAGAAACCTGAGTGCACCTCAGGAGAGAAAAAGCAGGCAAAAAGTGTGACCCGCGGGTCAGGATTTTTTCAAAAAAATGAAAAGTATCCAAAGCGTCTCAAACTCGCGTCATATGATGCCCGAGATCCGAAAGGGCAGAAAAAGTTTGCGGAACCTGTTTCCCTGCTCTAGATTCTGAACAAGCTGCAGAAACCTGAGTGCACCTCGGGAGAGAAAAAGCAGGCAAAAAGTGTAACACGCGGGTCAGGATTTTTCCAAAAAAATGAAAAGTATCCAAAGCGTCTCAAACTCACGTCATATGATGCCCGATATCCGAAAGGGCAGAAAAAGTTTGCGGAACCTGTTTCCCTGCTCTAGATCCTGAACAAGCTGCAGAAACCTGAGTGCACTTCGGGAGAGAAAAAGCAGGCAAAAAGTGTGACCCGCGGGTCAGGATTTTTTCAAAAAAATGAAAAGTATCCAAAGCGTCTCAAACTCACATCATATGATGCCCGAGATCCGAAAGGGCAGAAAAAGTTTGCGGAACCTGTTTCCCTGCTCTAGATTCTGAACAAGCTGCAGAAACCTGAGTGCACTTCAGGAGAGAAAAAGCAGGCAAAAAGTGTGACCCGCGGGTCAGGATTTTTTCAAAAAAATGAAAAGTATCCAAAGCTTCTCAAACTCACATCATATGATGCCCGAGATCCGAAAGGGCAGAAAAAGTTTGCGGAACCTGTTTCCCTGCTCTAGATTCTGAACAAGCTGCAGAAACCTGAGTGCACCTCAGGAGAGAAAAAGCAGGCAAAAAGTGTGACCCGCGGGTCAGGATTTTTTCAAAAAAATGAAAAGTATCCAAAGCGTCTCAAACTCGCGTCATATGATGCCCGAGATCCGAAAGGGCAGAAAAAGTTTGCGGAACCTGTTTCCCTGCTCTAGATTCTGAACAAGCTGCAGAAACCTGAGTGCACCTCGGGAGAGAAAAAGCAGGCAAAAAGTGTAACACGCGGGTCAGGATTTTTCCAAAAAAATGAAAAGTATCCAAAGCGTCTCAAACTCACGTCATATGATGCCCGAGATCCGAAAGGGCAGAAAAAGTTTACAGAACATGTTTCCCTGCTCTAGATTCTGAACAAGCTGCAGAAACCTGAGTGCAGCTCAGGAGAGAAAAAGCAGGCAAAAAGTCTGACCCACGGGTCAGGATTTTTTCAAAAAAATGAAAAGTATCCAAAGCGTCTCAAACTCACGTCATATGATGCCCGAGATCCGAAAGGGCAGAAAAAGTTTACGGAACCTGTTTCCCTGCTCTAGATTCTGAACAAGCTGCAGAAACCTGAGTGCAGCTCAGGAAAGAAAAAGCAGGCAAAAAGTGTGACCCGCGGGTCAGGATTTTTTCAAAAAAATTAAAAGTATCCAAACCATCTCAAACTCACATCATATGATGCCCGAGATCCGAAAGGGCAGAAAAAGTTTACGGAACCTGTTTCCCTGCTCTAGATTCTGAACAAGCTGCAGAAACCTGAGTGCACGTCAGGAGAGAAAAAGCAGGCAAAAAGTGTGACCCGCGGGTCAGGATTTTTTCAAAAAAATGAAAAGTATCCAAAGCTTCTCAAACTCACGTCATATGATGCCCGAGATCCGGAAGGGCAGAAAAAGTTTACAGAACCTGTTTCCCTGCTCTAGATTCTGAACAAGCTGCAGAAACCTGAGTGCACCTCGGGAGAGAAAAAGCAGGCAAAAAGTGTGACCCGCGAGTCAGGATTTTTTCAAAAAAATGAAAAGTATCCAAAGCGTCTCAAACTCACGTCATATGATGCCCGAGATCCGAAAGGGCAGAAAAAGTTTACAGAACATGTTTCCCTGCTCTAGATTCTGAACAAGCTGCAGAAACCTGAGTGCACCTCGGGAGAGAAAAAGCAGGCAAAAAGTCTGACCCGCGGGTCAGGATTTTTTCAAAAAAATGAAAAGTATCCAAAGCGTCTCAAACTCACATCATATGATGCCCGAGATCCGAAAGGGCAGAAAAAGTTTACGGAACCTGTTTCCCTGCTCTAGATTCTGAACAAGCTGCAGAAACCTGAGTGCACTGCAGGATAGAAAAAGCAGGCAAAAAGTGTGACCCGCGGGTCAGGATTTTTTCAAAAAAATGAAAAGTATCCAAAGCATCTCAAACTCACGTCATATGATGCCCGAGATGCGAAAAGGCAGAAAAAGTTTACAGAACCTGTTTCCCTGCTGTAGATCCTGAACAAGCTGAAGAAACCTGAGTGCACTTCAGGAGAGAAAAAGCAGGCAAAAAGTGTGACCCCCGGGTCAGGATTTTTTCAAAAAAATGAAAAGTATCCAAAGCGTCTCAAACTCACATCATATGATGCCCGAGATCCGAAAGGGCAGAAAAAGTTTATGGAACCTGTTTCCCTGCTCTAGATTCTGAACAAGCTGCAGAAACCTGAGTGCAGCTCAGGAGAGAAAAAGCAGGCAAAAAGTGTGACCCGCGGGTCAGGATTTTTTCAAAAAAATGAAAAGTATCCAAAGCGTCTCAAACTCACGTCATATGATGCCCGATATCCGAAAGGGCAGAAAAAGTTTGCGGAACCTGTTTCCCTGCTCTAGATCCTGAACAAGCTGCAGAAACCTGAGTGCACTTCGGGAGAGAAAAAGCAGGCAAAAAGTGTGACCCGCCGGTCAGGATTTTTTCAAAAAAATGAAAAGTATCCAAAGCGTCTCAAACTCACATCATATGATGCCCGAGATCCGAAAGGGCAGAAAAAGTTTGCGGAACCTGTTTCCCTGCTCTAGATTCTGAACAAGCTGCAGAAACCTGAGTGCACTTCAGGAGAGAAAAAGCAGGCAAAAATTGTGACCCGCGGGTCAGGATTTTTTCAAAAAAATGAAAAGTATCCAAAGCATCTCAAACTCACATCATATGATGCCCGAGATCCGAAAGGGCAGAAAAAGTTTACGGAACCTGTTTCCCTTCTGAACAAGCTGCAGAAACCTGAGTGCACCTCAGGATGGAAAAAGCAGGCAAAAAGTGTGACCCGCGGGTCAGGATTTTTTCAAAAAAATGAAAAGTATCCAAAGCGTCTCAAACTCGCGTCATATGATGCCCGAGATCCGAAAGGGCAGAAAAAGTTTGCGGAACCTGTTTCCCTGCTCTAGATTCTGAACAAGCTGGAGAAACCTGAGTGCACCTCGGGAGAGAAAAAGCAGGCAAAAAGTGTGACCCGCGGGTCAGGATTTTTCCAAAAAAATGAAAAGTATCCAAAGCGTCTCAAACTCACGTCATATGATGCCCGAGATCCGAAAGGGCAGAAAAAGTTTACAGAACATGTTTCCCTGCTCTAGATTCTGAACAAGCTGCAGAAAAATGAGTGCAGCTCAGGAGAGTAAAAGCAGGCAAAAAGTCTGACCCACGGGTCAGGATTTTTTCAAAAAAATGAAAAGTATCCAAAGCGTCTCAAACTCACATCATATGATGCCCGAGATCCGAAAGGGCAGAAAAAGTTTACGGAACCTGTTTCCCTGCTCTAGATTCTGAACAAGCTGCAGAAACCTGAGTGCAGCTCAGGAAAGAAAAAGCAGGCAAAAAGTGTGACCCGCGCGTCAGGATTTTTTCAAAAAAATGAAAAGTATCCAAAGCGTCTCAAACTCACGTCATATGATGCCCGAGATCCGAAAGGGCAGAAAAAGTTTGCGGAACCTGTTTCCCTGCTCTAGATTCTGAACAAGCTGCAGAAACCTGAGTGCACCTCAGGAGAGAAAAAGCAGGCAAAAAGTGTGACCCGCGGGTCAGGATTTTTTCAAAAAAATGAAAAGTATCCAAAGCTTCTCAAACTCACGTCATATGATGCCCGAGATCCGGAAGGGCAGAAAAAGTTTACAGAACCTGTTTCCCTGCTCTAGATTCTGAACAAGCTGCAGAAACCTGAGTGCACCTCGGGAGAGAAAAAGCAGGCAAAAAGTCTGACCCGCGGGTCAGGATTTTTTCAAAAAAATGAAAAGTATCCAAAGCGTCTCAAACTCACATCATATGATGCCCGAGATCCGAAAGGGCAGAAAAAGTTTACGGAACCTGTTTCCCTGCTCTAGATTCTGAACAAGCTGCAGAAACCTGAGTGCACTGCAGGATAGAAAAAGCAGGCAAAAAGTGTGACCCGCGGGTCAGGATTTTTTCAAAAAAATGAAAAGTATCCAAAGTGTCTCAAACTCACGTCATATGATGCCCGAGATCCGAAAGGGCAGAAAAAGTTTGCGGAACCTGTTTCCCTGCTCTAGATTCTGAACAAGCTGCAGAAACCTGAGTGCAGCTCAGGAGAGAAAAAGAAGGCAAAATCTGTGACCCGCAGGGTCAGGATTTTTTCAAAAAAATGAAAAGTATCCAAAGCGTCTCAGACTCACGTCATATGATGCCCGAGATCCGAAAGGGCAGAAAAAGTTTGCGGAACCTGTTTCCCTGCTCTAGATTCTGAACAAGCTGCAGAAACCTGAGTGCAGCTCAGGAGAGAAAAAGAAGGCAAAAACTGTGACCCGCAGGGTCAGGATTTTTTCAAAAAAATGAAAAGTATCCAAAGCGTCTCAAACTCACGTCATATGATCCCCGAGATACGAAAGGGCAGAAAAAGTTTGCGGAACCTGTTTCCCTGCTCTAGATTCTGAACAAGCTGCAGAAACCTGAGTGCAGCTCAGGAGAGAAGAAGAAGGCAAAAAGTGTGACCCGCGCGTCAGGATTTTTTCAAAAAAATGAAAAGTATCCAAAGCGTCTCAAACTCACGTCATATGATGCCCGAGATCCGAAAGGGCAGAAAAAGTTTGCGGAACCTGTTTCCCTGCTCTAGATTCTGAACAAGCTGGAGAAACCTGAGTGCACCTCGGGAGAGAAAAAGCAGGCAAAAAGTGTAACCCGCGGGTCAGGATTTTTCCAAAAAAATGAAAAGTATCCAAAGCGTCTCAAACTCACGTCATATGATGCCCGAGATCCGAAAGGGCAGAAAAAGTTTACAGAACATGTTTCCCTGCTCTAGATTCTGAACAAGCTGCAGAAACCTGAGTGCAGCTCAGGAGAGAAAAAGCAGGCAAAAAGTCTGACCCACGGGTCAGGATTTTTTCAAAAAAATGAAAAGTATCCAAAGCGTCTCAAACTCACATCATATGATGCCCGAGATCCGAAAGGGCAGAAAAAGTTTACGGAACCTGTTTCCCTGCTCTAGATTCTGAACAAGCTGCAGAAACCTGAGTGCAGCTCAGGAAAGAAAAAGCAGGCAAAAAGTGTGACCCGCGCGTCAGGATTTTTTCAAAAAAATGAAAAGTATCCAAAGCGTCTCAAACTCACGTCATATGATGCCCGAGATCCGAAAGGGCAGAAAAAGTTTGCGGAACCTGTTTCCCTGCTCTAGATTCTGAACAAGCTGCAGAAACCTGAGTGCAGCTCAGGAGAGAAAAAGAAGGCAATATCTGTGACCCGCAGGGTCAGGATTTTTTCCAAAAAATGAAAAGTATCCAAAGCGTCTCAGACTCACGTCATATGATGCCCGAGATCCGAAAGGGCAGAAAAAGTTTGCGGAACCTGTTTCCCTGCTCTAGATTCTGAACAAGCTGCAGAAACCTGAGTGCAGCTCAGGAGAGAAAAAGAAGGCAAAAAGTGTGACCCGCGGGTGAGGATTTTTTCAAAAAAATGAAAAGTATCCAAAGCGTCTCAAACTCACGTCATATGATCCCCGAGATCCGAAAGGGCAGAAAAAGTTTGCGGAACCTGTTTCCCTGCTCTAGATTCTGAACAAGCTGCAGAAACCTGAGTGCAGCTCAGGAGAGAAAAAGAAGGCAAAAAGTGTGAGCCGCAGGGTCAGGATTTTTTCAAAAAAATGAAAAGTATCCAAAGCGTCTCAAACTCACGTCATATGATGCCCGAGATCCGAAAGGGCAGAAAAAGTTTGCGGAACCTGTTTCCCTGCTCTAGATTCTGAACAAGCTGCAGAAACCTGAGTGCAGCTCAGGAGAGAAAAAGAAGGCAAAAACTGTGACCCGCAGGGTCAGGATTTTTTCAAAAAAATGAAAAGTATCCAAAGCATCTCAGACTCACGTCATATGATGCCCGAGATCCAAAAGGGCAGAAAAAGTTTGCGGAACCTGTTTCCCTGCTCTAGATTCTGAACAAGCTGCAGAAACCTGAGTGCACCTAGGGAGAGAAAAAGCAGGCAAAAAGTGTGACCCGCAGGGTCAGGATTTTTTCAAAAAATGAAAAGTATCCAAAGCGTCTCAGACTCACGTCATATGATGCCCGAGATCCAAAAGGGCAGAAAAAGTTTGCGGAACCTGTTTCCCTGCTCTAGATTCTGAACAAGCTGCAGAAACCTGAGTGCAGCTCAGGAAAGAAAAAGCAGGCAAAAAGTGTGACCCGCGGGTCAGGATTTTTTCAAAAAAATGAAAAGTATCCAAAGCATCTCAAACTCACGTCATATGATGCCCGAGATCCGAAAAGGCAGAAAAAGTTTGCAGAACTTGTTTCCCTGCTCTAGATTCTGAACAAGCTGCAGAAACCTGAGTGCACTGCAGGAGAGAAAAAGCAGGCAAAAAGTGTGACCCGTGTGTCAGGATTTTTTCAAAAAAATGAAAAGTATCCAAAGCGTCTCAAACTCACATCATATGATGCCCGAGATCCGAAAGGGCAGAAAAAGTTTACGGAACCTGTTTCCCTGCTCTAGATTCTGAACAAGCTGCAGAAACCTGAGTGCACCTCAGGAAAGAAAAAGCAGGCAAAATGTGTGACCCGCGGGTCAGGATTTTTCCAAAAAAATGAAAAGTATCCAAAGCTTCTCAAACTCACGTCATATGATGCCCGAGATCCGAAAAGGCAGAAAAAGTTTGCGGAACCTGTTTCCCTGCTCTAGATTCTGAACAAGCTACAGAAACCTGAGTGCACTTCAGGAGAGAAAAAGCAGGCAAAAAGTGTGACCCGCGGGTCAGGATTTTTTCAAAAAAATGAAAAGTATGCAAAGCGTCTCAGACTCGCGTCATATGATGCCCGAGATCTGAAAGGGCAGAAAAAGTTTGCGGAACCTGTTTCCCTGCTCTAGATTCTGAACAAGCTGCAGAAACCTGAGTGCAGCTCAGGAGAGAAAAAGAAGGCAAACGCGCGTCAGGATTTTTTCAAAAAAATGAAAAGTATCCAAAGCGTCTCAAACTCACGTCATATGATGGCCGAGATCCAAAAGGGCAGAAAAAGTTTGCGGAACCTGTTTCCCTGCTCTTGATTCTGAACAAGCTGCAGAAACCTGAGTGCAGCTCAGGAGAGAAAAAGAAGGCAAAAACTGTGACCCGCAGGGTCAGGATTTTTTCAAAATAATGAAAAGTATCCAAAGCGTCTCAGACTCGCGTCATATGATGCCCGAGATCCGAAAGGGCAGAAAAAGTTTGCGGAACCTGTTTCCCTGCTCTAGATTCTGAACAAGCTGCAGAAACCTGAGTGCAGCTCAGGAGAGAAGAAGAAGGCAAAAACTGTGACCCGCGGGTCAGGATTTTTTCAAAAAAATGAAAAGTATCCAAAGCGTCTCAGACTCACATCATATGATGCCCGAGATCCGAAAGGGCAGAAAAAGTTTGCGGAACCTGTTTCCCTGCTCTAGATTCTGAACAAGCTGCAGAAACCTGAGTGCAGCTCAGGAGAGAAGAAGAAGGCAAACGCGGGTCAGGATTTTTTCAAAAAAATGAAAAGTATCCAAAGCGTCTCAGACTCACGTCATATGATGCCCGAGATCCGAAAGGGCAGAAAAAGTTTGCGGAACCTGTTTCCCTGCTCTAGATTCTGAACAAGCTGCAGAAACCTGAGTGCAGCTCAGGAAAGAAAAAGCAGGCAAAAAGTGTGACCCGCGGGTCAGGATTTTTTCAAAAAAATGAAAAGTATCCAAAGCGTCTCAAACTCACGTCATATGATGCCCGAGATCCGAAAAGGCAGAAAAAGTTTGCAGAACTTGTTTCCCTGCTCTAGATTCTGAACAAGCTGCAGAAACCTGAGTGCACTGCAGGAGAGAAAAAGCAGGCAAAAAGTGTGACCCGTGTGTCAGGATTTTTTCAAAAAAATGAAAAGTATCCAAAGCGTCTCAAACTCACATCATATGATGCCCGAGATCCGAAAGGGCAGAAAAAGTTTACGGACCCTGTTTCCCTGCTCTAGATTCTGAACAAGCTGCAGAAACCTGAGTGCAGCTCAGGAGAGAAAAAGAAGGCAAAAACTGTGACCCGCAGGGTCAGGATTTTTTCAAAAAAATGAAAAGTATTCAAAGTGTCTCAAACTCGCGTCATATGATCCCCGAGTTCCGAAAGGGCAGAAAAAGTTTGCGGAACCTGTTTCCCTGCTCTAGATTCTGAACAAGCTGCAGATACCTGAGTGCAGCTCAGGAGAGAAAAAGCAGGCAAAAAGTGTGACCCGCGGGTCAGGATTTTTTCAAAAAAATGAAAAGTATCCAAAGCGTCTCAAACTCGCGTCATATGACGCCCGAGATCCGAAAGGGCAGAAAAAGTTTGCGGAACCTGTTTCCCTGCTCTAGATTCTGAACAAGCTGCAGATACCTGAGTGCAGCTCAGGAGAGAAAAAGAAGGCAAAACTGTGACCCGCGGGTCAGGATTTTTTCAAAAAAATGAAAAGTATCCAAAGCGTCTCAAACTCACGTCATATGATGCCCGAGATCCGAAAGGGCAGAAAAAGATTGCGGAACCTGTTTCCCTGCTCTAGATTCTGAACAAGCTGCAGAAACCTGAGTGCAGCTCAGGAGAGAAAAAGAAGGCAAAAACTGTGACCCGCAGGGTCAGGATTTTTTCAAAAAAATGAAAAGTATCCAAAGCGTCTCAAACTCACGTCATATGATGCCCGAGATCCGAAAAGGCAGAAAAAGTTTGCGGAACCTGTTTCCCTGCTCTAGATTCTGAACAAGCTGCAGAAACCTGAGTGCACTTCAGGAGAGAAAAAGCAGGCAAACAGTGTGACCCGCGGGTCAGGATTTTTTCAAAAAAATGAAAAGTATCCAAAGCATCTCAAACTCACATCATATGATGCCCGAGGTCCGAAAGGGCAGAAAAAGTTTACGCAACCTGTTTCCCTGCTCTAGATTCTGAACAAGCTGCAGAAACCTGAGTGCACCTCAGGAGAGAAAAAGCAGGCAAAAAGTGTGACCCGCGGGTCAGGATTTTTTCAAAAAAATGAAAAGTATCCAAAGCGTCTCAAACTCGCGTCATATCATGCCCGAGATCCGAAAGGGCAGAAAAAGTTTGCGGAACCTGTTTCCCTGCTCTAGATTCTGAACAAGCTGCAGAAACCTGAGTGCACCTCGGGAGAGAAAAAGCAGGCAAAAAGTGTAACCCGCGGGTCAGGATTTTTCCAAAAAAATGAAAAGTATCCAAAGCGTCTCAAACTCACGTCATATGATGCCCGAGATCCGAAAGGGCAGAAAAAGTTTACAGAACATGTTTCCCTGCTCTAGATTCTGAACAAGCTGCAGAAACCTGAGTGCAGCTCAGGAGAGAAAAAGCAGGCAAAACGTCTGACCCACGGGTCAGGATTTTTTCAAAAAAATGAAAAGTATCCAAAGCGTCTCAAACTCACATCATATGATGCCCGAGATCCGAAAGGGCAGAAAAAGTTTACGGAACCTGTTTCCCTGCTCTAGATTCTGAACAAGCTGCAGAAACCTGAGTGCAGCTCTGGAAAGAAAAAGCAGGCAAAAAGTGTGACCCGCGCGTCAGGATTTTTTCAAAAAAATGAAAAGTATCCAAAGCGTCTCAAACTCACGTCATATGATGCCCGAGATCCGAAAGGGCAGAAAAAGTTTGCGGAACCTGTTTCCCTGCTCTAGATTCTGAACAAGCTGCAGAAACCTGAGTGCAGCTCAGGAGAGAAGAAGAAGGCAAAAACTGTGACCCGCGGGTCAGGATTTTTTCAAAAAAATGAAAAGTATCCAAAGCGTCTCAGACTTGCGTCATATGATGCCCGAGATCTGAAAGGGCAGAAAAAGTTTGCGGAAGCTGTTTCCCTGCTCTACATTCTGAACAAGCTGCAGAAACCGGAGTGCAGCTCAGGAGAGAAAAAGAAGGCAAACGCGGGTCAGGATTTTTCCAAAAAAATGAAAAGTATCCAAAGCGTCTCAAACTCACGTCATATGATGCCCGAGATCCGAAAGGGCAGAAAAAGTTTACAGAACATGTTTCCCTGCTCTAGATTCTGAACAAGCTGCAGAAACCTGAGTGCAGCTCAGGAGAGGAAAAGCAGGCAAAAAGTCTGACCCACGGGTCAGGATTTTTTCAAAAAAATGAAAAGTATCCAAAGCGTCTCAAACTCACATCATATGATGCCCGAGATCCGAAAGGGCAGAAAAAGTTTACGGAACCTGTTTCCCTGCTCTAGATTCTGAACAAGCTGCAGAAACCTGAGTGCAGCTCAGGAAAGAAAAAGCAGGCAAAAAGTGTGACCCGCGCGTCAGGATTTTTTCAAAAAAATGAAAAGTATCCAAAGCGTCTCAAACTCACGTCATATGATGCCCGAGATCCGAAAGGGCAGAAAAAGTTTGCGGAACCTGTTTCCCTGCTCTAGATTCTGAACAAGCTGCAGAAACCTGAGTGCAGCTCAGGAGAGAAAAAGAAGGCAATATCTGTGACCCGCAGGGTCAGGATTTTTTCCAAAAAATGAAAAGTATCCAAAGCGTCTCAGACTCACGTCATATGATGCCCGAGATCCGAAAGGGCAGAAAAAGTTTGCGGAACCTGTTTCCCTGCTCTAGATTCTGAACAAGCTGCAGAAACCTGAGTGCAGCTCAGGAGAGAAAAAGAAGGCAAAAAGTGTGACCCGCGGGTCAGGATTTTTTCAAAAAAATGAAAAGTATCCAAAGCGTCTCAAACTCACGTCATATGATCCCCGAGATCCGAAAGGGCAGAAAAAGTTTGCGGAACCTGTTTCCCTGCTCTAGATTCTGAACAAGCTGCAGAAACCTGAGTGCAGCTCAGGAGAGAAAAAGAAGGCAAAAAGTGTGAGCCGCAGGGTCAGGATTTTTTCAAAAAAATGAAAAGTATCCAAAGCGTCTCAAACTCACGTCATATGATGCCCGAGATCCGAAAGGGCAGAAAAAGTTTGCGGAACCTGTTTCCCTGCTCTAGATTCTGAACAAGCTGCAGAAACCTGAGTGCAGCTCAGGAGAGAAAAAGAAGGCAAAAACTGTGACCCGCAGGGTCAGGATTTTTTCAAAAAAATGAAAAGTATCCAAAGCATCTCAGACTCACGTCATATGATGCCCGAGATCCAAAAGGGCAGAAAAAGTTTGCGGAACCTGTTTCCCTGCTCTAGATTCTGAACAAGCTGCAGAAACCTGAGTGCACCTAGGGAGAGAAAAAGCAGGCAAAAAGTGTGTCCCGCGGGTCAGGATTTTTTCAAAAAATGAAAAGTATCCAAAGCGTCTCAGACTCACGTCATATGATGCCCGAGATCCGAAAGGGCAGAAAAAGTTTGCGGAACCTGTTTCCCTGCTCTAGATTCTGAACAAGCTGCAGAAACCTGAGTGCAGCTCAGGAGAGAAAAAGAAGGCAAAAACTGTGACCCGCAGGGTCAGGATTTTTTCAAAAAATGAAAAGTATCCAAAGCGTCTCAGACTCACGTCATATGATGCCCGAGATCCAAAAGGGCAGAAAAAGTTTGCGGAACCTGTTTCCCTGCTCTAGATTCTGAACAAGCTGCAGAAACCTGAGTGCAGCTCAGGAAAGAAAAAGCAGGCAAAAAGTGTGACCCGCGGGTCAGGATTTTTTCAAAAAAATGAAAAGTATCCAAAGCATCTCAAACTCACGTCATATGATGCCCGAGATCCGAAAAGGCAGAAAAAGTTTGCAGAACTTGTTTCCCTGCTCTAGATTCTGAACAAGCTGCAGAAACCTGAGTGCACTGCAGGAGAGAAAAAGCAGGCAAAAAGTGTGACCCGTGTGTCAGGATTTTTTCAAAAAAATGAAAAGTATCCAAAGCGTCTCAAACTCACATCATATGATGCCCGAGATCCGAAAGGGCAGAAAAAGTTTACGGAACCTGTTTCCCTGCTCTAGATTCTGAACAAGCTGCAGAAACCTGAGTGCACCTCAGGAAAGAAAAAGCAGGCAAAATGTGTGACCCGCGGGTCAGGATTTTTCCAAAAAAATGAAAAGTATCCAAAGCTTCTCAAACTCACGTCATATGATGCCCGAGATCCGAAAAGGCAGAAAAAGTTTGCGGAACCTGTTTCCCTGCTCTAGATTCTGAACAAGCTACAGAAACCTGAGTGCACTTCAGGAGAGAAAAAGCAGGCAAAAAGTGTGACCCGCGGGTCAGGATTTTTTCAAAAAAATGAAAAGTATGCAAAGCGTCTCAGACTCGCGTCATATGATGCCCGAGATCTGAAAGGGCAGAAAAAGTTTGCGGAACCTGTTTCCCTGCTCTAGATTCTGAACAAGCTGCAGAAACCTGAGTGCAGCTCAGGAGAGAAAAAGAAGGCAAACGCGCGTCAGGATTTTTTCAAAAAAATGAAAAGTATCCAAAGCGTCTCAAACTCACGTCATATGATGGCCGAGATCCAAAAGGGCAGAAAAAGTTTGCGGAACCTGTTTCCCTGCTCTTGATTCTGAACAAGCTGCAGAAACCTGAGTGCAGCTCAGGAGAGAAAAAGAAGGCAAAAACTGTGACCCGCAGGGTCAGGATTTTTTCAAAATAATGAAAAGTATCCAAAGCGTCTCAGACTCGCGTCATATGATGCCCGAGATCCGAAAGGGCAGAAAAAGTTTGCGGAACCTGTTTCCCTGCTCTAGATTCTGAACAAGCTGCAGAAACCTGAGTGCAGCTCAGGAGAGAAGAAGAAGGCAAAAACTGTGACCCGCGGGTCAGGATTTTTTCAAAAAAATGAAAAGTATCCAAAGCGTCTCAGACTCACATCATATGATGCCCGAGATCCGAAAGGGCAGAAAAAGTTTGCGGAACCTGTTTCCCTGCTCTAGATTCTGAACAAGCTGCAGAAACCTGAGTGCAGCTCAGGAGAGAAGAAGAAGGCAAACGCGGGTCAGGATTTTTTCAAAAAAATGAAAAGTATCCAAAGCGTCTCAGACTCACGTCATATGATGCCCGAGATCCGAAAGGGCAGAAAAAGTTTGCGGAACCTGTTTCCCTGCTCTAGATTCTGAACAAGCTGCAGAAACCTGAGTGCAGCTCAGGAAAGAAAAAGCAGGCAAAAAGTGTGACCCGCGGGTCAGGATTTTTTCAAAAAAATGAAAAGTATCCAAAGCGTCTCAAACTCACGTCATATGATGCCCGAGATCCGAAAAGGCAGAAAAAGTTTGCAGAACTTGTTTCCCTGCTCTAGATTCTGAACAAGCTGCAGAAACCTGAGTGCACTGCAGGAGAGAAAAAGCAGGCAAAAAGTGTGACCCGTGTGTCAGGATTTTTTCAAAAAAATGAAAAGTATCCAAAGCGTCTCAAACTCACATCATATGATGCCCGAGATCCGAAAGGGCAGAAAAAGTTTACGGACCCTGTTTCCCTGCTCTAGATTCTGAACAAGCTGCAGAAACCTGAGTGCAGCTCAGGAGAGAAAAAGAAGGCAAAAACTGTGACCCGCAGGGTCAGGATTTTTTCAAAAAAATGAAAAGTATTCAAAGTGTCTCAAACTCGCGTCATATGATCCCCGAGTTCCGAAAGGGCAGAAAAAGTTTGCGGAACCTGTTTCCCTGCTCTAGATTCTGAACAAGCTGCAGATACCTGAGTGCAGCTCAGGAGAGAAAAAGCAGGCAAAAAGTGTGACCCGCGGGTCAGGATTTTTTCAAAAAAATGAAAAGTATCCAAAGCGTCTCAAACTCGCGTCATATGACGCCCGAGATCCGAAAGGGCAGAAAAAGTTTGCGGAACCTGTTTCCCTGCTCTAGATTCTGAACAAGCTGCAGATACCTGAGTGCAGCTCAGGAGAGAAAAAGAAGGCAAAACTGTGACCCGCGGGTCAGGATTTTTTCAAAAAAATGAAAAGTATCCAAAGCGTCTCAAACTCACGTCATATGATGCCCGAGATCCGAAAGGGCAGAAAAAGATTGCGGAACCTGTTTCCCTGCTCTAGATTCTGAACAAGCTGCAGAAACCTGAGTGCAGCTCAGGAGAGAAAAAGAAGGCAAAAACTGTGACCCGCAGGGTCAGGATTTTTTCAAAAAAATGAAAAGTATCCAAAGCGTCTCAAACTCACGTCATATGATGCCCGAGATCCGAAAAGGCAGAAAAAGTTTGCGGAACCTGTTTCCCTGCTCTAGATTCTGAACAAGCTGCAGAAACCTGAGTGCACTTCAGGAGAGAAAAAGCAGGCAAACAGTGTGACCCGCGGGTCAGGATTTTTTCAAAAAAATGAAAAGTATCCAAAGCATCTCAAACTCACATCATATGATGCCCGAGGTCCGAAAGGGCAGAAAAAGTTTACGCAACCTGTTTCCCTGCTCTAGATTCTGAACAAGCTGCAGAAACCTGAGTGCACCTCAGGAGAGAAAAAGCAGGCAAAAAGTGTGACCCGCGGGTCAGGATTTTTTCAAAAAAATGAAAAGTATCCAAAGCGTCTCAAACTCGCGTCATATCATGCCCGAGATCCGAAAGGGCAGAAAAAGTTTGCGGAACCTGTTTCCCTGCTCTAGATTCTGAACAAGCTGCAGAAACCTGAGTGCAGCTCAGGAGAGAAAAAGCAGGCAAAAAGTGTAACCCGCGGGTCAGGATTTTTCCAAAAAAATGAAAAGTATCCAAAGCGTCTCAAACTCACGTCATATGATGCCCGAGATCCGAAAGGGCAGAAAAAGTTTACAGAACATGTTTCCCTGCTCTAGATTCTGAACAAGCTGCAGAAACCTGAGTGCAGCTCAGGAGAGAAAAAGCAGGCAAAAAGTCTGACCCACGGGTCAGGATTTTTTCAAAAAAATGAAAAGTATCCAAAGCGTCTCAAACTCACATCATATGATGCCCGAGATCCGAAAGGGCAGAAAAAGTTTACGGAACCTGTTTCCCTGCTCTAGATTCTGAACAAGCTGCAGAAACCTGAGTGCAGCTCTGGAAAGAAAAAGCAGGCAAAAAGTGTGACCCGCGCGTCAGGATTTTTTCAAAAAAATGAAAAGTATCCAAAGCGTCTCAAACTCACGTCATATGATGCCCGAGATCCGAAAGGGCAGAAAAAGTTTGCGGAACCTGTTTCCCTGCTCTAGATTCTGAACAAGCTGCAGAAACCTGAGTGCAGCTCAGGAGAGAAGAAGAAGGCAAAAACTGTGACCCGCGGGTCAGGATTTTTTCAAAAAAATGAAAAGTATCCAAAGCGTCTCAGACTTGCGTCATATGATGCCCGAGATCTGAAAGGGCAGAAAAAGTTTGCGGAAGCTGTTTCCCTGCTCTACATTCTGAACAAGCTGCAGAAACCGGAGTGCAGCTCAGGAGAGAAAAAGAAGGCAAACGCGGGTCAGGATTTTTTCAAAAAAATGAAAAGTATCCAAAGCGTCTCAGACTCACGTCATATGATGCCCGAGATCCGAAAGGGCAGAAAAAGTTTGCGGAACCTGTTTCCCTGCTCTAGATTCTGAACAAGCTGCAGAAACCTGAGTGCAGCTCAGGAGAGAAAAAGAAGGCAAAAAGTGTGACCCGCGGGTCAGGATTTTTTCAAAAAAATGAAAAGTATCTAAAGCGTCTCAAACTCACGTCATATGATGCCCGAGATCCGAAAGGGCAGAAAAAGTTTGCGGAACCTGTTTCCCTGCTCTAGATTCTGAACAAGCTGCAGAAACCTGAGTGCAGCTCAGGAGAGAAAAAGAAGGCAAAAACTGTGACCCGCAGGGTCAGGATTTTTTCAAAAAAATGAAAAGTATCCAAAGCGTCTCAGACTCACGTCATATGATGCCCGAGATCCGAAAGGGCAGAAAAAGTTTGCGGAACCTGTTTCCCTGCTCTAGATTCTGAACAAGCTGCAGAAACCTGAGTGCAGCTCAGGAGAGAAAAAGAAGGCAAAAACTGTGACCCGTGGGTCAGGATTTTTTCAAAAAAATGAAAAGTATTCAAACCGTCTCAAACTCGCGTCATATGATCCCCGAGTTCCGAAAGGGCAGAAAAAGTTTGCGGAACCTGTTTCCCTGCTCTACATTCTGAACAAGCTGCAGAAACCGGAGTGCAGCTCAGGAGAGAAAAAGAAGGCAAACGCGGGTCAGGATTTTTTCAAAAAAATGAAAAGTATCCAAAGCGTCTCAGACTCACGTCATATGATGCCCGAGATCCGAAAGGGCAGAAAAAGTTTGCGGAACCTGTTTCCCTGCTCTAGATTCTGAACAAGCTGCAGAAACCTGAGTGCAGCTCAGGAGAGAAAAAGAAGGCAAAAACTGTGACCCGCAGGGTCAGGATTTTTTCAAAAAAATGAAAAGTATCCAAAGCGTCTCAGACTCACGTCATATGATGCCCGAGATCCGAAAGGGCAGAAAAAGTTTGCGGAACCTGTTTCCCTGCTCTAGATTCTGAACAAGCTGCAGAAACCTGAGTGCAGCTCATTAGAGAAAAAGAAGGCAAAAAGTGTGACCCGCGGGTCAGGATTTTTTCAAAAAAATGAAAACTATCCAAAGCGTCTCAAACTCACGTCATATGATGCCCGAGATCCGAAAGGGCAGAAAAAGTTTGCGGAACCTGTTTCCCTGCTCTAGATTCTGAACAAGCTGCAGAAACCTGAGTGCAGCTCAGGAGAGAAAAAGAAGGCAAAAACTGTGACCCGCAGGGTCAGGATTTTTTCAAAAAAATGAAAAGTATCCAAAGCGTCTCAGACTCACGTCATATGATGCCCGAGATCCGAAAGGGCAGAAAAAGTTTGCGGAACCTGTTTCCCTGCTCTAGATTCTGAACAAGCTGCAGAAACCTGAGTGCAGCTCAGGAGAGAAAAAGAAGGCAAAAACTGTGACCCGCAGGGTCAGGATTTTTTCAAAAAAATGAAAAGTATCCAAAGCGTCTCAGACTCACGTCATATGATGCCCGAGATCCGAAAGGGCAGAAAAAGTTTGCGGAACCTGTTTCCCTGCTCTAGATTCTGAACAAGCTGCAGAAACCTGAGTGCAGCTCAGGAGAGAAAAAGCAGGCAAAAAGTCTGACCCACGGGTCAGGATTTTTTCAAAAAAATGAAAAGTATCCAAAGCGTCTCAAACTCACATCATATGATGCCCGAGATCCGAAAGGGCAGAAAAAGTTTACGGAACCTGTTTCCCTGCTCTAGATTCTGAACAAGCTGCAGAAACCTGAGTGCAGCTCTGGAAAGAAAAAGCAGGCAAAAAGTGTGACCCGCGCGTCAGGATTTTTTCAAAAAAATGAAAAGTATCCAAAGCGTCTCAAACTCACGTCATATGATGCCCGAGATCCGAAAGGGCAGAAAAAGTTTGCAGAACCTGTTTCCCTGCTCTAGATTCTGAACAAGCTGCAGAAACCTGAGTGCAGCTCAGGAGAGAAGAAGAAGGCAAAAACTGTGACCCACGGGTCAGGATTTTTTCAAAAAAATGAAAAGTATCCAAAGCGTCTCAGACTTGCGTCATATGATGCCCGAGATCTGAAAGGGCAGAAAAAGTTTGCGGAAGCTGTTTCCCTGCTCTACATTCTGAACAAGCTGCAGAAACCGGAGTGCAGCTCAGGAGAGAAAAAGAAGGCAAACGCGGGTCAGGATTTTTTCAAAAAAATGAAAAGTATCCAAAGCGTCTCAGACTCACGTCATATGATGCCCGAGATCCGAAAGGGCAGAAAAAGTTTGCGGAACCTGTTTCCCTGCTCTAGATTCTGAACAAGCTGCAGAAACCTGAGTGCAGCTCAGGAGAGAAAAAGAAGGCAAAAAGTGTGACCCGCGGGTCAGGATTTTTTCAAAAAAATGAAAAGTATCCTAAGCGTCTCAAACTCACGTCATATGATGCCCGAGATCCGAAAGGGCAGAAAAAGTTTGCGGAACCTGTTTCCCTGCTCTAGATTCTGAACAAGCTGCAGAAACCTGAGTGCAGCTCAGGAGAGAAAAAGAAGGCAAAAACTGTGACCCGCAGGGTCAGGATTTTTTCAAAAAAATGAAAAGTATCCAAAGCGTCTCAGACTCACGTCATATGATGCCCGAGATCCGAAAGGGCAGAAAAAGTTTGCGGAACCTGTTTCCCTGCTCTAGATTCTGAACAAGCTGCAGAAACCTGAGTGCAGCTCAGGAGAGAAAAAGAAGGCAAAAACTGTGACCCGTGGGTCAGGATTTTTTCAAAAAAATGAAAAGTATTCAAACCGTCTCAAACTCGCGTCATATGATCCCCGAGTTCCAAAAGGGCAGAAAAAGTTTGCGGAACCTGTTTCCCTGCTCTACATTCTGAACAAGCTGCAGAAACCGGAGTGCAGCTCAGGAGAGAAAAAGAAGGCAAACGCGGGTCAGGATTTTTTCAAAAAAATGAAAAGTATCCAAAGCGTCTCAGACTCACGTCATATGATGCCCGAGATCCGAAAGGGCAGAAAAAGTTTGCGGAACCTGTTTCCCTGCTCTAGATTCTGAACAAGCTGCAGAAACCTGAGTGCAGCTCAGGAGAGAAAAAGAAGGCAAAAACTGTGACCCGCAGGGTCAGGATTTTTTCAAAAAAATGAAAAGTATCCAAAGCGTCTCAGACTCACGTCATATGATGCCCGAGATCCGAAAGGGCAGAAAAAGTTTGCGGAACCTGTTTCCCTGCTCTAGATTCTGAACAAGCTGCAGAAACCTGAGTGCAGCTCATTAGAGAAAAAGAAGGCAAAAAGTGTGACCCGCGGGTCAGGATTTTTTCAAAAAAATGAAAACTATCCAAAGCGTCTCAAACTCACGTCATATGATGCCCGAGATCCGAAAGGGCAGAAAAAGTTTGCGGAACCTGTTTCCCTGCTCTAGATTCTGAACAAGCTGCAGAAACCTGAGTGCAGCTCAGGAGAGAAAAAGAAGGCAAAAACTGTGACCCGCAGGGTCAGGATTTTTTCAAAAAAATGAAAAGTATCCAAAGCGTCTCAGACTCACGTCATATGATGCCCGAGATCCGAAAGGGCAGAAAAAGTTTGCGGAACCTGTTTCCCTGCTCTAGATTCTGAACAAGCTGCAGAAACCTGAGTGCAGCTCAGGAGAGAAAAAGAAGGCAAAAACTGTGACCCGCAGGGTCAGGATTTTTTCAAAAAAATGAAAAGTATCCAAAGCGTCTCAGACTCACGTCATATGATGCCCGAGATCCGAAAGGGCAGAAAAAGTTTGCGGAACCTGTTTCCCTGCTCTAGATTCTGAACAGGCTGCAGAAACCTGAGTGCAGCTCAGGAGAGAAAAAGAAGGCAAAAACTGTGACCCGCAGGGTCAGGATTTTTTCAAAAAAATGAAAAGTATCCAAAGCGTCTCAGACTCACGTCATATGATGCCCGAGATCCAAAAGGGCAGAAAAAGTTTGCGGAACCTGTTTCCCTGCTCTAGATTCTGAACAAGCTGCAGAAACCTGAGTGCAGCTCAGGAAAGAAAAAGCAGGCAAAAAGTGTGACCCGCGGGTCAGGATTTTTTCAAAAAAATGAAAAGTATCCAAAGCGTCTCAGACTCACGTCATATGATGCCCGAGATCCGAAAGGGCAGAAAAAGTTTGCGGAACCTGTTTCCCTCCTCTAGATTCTGAACAAGCTGCAGAAACCTGAGTGCAGCTCATTAGAGAAAAAGCAGGCAAAAAGTGTGACCCGCGGGTCAGGATTTTTTCAAAAAAATGAAAACTATCCAAAGCGTCTCAAACTCACGTCATATGATGCCCGAGATCCGAAAGGGCAGAAAAAGTTTACGGAACCTGTTTCCCTGCTCTAGATTCTGAACAAGCTGCAGAAACCTGAGTGCAGCTCAGGAGAGAAAAAGAAGGCAAACACTGTGACCCGCAGGGTCAGGATTTTTTCAAAAAAATGAAAAGTATCCAAAGCGTCTCAAACTCGCGTCATATGATCCCCGAGTTCCGAAAGGGCAGAAAAAGTTTGCGGAACCTGTTTCCCTGCTCTAGATTCTGAACAAGCTGCAGATACCTGAGTGCAGCTCAGGAGAGAAAAAGAAGGCAAAACTGTGACCCGCAGGGTCAGGATTTTTTCAAAAAAATGAAAAGTATCCAAAGCGTCTCAAACTCACGTCATATGATGCCCGAGATCCGAAAGGGCAGAAAAAGATTGCGGAACCTGTTTCCCTGCTCTAGATTCTGAACAAGCTGCAGAAACCTGAGTGCAGCTCAGGAGAGAAAAAGAAGGCAAAAACTGTGACCCGCAGGGTCAGGATTTTTTCAAAAAAATGAAAAGTATCCAAAGCATCTCAAACTCACATCATATGATGCCCGAGATCCGAAAGGGCAGAAAAAGTTTACGGAACCTGTTTCCCTGCTCTAGATTCTGAACAAGCTGCAGAAACCTGAGTGCACCTCAGGAGAGAAAAAGCAGGCAAAAAGTGTGACCCGCGGGTCAGGATTTTTTCAAAAAAATGAAAAGTATCCAAAGCGTCTCAAACTCGCGTCATATGATGCCCGAGATCCGAAAGGGCAGAAAAAGTTTGCGGAACCTGTTTCCCTGCTCTAGATTCTGAACAAGCTGCAGAAACCTGAGTGCACCTCGGGAGAGAAAAAGCAGGCAAAAAGTGTAACCCGCGGGTCAGGATTTTTCCAAAAAAATGAAAAGTATCCAAAGCGTCTCAAACTCACGTCATATGATGCCCGAGATCCGAAAGGGCAGAAAAAGTTTACAGAACATGTTTCCCTGCTCTAGATTCTGAACAAGCTGCAGAAACCTGAGTGCAGCTCAGGAGAGAAAAAGCAGGCAAAAAGTCTGACCCACGGGTCAGGATTTTTTCAAAAAAATGAAAAGTATCCAAAGCGTCTCAAACTCACATCATATGATGCCCGAGATCCGAAAGGGCAGAAAAAGTTTACGGAACCTGTTTCCCTGCTCTAGATTCTGAACAAGCTGCAGAAACCTGATTGCAGCTCAGGAAAGAAAAAGCAGGCAATAAGTGTGACCCGCGCGTCAGGATTTTTTCAAAAAAATGAAAAGTATCCAAAGCGTCTCAAACTCACGTCATATGATGCCCGAGATCCGAAAGGGCAGAAAAGGTTTGCGGAACCTGTTTCCCTGCTCTACATTCTGAACAAGCTGCAGAAACCGGAGTGCAGCTCAGGAGAGAAAAAGAAGGCAAACGCGGGTCAGGATTTTTTCAAAAAAATGAAAAGTATCCAAAGCGTCTCAGACTCACGTCATATGATGCCCGAGATCCGAAAGGGCAGAAAAAGTTTGCGGAACCTGTTTCCCTGCTCTAGATTCTGAACAAGCTGCAGAAACCTGAGTGCAGCTCAGGAGAGAAAAAGAAGGCAAAAACTGTGACCCGCAGGGTCAGGATTTTTTCAAAAAAATGAAAAGTATCCAAAGCGTCTCAGACTCACGTCATATGATGCCCGAGATCCGAAAGGGCAGAAAAAGTTTGCGGAACCTGTTTCCCTGCTCTAGATTCTGAACAAGCTGCAGAAACCTGAGTGCAGCTCAGGAGAGAAAAAGAAGGCAAAAACTGTGACCCGTGGGTCAGGATTTTTTCAAAAAAATGAAAAGTATTCAAAGCGTCTCAAACTCGCGTCATATGATCCCCGAGTTCCGAAAGGGCAGAAAAAGTTTGCGGAACCTGTTTCCCTGCTCTAGATTCTGAACATGCTGCAGAAACCTGATTGCAGCTCAGGAAAGAAAAAGCAGGCAAAAAGTGTGACCCGCGCGTCAGGATTTTTTCAAAAAAATGAAAAGTATCCAAAGCGTCTCAAACTCACGTCATATGATGCCCGAGATCCGAAAGGGCAGAAAAAGTTTGCGGAACCTGTTTCCCTGCTCTAGATTCTGAACAAGCTGCAGAAACCTGAGTGCAGCTCAGGAGAGAAGAAGAAGGCAAAAACTGTGACCCGCGGGTCAGGATTTTTTCAAAAAAATGAAAAGTATCCAAAGCGTCTCAGACTCGCGTCATATGATGCCCGAGATCTGAAAGGGCAGAAAAAGTTTGCGGAACCTGTTTCCCTGCTCTACATTCTGAACAAGCTGCAGAAACCGGAGTGCAGCTCACGAGAGAAAAAGAAGGCAAACGCGGGTCAGGATTTTTTCAAAAAAATGAAAAGTATCCAAAGCGTCTCAGACTCACGTCATATGATGCCCGAGATCCGAAAGGGCAGAAAAAGTTTGCGGAACCTGTTTCCCTGCTCTAGATTCTGAACAAGCTGCAGAAACCTGAGTGCAGCTCAGGAGAGAAAAAGAAGGCAAAAACTGTGACCCGCAGGGTCAGGATTTTTTCAAAAAAATGAAAAGTATCCAAAGCGTCTCAAACTCACGTCATATGATGCCCGAGATCCGAAAGGGCAGAAAAAGTTTGCGGAACCTGTTTCCCTGCTCTAGATTCTGAACAAGCTGCAGAAACCTGAGTGCAGCTCAGGAGAGAAAAAGAAGGCAAAAACTGTGACCCGCAGGGTCAGGATTTTTTCAAAAAAATGAAAAGTATCCAAAGCGTCTCAGACTCACGTCATATGATGCCCGAGATCCGAAAGGGCAGAAAAAGTTTGCGGAACCTGTTTCCCTGCTCTAGATTCTGAACAAGCTGCAGAAACCTGAGTGCAGCTCAGGAGAGAAAAAGAAGGCAAAAACTGTGACCCGTGGGTCAGGATTTTTTCAAAAAAATGAAAAGTATTCAAAGCGTCTCAAACTCGCGTCATATGATCCCCGAGTTCCGAAAGGGCAGAAAAAGTTTGCGGAACCTGTTTCCCTGCTCTAGATTCTGAACAAGCTGCAGATACCTGAGTGCAGCTCAGGAGAGAAAAAGAAGGCAAAAACTGTGACCCGCAGGGTCAAGATTTTTTCAAAAAAATGAAAAGTATCCAAAGCGTCTCAAACTCGCGTCATATGATGCCCGAGATCCGAAAGGGCAGAAAAAGTTTGCGGAACCTGTTTCCCTGCTCTAGATTCTGAACAAGCTGCAGAAACCTGAGTGCACCTCGGGAGAGAAAAAGCAGGCAAAAAGTGTAACCCGCGGGTCAGGATTTTTCCAAAAAAATGAAAAGTATCCAAAGCGTCTCAAACTCACGTCATATGATGCCCGAGATCCGAAAGGGCAGAAAAAGTTTACAGAACATGTTTCCCTGCTCTAGATTCTGAACAAGCTGCAGAAACCTGAGTGCAGCTCAGGAGAGAAAAAGCAGGCAAAAAGTCTGACCCACGGGTCAGGATTTTTTCAAAAAAATGAAAAGTATCCAAAGCGTCTCAAACTCACATCATATGATGCCCGAGATCCGAAAGGGCAGAAAAAGTTTACGGAACCTGTTTCCCTGCTCTAGATTCTGAACAAGCTGCAGAAACCTGAGTGCAGCTCAGGAAAGAAAAAGCAGGCAAAAAGTGTGACCCGCGCGTCAGGATTTTTTCAAAAAAATGAAAAGTATCCAAAGCGTCTCAAACTCACGTCATATGATGCCCGAGATCCGAAAGGGCAGAAAAAGTTTGCGGAACCTGTTTCCCTGCTCTAGATTCTGAACAAGCTGCAGAAACCTGAGTGCAGCTCAGGAGAGAAGAAGAAGGCAAAAACTGTGACCCGAGGGTCAGGATTTTTTCAAAAAATGAAAAGTATCCAAAGCGTCTCAGACTCGCGTCATATGATGCCCGAGATCTAAAAGGGCAGAAAAAGTTTGCGGAACCTGTTTCCCTGCTCTACATTCTGAACAAGCTGCAGAAACCGGAGTGCAGCTCAGGAGAGAAAAAGAAGGCAAACGCGGGTCAGGATTTTTTCAAAAAATGAAAAGTATCCAAAGCGTCTCAGACTCACATCATATGATGCCCGAGATCCGAAAGGGCAGAAAAAGTTTGCGGAACCTGTTTCCCTGCTCTAGATTCTGAACAAGGTGCAGAAATCTGAGTGCAGCTCAGGAGAGAAAAAGAAGGCAAAAACTGTGACCCGCAGGGTCAGGATTTTTTCAAAAAAATGAAAAGTATCCAAAGCGTCTCAGACTCACGTCATATGATGCCCGAGATCCGAAACGGCAGAAAAAGTTTGCGGAACCTGTTTCCCTGCTCTAGATTCTGAACAAGCTGCAGAAACCTGAGTGCAGCTCATTAGAGAAAAAGAAGGCAAAAAGTGTGACCCGCGGGTCAGGATTTTTTCAAAAAAATGAAAACTATCCAAAGCGTCTCAAACTCACGTCATATGATGCCAGAGATCCGAAAGGGCAGAAAAAGTTTGCGGAACCTGTTTCCCTGCTCTAGATTCTGAACAAGCTGCAGAAACCTGAGTGCAGCTCAGGAGAGAAAAAGAAGGCAAAAACTGTGACCCGCAGGGTCAGGATTTTTTCAAAAAAATGAAAAGTATCCAAAGCGTCTCAGACTCACGTCATATGATGCCCGAGATCCGAAAGGGCAGAAAAAGTTTGCGGAACCTGTTTCCCTGCTCTAGATTCTGAACAAGCTGCAGAAACCTGAGTGCAGCTCAGGAGAGAAAAAGAAGGCAAAAACTGTGACCCGTGGGTCAGGATTTTTTCAAAAAAATGAAAAGTATTCAAAGCGTCTCAAACTCGCGTCATATGATCCCCGAGTTCCGAAAGGGCAGAAAAAGTTTGCGGAACCTGTTTCCCTGCTCTAGATTCTGAACAAGCTGCAGATACCTGAGTGCAGCTCAGGAGAGAAAAAGAAGGCAAAAACTGTGACCCGCAGGGTCAGGATTTTTTCAAAAAAATGAAAAGTATCCAAAGCGTCTCAAACTCACGTCATATGATGCCCGAGATCCGAAAGGGCAGAAAAAGATTGCGGAACCTGTTTCCCTGCTCTAGATTCTGAACAAGCTGCAGAAACCTGAGTGCAGCTCAGGAGAGAAAAAGAAGGCAAAAACTGTGACCCGCAGGGTCAGGATTTTTTCAAAAAAATGAAAGTATCCAAAGCGTCTCAAACTCACGTCATATGATGCCCGAGATCCGAAAAGGCAGAAAAAGTTTGAGGAACCTGTTTCCCTGCTCTAGATTCTGAACAAGCTGCAGAAACCTGAGTGCACTTCAGGAGAGAAAAAGCAGGCAAAAAGTGTGACCCGCGGGTCAGGATTTTTTCAAAAAAATGAAAAGTATCCAAAGCATCTCAAACTCACATCATATGATGCCCGAGATACGAAAGGGCAGAAAAAGTTTACGGAACCTGTTTCCCTGCTCTAGATTCTGAACAAGCTGCAGACACCTGAGTGCACCTCAGGAGAGAAAAAGCAGGCAAAAAGTGTGACCCGCGGGTCAGGATTTTTTCAAAAAAATGAAAAGTATCCAAAGCGTCTCAAACTCGCGTCATATGATGCCCGAGATCCGAAAGGGCAGAAAAAGTTTGCGGAACCTGTTTCCCTGCTCTAGATTCTGAACAAGCTGCAGAAACCTGAGTGCACCTCGGGAGAGAAAAAGCAGGCAAAAAGTGTAACCCGCGGGTCAGGATTTTTCCAAAAAAATGAAAAGTATCCAAAGCGTTTCAAACTCACGTCATATGATGCCCGAGATCCGAAAGGGCAGAAAAAGTTTACAGAACATGTTTCCCTGCTCTAGATTCTGAACAAGCTGCAGAAACCTGAGTGCAGCTCAGGAGAGAAAAAGCAGGCAAAAAGTCTGACCCACGGGTCAGGATTTTTTCAAAAAAATGAAAAGTATCCAAAGCGTCTCAAACTCACATCATATGATGCCCGAGATCCGAAAGGGCAGAAAAAGTTTACGGAACCTGTTTCCCTGCTCTAGATTCTGAACAAGCTGCAGAAACCTGAGTGCAGCTCAGGAGAGAAAAAGAAGGCAAAAACTGTGACCCGCAGGGTCAGGATTTTTTCAAAAAAATGAAAAGTATCCAAAGCGTCTCAGACTCACGTCATATGATGCCCGAGATCCGAAAGGGCAGAAAAAGTTTGCGGAACCTGTTTCCCTGCTCTAGATTCTGAACAAGCTGCAGAAACCTGAGTGCAGCTCAGGAGAGAAAAAGAAGGCAAAAACTGTGACCCGCAGGGTCAGGATTTTTTCAAAAAAATGAAAAGTATCCAAAGCGTCTCAGACTCACGTCATATGATGCCCGAGATCCAAAAGGGCAGAAAAAGTTTGCGGAACCTGTTTCCCTGCTCTAGATTCTGAACAAGCTGCAGAAACCTGAGTGCAGCTCAGGAAAGAAAAAGCAGGCAAAAAGTGTGACCCGCGGGTCAGGATTTTTTCAAAAAAATGAAAAGTATCCAAAGCGTCTCAAACTCACGTCATATGATGCCCGAGATCCGAAAAGGCAGAAAAAGTTTGCGGAACCTGTTTCCCTGTTCTAATTTCTGAACAAGCTGCAGAAACCTGAGCGCACCTCAGGAGAGAAAAAGCAGGCAAAAAGTGTGACCCGCGGGTCAGGATTTTTTCAAAAAAATGAAAAGTATCCAAAGCGTCTCAAACTCGCGTCATATGATGCCCGAGATCCGAAAGGGCAGAAAAAGTTTAAGGAACCTGTTTCCCTGCTCTAGATTCTGAACAAGCTGCAGAAACCTGAGTGCAGCTCAGGAAAGAAAAAGCAGGCAAAAAGTGTGACCCGCGGGTCAGGATTTTTTCAAAAAAATGAAAAGTATCCAAAGCGTCTCAAACTCGCGTCATATGATGCCCGAGATCCGAAAGGGCAGAAAAAGTTTACGGAACCTGTTTCCCTGCTCTAGATTCTGAACAAGCTGCAGAAACCTGAGTGCACTTCAGGAGAGAAAAAGCAGGCAAAAAGTGTGACCCGCGGGTCAGGATTTTTTCAAAAAAATTAACAGTATAAAAAGCATCTCAAACTCACGTCATATGATGCCCGAGATCCGAAAGGGCAGAAAAAGTTTACGGAACATGTTTCCCTGCTCTAGATCCTGAACAAGCTGCAGAAACCTGAGTGCACTTCAGGAGAGAAAAAGCAGGCAAAAAGTGTGACCCGCGGGTCAGGATTTTTTCAAAAAAATGAAAAGTATCCAAAGCGTCTCAGACTCGCGTCATATGATGCCCAAGATCAGAAAGGGCAGAAAAAGTTTGCGGAACCTGTTTCCCTGCTCTAGATTCTGAACAAGCTGCAGAAACCTGAGTGCAGCTCAGGAGAGAAAAAGAAGGCAAAAACTGTGACCCGCAGGGTCAGGATTTTTTCAAAAAAATGAAAAGTATCCAAAGCGTCTCAAACTCGCGTCATATGACGCCCGAGATCCGAAAGGGCAGAAAAAGTTTGCGGAACCTGTTTCCCTGCTCTAGATTCTGAACAAGCTGCAGATACCTGAGTGCAGCTCAGGAGAGAAAAAGAAGGCAAAAACTGTGACCCGCGGGTCAGGATTTTTTCAAAAAAATGAAAAGTATCCAAAGCGTCTCAGACTCGTGTCATATGATGCCCGAGATCCGAAAGGGCAGAAAAAGTTTGCGGAACCTGTTTCCCTGCTCTAGATTCTGAACAAGCTGCAGATACCTGAGTGCAGCTCAGGAGAGAAAAAGAAGGCAAAAACTGTGACCCGCAGGTCAGGATTTTTTCAAAAAAATGAAAAGTATCCAAAGCATCTCAAACTCGCGTCATATGATGCCCGAGATCCGAAAGGGCAGAAAAAGTTTGCGGAACCTGTTTCCCTGCTCTAGATTCTGAACAAGCTGCAGATACCTGAGTGCAGCTCAGGAGAGAAAAAGAAGGCAAAAACTGTGACCCGCGGGTCAGGATTTTTTCAAAAAAATGAAAAGTATCCAAAGCGTCTCAGACTCACGTCATATGATGCCCGAGATCCGAAAGGGCAGAAAAAGTTTGCGGAACCTGTTTGCCTGCTCTATATTCTGAACAAGCTGCAGATACCTGAGTGCAGCTCAGGAGAGAAAAAGAAGGCAAAAACTGTGACCCGCAGGTCAGGATTTTTTCAAAAAAATGAAAAGTATCCAAAGCGTCTCAAACTCACGTCATATGATGGCCGAGATCAGAAAGGGCAGAAAAAGTTTGCGGAACCTGTTTCCCTGTTCTAGATTCTGAACAAGCTGCAGATACCTGAGTGCAGCTCAGGAGAGAAAAAGAAGGCAAAAACTGTGACCCGCAGGTCAGGATTTTTTCAAAAAAATGAAAAGTATCCAAAGCGTCTCAAACTCACGTCATATGACGCCCGAGGTCCGAAAGGGCAGAAAAAGTTTGCGGAACCTGTTTCCCTGCTCTAGATTCTGAACAAGCTGCAGATACCTGAGTGCAGCTCAGGAGAGAAAAAGAAGGCCAAAACTGTGACCCGTGGGTCAGGATTTTTTCAAAAAAATGAAAAGTATCCAAAGCGTCTCAGACTCGTGTCATATGATGCCCGAGATCCGAAAGGGCAGAAAAAGTTTGCGGAACCTGTTTCCCTGCTCTAGATTCTGAACAAGCTGCAGAAACCTGAGTGCAGCTCAGGAGTGAAAAAGAAGGCAAAAACTGTGACCCGCAGGGTCAGGATTTTTTCAAAAAAATGAAAAGTATCCAAAGCGTCTCAGACTCACGTCATATGATGCCCGAGATCCGAAAGGGCAGAAAAAGTTTGCGGAACCTGTTTCCCTGCTCTAGATTCTGAACAAGCTGCAGAAACCTGAGTGCAGCTCAGGAGAGAAAAAGAAGGCAAAAACTGTGACCCGCAGGGTCAGGATTTTTTCAAAAAATGAAAAGTATCCAAAGCGTCTCAGACTCACGTCATATGATGCCCGAGATCCGAAAGGGCAGAAAAAGTTTGCGGAACCTGTTTGCCTGCTCTATATTCTGAACAAGCTGCAGATACCTGAGTGCAGCTCAGGAGAGAAAAAGAAGGCAAAAACTGTGACCCGCAGGTCAGGATTTTTTCAAAAAAATGAAAAGTATCCAAAGCGTCTCAAACTCACGTCATATGATGGCCGAGATCAGAAAGGGCAGAAAAAGTTTGCGGAACCTGTTTCCCTGTTCTAGATTCTGAACAAGCTGCAGATACCTGAGTGCAGCTCAGGAGAGAAAAAGAAGGCAAAAACTGTGACCCGCAGGTCAGGATTTTTTCAAAAAAATGAAAAGTATCCAAAGCGTCTCAAACTCACGTCATATGACGCCCGAGGTCCGAAAGGGCAGAAAAAGTTTGCGGAACCTGTTTCCCTGCTCTACATTCTGAACAAGCTGCAGAAACCGGAGTGCAGCTCAGGAGAGAAAAAGAAGGCAAACGCGGGTCAGGATTTTTTCAAAAAAATGAAAAGTATCCAAAGCGTCTCAGACTCACGTCATATGATGCCCGAGATCCAAAAGGGCAGAAAAAGTTTGCGGAACCTGTTTCCCTGCTCTAGATTCTGAACAAGCTGCAGAAACCTGAGTGCAGCTCAGGAGAGAAAAAGAAGGCAAAAACTGTGACCCGCAGGGTCAGGATTTTTTCAAAAAAATGAAAAGTATCCAAAGCGTCTCAAACTCACGTCATATGATGCCCGAGATCCGAAAGGGCAGAAAAAGTTTAAGGAACCTGTTTCCCTGCTCTAGATTCTGAACAAGCTGCAGAAACCTGAGTGCAGCTCAGGAGAGAAAAAGAAGGCAAAAACTGTGACCCGCAGGGTCAGGATTTTTTCAAAAAAATGAAAAGTATCCAAAGCGTCTCAGACTCACGTCATATGATGCCCGAGATCCGAAAGGGCAGAAAAAGTTTGCGGAACCTGTTTCCCTGCTCTAGATTCTGAACAAGCTGCAGAAACCTGAGTGCAGCTCAGGAGAGAAAAAGAAGGCAAAAACTGTGACCCGCAGGGTCAGGATTTTTTCAAAAAAATGAAAAGTATCCAAAGCGTCTCAGACTCACGTCATATGATGCCCGAGATCCAAAAGGGCAGAAAAAGTTTGCGGAACCTGTTTCCCTGCTCTAGATTCTGAACAAGCTGCAGAAACCTGAGTGCAGCTCAGGAAAGAAAAAGCAGGCAAAAAGTGTGACCCGCGGGTCAGGATTTTTTCAAAAAAATGAAAAGTATCCAAAGCGTCTCAAACTCACGTCATATGATGCCCGAGATCCGAAAAGGCAGAAAAAGTTTGCGGAACCTGTTTCCCTGTTCTAATTTCTGAACAAGCTGCAGAAACCTGAGCGCACCTCAGGAGAGAAAAAGCAGGCGAAAAGTGTGACCCGCGGGTCAGGATTTTTTCAAAAAAATGAAAAGTATCCAAAGCGTCTCAGACTCACGTCATATGATGCCCGAGATCCGAAAGGGCAGAAAAAGTTTACGGAACCTGTTTCCCTGCTCTAAATTCTGAACAAGCTGCAGAAACCTGAGTGCACCTCGGGAGAGAAAAAGCAGGCAAAAAGTGTGACCCGCGCGTCAGGATTTTTTCAAAAAAATGAAAAGTATCCAAAGCGTCTCAAACTCGCGTCATATGATGCCCGAGATCCGAAAGGGCAGAAAAAGTTTAAGGAACCTGTTTCCCTGCTCTAGATTCTGAACAAGCTGCAGAAACCTGAGTGCAGCTCAGGAAAGAAAAAGCAGGCAAAAGTGTGACCCGCGGGTCAGGATTTTTTCAAAAAAATGAAAAGTATCCAAAGCGTCTCAAACTCGCGTCATATGATGCCCGAGATCCGAAAGGGCAGAAAAAGTTTACGGAACCTGTTTCCCTGCTCTAGATTCTGAACAAGCTGCAGAAACCTGAGTGCACTTCAGGAGAGAAAAAGCAGGCAAAAAGTGTGACCCGCGGATCAGGATTTTTTCAAAAAAATTAAAAGTATCCAAAGCATCTCAAACTCACATCATATGATGCCCGAGATCCGAAAGGGCAGAAAAAGTTTACGGAACCTGTTTCCCTGCTCTAGATTCTGAACAAGCTGCAGAAACCTGAGTGCACCTCAGGAGAGAAAAAGCAGGCAAAAAGTGTGACCCGCGGGTCAGGATTTTTTCAAAAAAATGAAAAGTATCCAAAGCTTCTCAAACTCACGTCATATGATGCCCGAGATCCGGAAGGGCAGAAAAAGTTTACAGAACATGTTTCCCTGCTCTAGATTCTGAACAAGCTGCAGAAACCTGAGTGCACCTCGGGAGAGAAAAAGCAGGCAAAAAGTCTGACCCGCGGGTCAGGATTTTTTCAAAAAAATGAAAAGTATCCAAAGCGTCTCAAACTCACATCATATGATGCCCGAGATCCGAAAGGGCAGAAAAAGTTTACGGAACCTGTTTCCCTGCTCTAGATTCTGAACAAGCTGCAGAAACCTGAGTGCACTGCTGGATAGAAAAAGCAGGCAAAAAGTGTGACCCGCGGGTCAGGATTTTTTCAAAAAAATGAAAAGTATCCAAAGCATCTCAAACTCGCGTCATATGATGCCCGAGATCCGAAAGGGCAGAAAAAGTTTGCGGAACCTGTTTCCCTGCTCTAGATTCTGAACAAGCTGCAGATACCTGAGTGCAGCTCAGGAGAGAAAAAGAAGGCAAAAACTGTGACCCGCGGGTCAGGATTTTTTCAAAAAAATGAAAAGTATCCAAAGCGTCTCAGACTCACGTCATATGATGCCCGAGATCCGAAAGGGCAGAAAAAGTTTGCGGAACCTGTTTGCCTGCTCTATATTCTGAACAAGCTGCAGATACCTGAGTGCAGCTCAGGGGAGAAAAAGAAGGCAAAAACTGTGACCCGCAGGTCAGGATTTTTTCAAAAAAATGAAAAGTATCCAAAGCGTCTCAAACTCACGTCATATGATGGCCGAGATCAGAAAGGGCAGAAAAAGTTTGCGGAACCTGTTTCCCTGTTCTAGATTCTGAACAAGCTGCAGATACCTGAGTGCAGCTCAGGAGAGAAAAAGAAGGCAAAAACTGTGACCCGCAGGTCAGGATTTTTTCAAAAAAATGAAAAGTATCCAAAGCGTCTCAAACTCACGTCATATGACGCCCGAGGTCCGAAAGGGCAGAAAAAGTTTGCGGAACCTGTTTCCCTGCTCTAGATTCTGAACAAGCTGCAGATACCTGAGTGCAGCTCAGGAGAGAAAAAGAAGGCCAAAACTGTGACCCGTGGGTCAGGATTTTTTCAAAAAAATGAAAAGTATCCAAAGCGTCTCAGACTCGTGTCATATGATGCCCGAGATCCGAAAGGGCAGAAAAAGTTTGCGGAACCTGTTTCCCTGCTCTAGATTCTGAACAAGCTGCAGAAACCTGAGTGCAGCTCAGGAGTGAAAAAGAAGGCAAAAACTGTGACCCGCAGGGTCAGGATTTTTTCAAAAAAATGAAAAGTATCCAAAGCGTCTCAGACTCACGTCATATGATGCCCGAGATCCGAAAGGGCAGAAAAAGTTTGCGGAACCTGTTTCCCTGCTCTAGATTCTGAACAAGCTGCAGAAACCTGAGTGCAGCTCAGGAGAGAAAAAGAAGGCAAAAACTGTGACCCGCAGGGTCAGGATTTTTTCAAAAAATGAAAAGTATCCAAAGCGTCTCAGACTCACGTCATATGATGCCCGAGATCCGAAAGGGCAGAAAAAGTTTGCGGAACCTGTTTGCCTGCTCTATATTCTGAACAAGCTGCAGATACCTGAGTGCAGCTCAGGAGAGAAAAAGAAGGCAAAAACTGTGACCCGCAGGTCAGGATTTTTTCAAAAAAATGAAAAGTATCCAAAGCGTCTCAAACTCACGTCATATGATGGCCGAGATCAGAAAGGGCAGAAAAAGTTTGCGGAACCTGTTTCCCTGTTCTAGATTCTGAACAAGCTGCAGATACCTGAGTGCAGCTCAGGAGAGAAAAAGAAGGCAAAAACTGTGACCCGCAGGTCAGGATTTTTTCAAAAAAATGAAAAGTATCCAAAGCGTCTCAAACTCACGTCATATGACGCCCGAGGTCCGAAAGGGCAGAAAAAGTTTGCGGAACCTGTTTCCCTGCTCTACATTCTGAACAAGCTGCAGAAACCGGAGTGCAGCTCAGGAGAGAAAAAGAAGGCAAAAACTGTGACCCGCAGGGTCAGGATTTTTTCAAAAAAATGAAAAGTATCCAAAGCGTCTCAAACTCACGTCATATGATGCCCGAGATCCGAAAGGGCAGAAAAAGTTTAAGGAACCTGTTTCCCTGCTCTAGATTCTGAACAAGCTGCAGAAACCTGAGTGCAGCTCAGGAGAGAAAAAGAAGGCAAAAACTGTGACCCGCAGGGTCAGGATTTTTTCAAAAAAATGAAAAGTATCCAAAGCGTCTCAGACTCACGTCATATGATGCCCGAGATCCGAAAGGGCAGAAAAAGTTTGCGGAACCTGTTTCCCTGCTCTAGATTCTGAACAAGCTGCAGAAACCTGAGTGCAGCTCAGGAGAGAAAAAGAAGGCAAAAACTGTGACCCGCAGGGTCAGGATTTTTTCAAAAAAATGAAAAGTATCCAAAGCGTCTCAGACTCACGTCATATGATGCCCGAGATCCAAAAGGGCAGAAAAAGTTTGCGGAACCTGTTTCCCTGCTCTAGATTCTGAACAAGCTGCAGAAACCTGAGTGCAGCTCAGGAAAGAAAAAGCAGGCAAAAAGTGTGACCCGCGGGTCAGGATTTTTTCAAAAAAATGAAAAGTATCCAAAGCGTCTCAAACTCACGTCATATGATGCCCGAGATCCGAAAAGGCAGAAAAAGTTTGCGGAACCTGTTTCCCTGTTCTAATTTCTGAACAAGCTGCAGAAACCTGAGCGCACCTCAGGAGAGAAAAAGCAGGCGAAAAGTGTGACCCGCGGGTCAGGATTTTTTCAAAAAAATGAAAAGTATCCAAAGCGTCTCAAACTCACATCATATGATGCCCGAGATCCGAAAGGGCAGAAAAAGTTTACGGAACCTGTTTCCCTGCTCTAAATTCTGAACAAGCTGCAGAAACCTGAGTGCACCTCGGGAGAGAAAAAGCAGGCAAAAAGTGTGACCCGCGCGTCAGGATTTTTTCAAAAAAATGAAAAGTATCCAAAGCGTCTCAAACTCGCGTCATATGATGCCCGAGATCCGAAAGGGCAGAAAAAGTTTAAGGAACCTGTTTCCCTGCTCTAGATTCTGAACAAGCTGCAGAAACCTGAGTGCAGCTCAGGAAAGAAAAAGCAGGCAAAAGTGTGACCCGCGGGTCAGGATTTTTTCAAAAAAATGAAAAGTATCCAAAGCGTCTCAAACTCGCGTCATATGATGCCCGAGATCCGAAAGGGCAGAAAAAGTTTACGGAACCTGTTTCCCTGCTCTAGATTCTGAACAAGCTGCAGAAACCTGAGTGCACTTCAGGAGAGAAAAAGCAGGCAAAAAGTGTGACCCGCGGATCAGGATTTTTTCAAAAAAATTAAAAGTATCCAAAGCGTCTCAAACTCACATCATATGATGCCCGAGATCCGAAAGGGCAGAAAAAGTTTACGGAACCTGTTTCCCTGCTCTAGATTCTGAACAAGCTGCAGAAACCTGAGTGCACCTCAGGAGAGAAAAAGCAGGCAAAAAGTGTGACCCGCGCGTCAGGATTTTTTCAAAAAAATGAAAAGTATCCAAAGCTTCTCAAACTCACGTCATATGATGCCCGAGATCCGGAAGGGCAGAAAAAGTTTACAGAACATGTTTCCCTGCTCTAGATTCTGAACAAGCTGCAGAAACCTGAGTGCACCTCGGGAGAGAAAAAGCAGGCAAAAAGTCTGACCCGCGGGTCAGGATTTTTTCAAAAAAATGAAAAGTATCCAAAGCGTCTCAAACTCACATCATATGATGCCCGAGATCCGAAAGGGCAGAAAAAGTTTACGGAACCTGTTTCCCTGCTCTAGATTCTGAACAAGCTGCAGAAACCTGAGTGCACTGCTGGATAGAAAAAGCAGGCAAAAAGTGTGACCCGCGGGTCAGGATTTTTTCAAAAAAATGAAAAGTATCCAAAGCGTCTCAAACTCACGTCATATGATGCCCGAGATGCGAAAAGGCAGAAAAAGTTTGCGGAACCTGTTTCCCTGCTGTAGATCCTGAACAAGCTGCAGAAACCTGAGTGCACTTCAGGAGAGAAAAAGCAGGCAAAAAGTGTGACCCGCGGGTCAGGATTTTTTCAAAAAAATGAAAAGTATCCAAAGCGTCTCAAACTCACATCATATGATGCCCGAGATCCGAAAGGGCAGAAAAAGTTTATGGAACCTGTTTCCCTGCTCTAGATTCTGAACAAGCTGCAGAAACCTGAGTGCACCTCGGGAGAGAAAAAGCAGGCAAAAAGTGTGACCCGCGGGTCAGGATTTTTTCAAAAAAATGAAAAGTATCCAAAGCGTCTCAGACTCGCGTCATATGATGCCCAAGATCCGAAAGGGCAGAAAAAGTTTACGGAACCTGTTTCCCTGCTCTAGATTCTGAACAAGCTGCAGAAACCTGAGTGCACTTCAGGAGAGAAAAAGCAGGCAAAAAGTGTGACCCGCGGGTCAGGATTTTTTCAAAAAAATTAAAAGTATCCAAAGCATCTCAAACTCACATCATATGATACCCGAGATCCGAAAGGGCAGAAAAAGTTTACGGAACCTGTTTCCCTGCTCTAGATTCTGAACAAGCTGCAGAAACCTGAGTGCACCTCAGGAGAGAAAAAGCAGGCAAAAAGTGTGACCCGCGGGTCAGGATTTTTTCAAAAAAATGAAAAGTATCCAAAGCTTCTCAAACTCACGTCATATGATGCCCGAGATCCGGAAGGGCAGAAAAAGTTTACAGAACATGTTTCCCTGCTCTAGATTCTGAACAAGCTGCAGAAACCTGAGTGCACCTCGGGAGAGAAAAAGCAGGCAAAAAGTCTGACCCGCGGGTCAGGATTTTTTCAAAAAAATGAAAAGTATCCAAAGCGTCTCAAACTCACATCATATGATGCCCGAGATCCGAAAGGGCAGAAAAAGTTTACGGAACCTGTTTCCCTGCTCTAGATTCTGAACAAGCTGCAGAAACCTGAGTGCACTGCTGGATAGAAAAAGCAGGCAAAAAGTGTGACCCGCGGGTCAGGATTTTTTCAAAAAAATGAAAAGTATCCAAAGCATCTCAAACTCACGTCATATGATGCCCGAGATGCGAAAAGGCAGAAAAAGTTTGCGGAACCTGTTTCCCTGCTGTAGATCCTGAACAAGCTGCAGAAACCTGAGTGCACTTCAGGAGAGAAAAAGCAGGCAAAAAGTGTGACCCGCGGGTCAGGATTTTTTCAAAAAAATGAAAAGTATCCAAAGCGTCTCAAACTCACATCATATGATGCCCGAGATCCGAAAGGGCAGAAAAAGTTTATGGAACCTGTTTCCCTGCTCTAGATTCTGAACAAGCTGCAGAAACCTGAGTGCACCTCGGGAGAGAAAAAGCAGGCAAAAAGTGTGACCCGCGGGTCAGGATTTTTTCAAAAAAATGAAAAGTATCCAAAGCGTCTCAGACTCGCGTCATATGATGCCCAAGATCCGAAAGGGCAGAAAAAGTTTGCGGAACCTGTTTCCCTGCTCTAGATTCTGAACAAGCTGCAGAAACCTGAGTGCAGCTCAGGAGAGAAAAAGAAGGCAAAAACTGTGACCCGCAGGGTCAGGATTTTTTCAAAAAAATGAAAAGTATCCAAAGCGTCTCAGACTCACGTCATATGATGCCCGAGATCCGAAAGGGCAGAAAAAGTTTGCGGAACCTGTTTCCCTGCTCTAGATTCTGAACAAGCTGCAGATACCTGAGTGCAGCTCAGGAGAGAAAAAGAAGGCAAAAACTGTGACCCGCGGGGTCAGGATTTTTTCAAAAAAATGAAAAGTATCCAAAGCGTCTCAAACTCACGTTGTCATATGATGGCCGAGATCAGAAAGGGCAGAAAAAGTTTGCGGAACCTGTTTCCCTGTTCTAGATTCTGAACAAGCTGCAGATACCTGAGTGCAGCTCAGGAGAGAAAAAGAAGGCAAAAACTGTGACCCGCAGGTCAGGATTTTTTCAAAAAAATGAAAAGTATCCAAAGCGTCTCAAACTCGCGTCATATGACGCCCGAGATCCGAAAGGGCAGAAAAAGTTTGCGGAAACTGTTTCCCTGCTCTAGATTCTGAACAAGCTGCAGAAACCTGAGTGCAGCTCAGGAGAGAAAAAGAAGGCAAAAACTGTGACCCGCGGGTCAGGATTTTTTCAAAAAAATGAAAAGTATCCAAAGCGTCTCAGACTCGTGTCATATGATGCCCGAGATCCGAAAAGGCAGAAAAAGTTTGCGGAACCTGTTTCCCTGCTCTAGATTCTGAACAAGCTGCAGAAACCTGAGTGCAGCTCAGGAGAGAAAAAGAAGGCAAAAAGTGTGACCCGCGTTTTTCAAAAAAATGAAAAGTATCCAAAGCGTCTCAAATTCGCGTCATATGATGCCCGAAATCCGAAAGGGCAGAAAAAGTTTGCAGAACGTGTTTCCCTGCTCTAGATTCTGAACAAGTTGCAGAAACCTGAGTGTAGCTCAGGAGAGAAAAAGAAGGCAAAAACTGTGACCCGCGGAGTCAGGGATTTTTCAAAACAATGAAAAGTATCCAAAGCATCTCAAACTCGCGTCATATGGTGCCCGAAATCCAAAAGGGCAGAAAAAGTTTGCGGAACCTGTTTCCCTGCTCTAGATTCTGAACAAGCTGCAGAAACCTGAGTGCACCTCAGGAGAGAAAAAGAAGGCAAAAACTGTGACCCGCGGGTCAGGATTTTTTCAAAAAAATGAAAAGTATCCAAAGCATCTCAGACACGCGTCATATGATGCCCGAGATCCGAAAGGGCAGAAAAAGTTTGCGGAACCTGTTTCCCTGCTCTAGATTCTGAACAAGTTGCAGATACCTGAGTGCAGCTCAGGAGAGAAAAAGAAGGCAAAAACTGTGACCCGCGGGTCAGGATTTTTTCAAAAAAATGAAAAGTATCCAAAGCGTCTCAAACTCGCGTCATATGATCCCCTAGATCCGAAAGGGCAGAAAAACTTTGCGGAACCTGTTTCCCTGCTCTATATTCTGAACAATCTGCCGAAACCTGAGTGCAGCTCAGGAGAGAAGAAGAAGGCAAAAACTGTGACCCGCGCGTCAGGATTTTTTCAAAAAAATGAAAAGTATCCAAAGCGTCTCAGACTCGCGTCATATGATGCCCGAGATCCGAAAGGGCAGAAAAAGTTTGCGGAACCTGTTTCCCTGCTCTAGATTCTGAACAAGCTGCAGAAACCTGAGTGCAGCTCAGGAGAGAAAAAGAAGGCAAAAACTGTGACCCGCAGGGTCAGGATTTTTTCAAAAAAATGAAAAGTATCCAAAGCGTCTCAGACTCACGTCATATGATGCCCGAGATCCGAAAGGGCAGAAAAAGTTTGCGGAACCTGTTTCCCTGCTCTAGATTCTGAACAAGCTGCAGAAACCTGAGTGCAGCTCAGGAGAGAAAAAGAAGTCCAAAAGTGTGACCCGCGGGGTCAGGATTTTTTCAAAAAAATGAAAAGTATCCAAAGCGTCTCAAACTCGCGTCATATGATGCCCGAGATCCGAAAGGGCAGAAAAAGTTTGCGGAACCTGTTTCCCTGCTCTAGATTCTGAACAAGCTGCAGAAACCTGAGTGCAGCTCAGGAGAGAAAAAGAAGGCAAAAACTGTGACCCGTGGGGTCAGAATTTTTTCAAAAAAATGAAAAGTATCCAAAGCGTCTCAGACTCACAACATATGATGCCCGAGATCCGAAAAGGGCAGAAAAAGTTTGCGGAACCTGTTTCCCTGCTCTAGATTCTGAACAAGCTGCAGATACCTGAGTGCAGCTCAGGAGAGAAAAAGAAGGCGAAAACTGTGACCCGCAGGGTCAGGATTTTTTCAAAAAAATGAAAAGTATCCAAAGCGTCTCAAACTCGCGTCATATGATCCCCTAGATCCGAAAGGGCAGAAAAACTTTGCGGAACCTGTTTCCCTGCTCTAGATTCTGAACAAGCTGCAGAAACCTGAGTGCAGCTCAGGAGAGAAGAAGAAGGCAAAAACTGTGACCCGCGCGTCAGGATTTTTTCAAAAAAATGAAAAGTATCCAAAGCGTCTCAGACTCGCGTCATATGATGCCCGAGATCCGAAAGGGCAGAAAAAGTTTGCGGAACCTGTTTCCCTGCTCTAGATTCTGAACAAGCTGCAGAAACCTGAGTGCAGCTCAGGAGAGAAGAAGAAGGCAAAAACTGTGACCCGCGTGTCAGGATTTTTTCAAAAAAATGAAAAGTATCCAAAGCGTCTCAGACTCGCGTCATATGATGCCCGAGATCCGAAAGGGCAGAAAAAGTTTGCGGAACCTGTTTCCCTGCTCTAGATTCTGAACAAGCTGCAGAAACCTGAGTGCAGCTCAGGAGAGAAAAAGAAGGCAAAAAGTGTGACCCGCGGGTGAGGATTTTTTCAAAAAAATGAAAAGTATCCAAAGCGTCTCAGACTCGCATCATATCATGCCCGAGATCCGAAAGGGCAGAAAAAGTTTGCGGAACCTGTTTCCCTGCTCTAGATTCTGAACAAGCTGCAGATACCTGAGTGCAGCTCAGGAGAGAAAAAGAAGGCAAAAACTGTGACCCGCGGGTCAGGATTTTTTCAAAAAAATGAAAAGTATCCAAAGCGTCTCAGACTCGCGTCATATGATGCCCGAGATCCGAAAGGGCAGAAAAAGTTTGTGGAACCTGTTTCCCTGCTCTAGATTCTGAACAAGCTGCAGAAACCTGAGTGCAGCTCAGGAGAGAAAAAGAAGGCGAAAACTGTGACCCGCAGGGTCAGGATTTTTTCAAATAAATGAAAAGTATCCAAAGCGTCTCAGACTCACGTCATATGATGCCCGAGATCCGAAAGGGCAGAAAAAGTTTGCGGAACCTGTTTCCCTGCTCTAGATTCTGAACAAGCTGCAGAAACCTGAGTGCAGCTCAGGAGAGAAAAAGAAGTCAAAAAGTGTGACCCGCGGGGTCAGGATTTTTTCAAAAAAATGAAAAGTATCCAAAGCGTCTCAAACTCGCGTCATATGATGCCCGAGATCCGAAAGGGCAGAAAAAGTTTGCGGAACCTGTTTCCCTGCTCTAGATTCTGAACAAGCTGCAGAAACCTGAGTGCAGCTCAGGAGAGAAAAAGAAGGCAAAAACTGTGACCCGTGGGGTCAGGATTTTTTCAAAAAAATGAAAAGTATCCAAAGCGTCTCAGACTCGCAACATATGATGCCCGAGATCCGAAAAGGGCAGAAAAAGTTTGCGGAACCTGTTTCCCTGCTCTAGATTCTGAACAAGCTGCAGGTACCTGAGTGCAGCTCAGGAGAGAAAAAGAAGGCGAAAACTGTGACCCGCAGGGTCAGGATTTTTTCAAAAAAATGAAAAGTATCCAAAGCGTCTCAAACTCGCGTCATATGATCCCCTAGATCCGAAAGGGCAGAAAAAGTTTGCGGAACCTGTTTCCCTGCTCTAGATTCTGAACAAGCTGCAGAAACCTGAGTGCAGCTCAGGAGAGAACAAGAAGGCAAAAACTGTGACCCGCGCGTCAGGATTTTTTCAAAAAAATGAAAAGTATCCAAAGCGTCTCAGACTCGCGTCATATGATGCCCGAGATCCGAAAGGGCAGAAAAAGTTTGCGGAACCTGTTTCCCTGCTCTAGATTCTGAACAAGCTGCAGAAACCTGAGTGCAGCTCAGGAGAGAAGAAGAAGGCAAAAACTGTGACCCGCGTGTCAGGATTTTTTCAAAAAAATGAAAAGTATCCAAAGCGTCTCAGACTCGCGTCATATGATGCCCGAGATCCGAAAGGGCAGAAAAAGTTTGCGGAACCTGTTTCCCTGCTCTAGATTCTGAACAAGCTGCAGAAACCTGAGTGCAGCTCAGGAGAGAAAAAGAAGGCAAAAAGTGTGACCCGCGGGTCAGGATTTTTTCAAAAAAATGAAAAGTATCCAAAGCGTCTCAGACTCGCATCATATCATGCCCGAGATCCGAAAGGGCAGAAAAAGTTTGCGGAACCTGTTTCCCTGCTCTAGATTCTGAACAAGCTGCAGATACCTGAGTGCAGCTCAGGAGAGAAAAAGAAGGCAAAAACTGTGACCCGCGGGTCAGGATTTTTTCAAAAAAATGAAAAGTATCCAAAGCGTCTCAGACTCGCGTCATATGATGCCCGAGATCCGAAAGGGCAGAAAAAGTTTGTGGAACCTGTTTCCCTGCTCTAGATTCTGAACAAGCTGCAGAAACCTGAGTGCAGCTCAGGAGAGAAAAAGAAGGCGAAAACTGTGACCCGCAGGGTCAGGATTTTTTCAAATAAATGAAAAGTATCCAAAGCGTCTCAAACTCACGTCATATGATGCCCGAGATCCGAAAGGGCAGAAAAACTTTGCGGAACCTGTTTCCCTGCTCTATATTCTGAACAAGCTGCAGAAACCTGAGTGCAGCTCAGGAGAGAAGAAGAAGGCAAAAACTGTGACCCGCGCGTCAGGATTTTTTCAAAAAAATGAAAAGTATCCATAGCGTCTCAGACTCGCGTCATATGATGCCCGAGATCCGAAAGGGCAGAAAAACTTTGCGGAACCTGTTTCCCTGCTCTATATTCTGAACAAGCTGCAGAAACCTGAGTGTAGCTCAGGAGAGAAAAAGAAGGCAAAAACTGTGACCCGCGGGGTCAGGGTTTTTTCAAAACAATGAAAAGTATCCAAAGCATCTCAAACTAGCGTCATATGGTGCCCGAAATCCAAAAGGGCAGAAAAAGTTTGCGGAACCTGTTTCCCTGCTCTAGATTCTGAAGAAGCTGCAGAAACCTGAGTGCACCTCAGGAGAGAAAAAGAAGGCAAAAACTGTGACCCGCGGGTCAGGATTTTTTCAAAAAAATGAAAAGTATCCAAAGCATCTCAGACTCGCGTCATATGATGCCCGAGATCCGAAAGGGCAGAAAAAGTTTGCGGAACCTGTTTCCCTGCTCTAGATTCTGAACAAGCTGCAGATACCTGAGTGCAGCTCAGGAGAGAAAAAGAAGGCAAAAACTGTGACCCGCGGGTCAGGATTTTTTCAAAAAAATGAAAAGTATCCAAAGCGTCTCAGACTCACGTCATATGATGCCCGAGATCCGAAAGGGCAGAAAAAGTTTGTGGAACCTGTTTCCCTGCTCTAGATTCTGAACAAGCTACAGAAACCTGAGTGCAGCTCAGGAGAGAAAAAGAAGGCGAAAACTGTGACCCGCAGGGTCAGGATTTTTTCAAATAAATGAAAAGTATCCAAAGCGTCTCAAACTCGCGTCATATGATCCCCTAGATCCGAAAGGGCAGAAAAACTTTGCGGAACCTGTTTCCCTGCTCTAGATTCTGAACAATCTGCCGAAACCTGAGTGCAGCTCAGGAGAGAAGAAGAAGGCAAAAACTGTGACCCGCGCGTCAGGATTTTTTCAAAAAAATGAAAAGTATCCAAAGCGTCTCAGACTCGCGTCATATGATGCCCGAGATCCGAAAGGGCAGAAAAAGTTTGCGGAACCTGTTTCCCTGCTCTAGATTCTGAACAAGCTGCAGAAACCTGAGTGCAGCTCAGGAGAGAAAAAGAAGGCGAAAACTGTGACCCGCAGGGTCAGGATTTTTTCAAATAAATGAAAAGTATCCAAAGCGTCTCAAACTCGCGTCATATGATCCCCTAGATCCGAAAGGGCAGAAAAACTTTGCGGAACCTGTTTCCCTGCTCTATATTCTGAACAATCTGCAGAAACCTGAGTGCAGCTCAGGAGAGAAGAAGAAGGCAAAAACTGTGACCCGCGCGTCAGGATTTTTTCAAAAAAATGAAAAGTATCCATAGCGTCTCAGACTCGCGTCATATGATGCCCGAGATCCGAAAGGGCAGAAAAAGTTTGCGGAACCTGTTTCCCTGCTCTAGATTCTGAACAAGCTGCAGAAACCTGAGTGCAGCTCAGGAGAGAAAAAGCAGGCAAAAAGTGTGACCCGCGTTTTTCAAAAAAATGAAAAGTATCCAAAGCGTCTCAAATTCGCGTCATATGATGCCCGAAATCCGAAAGGGCAGAAAAAGTTTGAAGAACGTATTTCCCTGCTCTAGATTCTGAACAAGTTGCAGAAACCTGAGTGTAGCTCAGGAGAGAAAAAGAAGGCAAAAAGTGTGACCCGCGGGGTCAGGGTTTTTTCAAAACAATGAAAAGTATCCAAAGCATCTCAAACTAGCGTCATATGGTGCCCGAAATCCAAAAGGGCAGAAAAAGTTTGCGGAACCTGTTTCCCTGCTCTAGATTCTGAACAAGCTGCAGAAACCTGAGTGCACCTCAGGAGAGAAAAAGAAGGCAAAAACTGTGACCCACGGGTCAGGATTTTTTCAAAAAAATGAAAAGTATCCAAAGCATCTCAGACTCGCGTCATATGATGCCCGAGATCCGAAAGGGCAGAAAAAGTTTGCGGAACCTGTTTCCCTGCTCTAGATTCTGAACAAGCTGCAGATACCTGAGTGCAGCTCAGGAGAGAAAAAGAAGGCAAAAACTGTGACCCGCGGGTCAGGATTTTTTCAAAAAAATGAAAAGTATCCAAAGCATCTCAGACTCGCGTCATATGATGCCCGAGATCCGAAAGGGCAGAAAAAGTTTGTGGAACCTGTTTCCCTGCTCTAGATTCTGAACAAGCTACAGAAACCTGAGTGCAGCTCAGGAGAGAAAAAGAAGGCGAAAACTGTGACCCGCAGGGTCAGGATTTTTTCAAATAAATGAAAAGTATCCAAAGCGTCTCAAACTCGCGTCATATGATCCCCTAGATCCGAAAGGGCAGAAAAACTTTGCGGAACCTGTTTCCCTGCTCTAGATTCTGAACAAGCTGCCGAAACCTGAGTGCAGCTCAGGAGAGAAGAAGAAGGCAAAAACTGTGACCCGCGCGTCAGGATTTTTTCAAAAAAATGAAAAGTATCCAAAGCGTCTCAGACTCGCGTCATATGATGCCCGAGATCCGAAAGGGCAGAAAAAGTTTGCGGAACCTGTTTCCCTGCTCTAGATTCTGAACAATCTGCAGAAACCTGAGTGCAGCTCAGGAGAGAAGAAGAAGGCAAAAACTGTGACCCGCGCGTCAGGATTTTTTCAAAAAAATGAAAAGTATCCAAAGCGTCTCAGACTCGCGTCATATGATGCCCGAGATCCGAAAGGGCAGAAAAAGTTTGCGGAACCTGTTTCCCTGCTCTAGATTCTGAACAAGCTGCAGAAACCTGAGTGCACCTCAGGAGAGAAAAAGAAGGCAAAAAGTGTGACCCGCGGGTCAGGATTTTTTCAAAAAAATGAAAAGTATCCAAAGCGTCTCAAACTCGCGTCATATGATGCCCGAGATCCGAAAGGGCAGAAAAAGTTTGCGGAACCTGTTTCCCTGCTCTAGATTCTGAACAAGCTGCAGAAACCTGAGTGCAGCTCAGGAGAGAAAAAGAAGGCAAAATCTGTGACCCGTGGGTCAGGATTTTTTCAAAAAAATGAAAAGTATCCAAAGCGTCTCAGACTCGCATCATATGATGCCCGAGATCCGAAAAGGGCAGAAAAAGTTTGCGGAACCTGTTTCCCTGCTCTAGATTCTGAACAAGCTGCAGAAACCTGAGTGCAGCTCAGGAGAGAAAAAGAAGGCAAAAAGTGTGACCCGCGGGTCAGGATTTTTTCAAAAAAATGAAAAGTATCCAAAGCGTCTCAGACCCGCGTCATATGGTGCCCGAGATCCGAAAGGGCAGAAAAAGTTTGCGGAACCTGTTTCCCTGCTCTAGATTCTGAACAAGCTGCAGATACCTGAGTGCAGCTCAGGAGAGAAAAAGAAGGCAAAAACTGTGACCTGCGGGTCAGGATTTTTTCAAAAAAATGAAAAGTATCCAAATTGTCTCAAATTCGCGTCATATGATGCCCGAGATCCGAAAGGGCAGAAAAAGTTTGCGGAACCTGTTTCCCTGCTTTAGATTCTGAACAAGTTGCAGAAACCTGAGTGTAGCTCAGGAGAGAAAAAGAAGGCAAAAAGTGTGACCCGCGGGGTCAGGGTTTTTTCAAAACAATGAAAAGTATCCAAAGCATCTCAAACTAGCGTCATATGGTGCCCGAAATCCAAAAGGGCAGAAAAAGTTTGCGGAACCTGTTTCCCTGCTCTAGATTCTGAACAAGCTGCAGAAACCTGAGTGCACCTCAGGAGAGAAAAAGAAGGCAAAAACTGTGACCCACGGGTCAGGATTTTTTCAAAAAAATGAAAAGTATCCAAAGCATCTCAGACTCGCGTCATATGATGCCCGAGATCCGAAAGGGCAGAAAAAGTTTGCGGAACCTGTTTCCCTGCTCTAGATTCTGAACAAGCTGCAGATACCTGAGTGCAGCTCAGGAGAGAAAAAGAAGGCAAAAACTGTGACCCGCGGGTCAGGATTTTTTCAAAAAAATGAAAAGTATCCAAAGCATCTCAGACTCGCGTCATATGATGCCCGAGATCCGAAAGGGCAGAAAAAGTTTGTGGAACCTGTTTCCCTGCTCTAGATTCTGAACAAGCTACAGAAACCTGAGTGCAGCTCAGGAGAGAAAAAGAAGGCGAAAACTGTGACCCGCAGGGTCAGGATTTTTTCAAATAAATGAAAAGTATCCAAAGCGTCTCAAACTCGCGTCATATGATCCCCTAGATCCGAAAGGGCAGAAAAACTTTGCGGAACCTGTTTCCCTGCTCTAGATTCTGAACAAGCTGCCGAAACCTGAGTGCAGCTCAGGAGAGAAGAAGAAGGCAAAAACTGTGACCCGCGCGTCAGGATTTTTTCAAAAAAATGAAAAGTATCCAAAGCGTCTCAGACTCGCGTCATATGATGCCCGAGATCCGAAAGGGCAGAAAAAGTTTGCGGAACCTGTTTCCCTGCTCTAGATTCTGAACAAGCTGCAGAAACCTGAGTGCAGCTCAGGAGAGAAAAAGAAGGCGAAAACTGTGACCCGCAGGGTCAGGATTTTTTCAAATAAATGAAAAGTATCCAAAGCGTCTCAAACTCGCGTCATATGATCCCCTAGATCCGAAAGGGCAGAAAAACTTTGCGGAACCTGTTTCCCTGCTCTATATTCTGAACAATCTGCAGAAACCTGAGTGCAGCTCAGGAGAGAAGAAGAAGGCAAAAACTGTGACCCGCGCGTCAGGATTTTTTCAAAAAAATGAAAAGTATCCAAAGCGTCTCAGACTCGCGTCATATGATGCCCGAGATCCGAAAGGGCAGAAAAAGTTTGCGGAACCTGTTTCCCTGCTCTAGATTCTGAACAAGCTGCAGAAACCTGAGTGCAGCTCAGGAGAGAAAAAGAAGTCAAAAAGTGTGACCCGCGGGTCAGGATTTTTTCAAAAAAATGAAAAGTATCCAAAGCGTCTCAAACTCGCGTCATATGATGCCCGAGATCCGAAAGGGCAGAAAAAGTTTGCGGAACCTGTTTCCCTGCTCTAGATTCTGAACAAGCTGCAGAAACCTGAGTGCAGCTCAGGAGAGAAAAAGAAGGCGAAAACTGTGACCCGCAGGGTCAGGATTTTTTCAAATAAATGAAAAGTATCCAAAGCGTCTCAAACTCGCGTCATATGATCCCCTAGATCCGAAAGGGCAGAAAAACTTTGCGGAACCTGTTTCCCTGCTCTATATTCTGAACAATCTGCAGAAACCTGAGTGCAGCTCAGGAGAGAAGAAGAAGGCAAAAACTGTGACCCGCGCGTCAGGATTTTTTCAAAAAAATGAAAAGTATCCAAAGCGTCTCAGACTCGCGTCATATGATGCCCGAGATCCGAAAGGGCAGAAAAAGTTTGCGGAACCTGTTTCCCTGCTCTAGATTCTGAACAAGCTGCAGAAACCTGAGTGCACCTCAGGAGAGAAAAAGAAGGCAAAAAGTGTGACCCGCGGGTCAGGATTTTTTCAAAAAAATGAAAAGTATCCAAAGCGTCTCAAACTCGCGTCATATGATGCCCGAGATCCGAAAGGGCAGAAAAAGTTTGCGGAACCTGTTTCCCTGCTCTAGATTCTGAACAAGCTGCAGAAACCTGAGTGCAGCTCAGGAGAGAAAAAGAAGGCAAAATCTGTGACCCGTGGGTCAGGATTTTTTCAAAAAAATGAAAAGTATCCAAAGCGTCTCAGACTCGCATCATATGATGCCCGAGATCCGAAAAGGGCAGAAAAAGTTTGCGGAACCTGTTTCCCTGCTCTAGATTCTGAACAAGCTGCAGAAACCTGAGTGCAGCTCAGGAGAGAAAAAGAAGGCAAAAAGTGTGACCCGCGGGTCAGGATTTTTTCAAAAAAATGAAAAGTATCCAAAGCGTCTCAGACCCGCGTCATATGGTGCCCGAGATCCGAAAGGGCAGAAAAAGTTTGCGGAACCTGTTTCCCTGCTCTAGATTCTGAACAAGCTGCAGATACCTGAGTGCAGCTCAGGAGAGAAAAAGAAGGCAAAAACTGTGACCTGCGGGTCAGGATTTTTTCAAAAAAATGAAAAGTATCCAAATTGTCTCAAATTCGCGTCATATGATGCCCGAGATCCGAAAGGGCAGAAAAAGTTTGCGGAACCTGTTTCCCTGCTTTAGATTCTGAACAAGCTGCAGAAACCTGAGTGCAGCTCAGGAGAGAAAAAGAAGGCAAAAAGTGTGACCCGCGGGGTCAGGATTTTTTCAAAAAAATGAAAAGTATCGAAAGCATCTCAAACTCGCGTCATATGGTGCCCGAGATCCGAAAGGGCAGAAAAAGTTTGCGGAACCTGTTTCCCTGCTCTAGATTCTGAACAAGCTGCAGAAACCTGAGTGCAGCTCAGGAGAGAAAAAGAAGGCAAAAACTGTGACCCGCGGGTCAGGATTTTTTCAAAAAAATGAAAAGTATCCGAAGCGTCTCAAACTCGCGTCATATGATGCCCGAGATCCGAAAGGGCAGAAAAAGTTTGCGGAACCTGTTTCCCTGCTCTAGATTCTGAACAAGCTGCAGATACCTGAGTGCAGCTCAGGAGAGAAAAAGAAGGCAAAAACTGTGACCCGCGGGTCAGGATTTTTTCAAAAAAATGAAAAGTATCCAAAGCGTCTCAGACTCGCATCATATGATGCCCGAGATCCGAAAAGGGCAGAAAAAGTTTGCGGAACCTGTTTCCCTGCTCTAGATTCTGAACAAGCTGCAGAAACCTGAGTGCAGCTCAGGAGAGAAAAAGAAGGCAAAAACTGTGACCCGCGGGGTCAGGATTTTTTCAAAAAAATGAAAAGTATCCAAAGCGTCTCAGACTCGATTCATATGATGCCCGAGATCCGAAAGGGCAGAAAAAGTTTGCGGAACCTGTCTCCCTGCTCTAGATTCTGAACAAGCTGCAGAAACCTGAGTGCAGCTCAGGAGAGAAAAAGAAGGCAAAAAGTGTGACCCGCGGGTCAGGATTTTTTCAAAAAAATGAAAAGTATCCAAAGCGTCTCAAACTCACGTCATATTATGCCCGAGATCCGAAAGGCAGAAAAAGTTTGCAGAACCTGTTTCCCTGCTCTAGATTCTGAACAAGCTGCAGAAACCTGAGTGCAGCTCAGGAGAGAAAAAGAAGGCAAAAAGTGTGACCCGCGGGTCAGGATTCTTTCAAAAAAATGAAAAGTATCCAAAGCATCTCAGACTCGCGTCATATGATGCCCGAGATCCGAAAGGGCAGAAAAAGTTTGCGGAACCTGTTTCCCTGCTCCAGATTCTGAACAAGCTGCAGAAACCTGAGTGCAGCTCAGGAGAGAAAAAGAAGGCAAAAAGTGTGACCCGCGGGGTCAGGATTTTTTCAAAAAAATGAAAAGTATCCAAAGCGTCTCAAACTCACGTTGTCATGAACCTGTAATGGTCATGAGTTATTAAAAATCTGATGACAACCCTTTGGCTCCAGTAAGGGACTCTGGGAGATGGTTACAGTTAGAAAAGACAAGCCTTTGCCAATTTGTAAAGTTAAGTTTTATTTTCCAGCTGAAAACGGTTAGAAGAAGCCTTAACAGGCTGCACCTGTTTATCTTTGCTGATTAGCAAGTGCCTGGCACCCAAGGTCATCCTTGGCCTATGCAGTTGGAAAACACCGTTGGGAGGGGGGCCTGAAGGCGCGAAAATGTGAGAAACATCGAGAAGAAAGTTACATCAGTCAATTCCTGATTGGTCAATTAATCTTGGACCGTTAGGATCCTTTTCCCTTAAGTATAGGGCTAGGGACCCATAGCTTTTGTTCTCTGTTCTCTGCCTATGCTGACTGGCACCAGAGTTCCAAACCTTTTCTGCCTTATGGTTCCTGGGGTTGCTTATGGGAAGGCAACCTATGTCTGGTTCCATTGCTTTATGTTGAACATCCATCTCTCTTAGGAGAGGTGCCACGCAACCAACTACCTCGTATGTAAGTAGTTAGGTGAGTTAGTTTATTATTTTCTTGTTGTGTGTACGAATTCTCTTGTAAGAACCTAAACCCCTGTTGGGTGAATGGTCTTAAAGGATTACTTGCTGCTATACGATATGTGCACTTATATATTTTAATAAAGCTACTTCTATTTAACCTGGTGTGTTCATTTGAGAGGAGGGGTGGTTCTGAATTCAGTGTTTTGACCCAATCTCAGTCACTCACTACCAAAGAGGGTTAAGAAGTTAAAAGCTTGGATTTTAAGTGTTAAACCAGAGGTGCCTGGCAAGGAGTGTAACTGTGACTCTTGCCTTTTAGGACCTTGGTTTTATATACCTTCTGGGCTCAGAGATCCCCTGGCTCTGAGTGGACCAGTATACAGGGGTGGTGGCAGCCTACCTTCTACCTTGCAGGGTTGTTGTGAGCGTACACAGCCTTGGCAAGGGGGAAGTAATAGCTTTTTTGGTTCCAGTCTCATTTCCCTAAGGGTGGGGGTCTGAGCCTGATGCATGATCCCGGGACCTTGAGGGTCGGGCGGGCATAACACACGTCATATGATGCCCGAGATCCGAAAGGGCAGAAAAAGATTGCGGAACCTGTTTCCCTGCTCTAGATTCTGAACAAGCTGCAGAAACCTGAGTGCAGCTCAGGAAAGAAAAAGCAGGCAAAAAGTGTGACCCGCGTTTTTCAAAAAAATGAAAAGTATCCAAAGCGTCTCAAATTCGCGTCATATGATGCCCGAAATCCGAAAGGGCAGAAAAAGTTTGCAGAACGTGTTTCCCTGCTCTAGATTCTGAACAAGCTGCAGAAACCTGAGTGTAGCTCAGGAGAGAAAAAGAAGGCAAAAACTGTGACCCGCGGGGTCAGTGTTTTTTCAAAACAATGAAAAGTATCCAAAGCATCTCAAACTCGCGTCATATGGTGCCCGAGATCCAAAAGGGCAGAAAAAGTTTGCGGAACCTGTTTCCCTGCTCTAGATTCTGAACAAGCTGCAGAAACCTGAGTGCACCTCAGGAGAGAAAAAGAAGGCAAAAACTGTGACCCGCGGGTCAGGATTTTTTCAAAAAAATGAAAAGTATCCAAAGCGTCTCAGACTCATGTCATATGATGCCCGAGATCCGAAAGGGCAGAAAAAGTTTGCGGAACCTGTTTCCCTGCTCTAGATTCTGAACAAGCTGCAGATACCTGAGTGCAGCTCAGGAGAGAAAAAGAAGGCAAAAAGTGTGACCCGCGGGTCAGGATTTTTTCAAAAAAATGAAAAGTATCCAAAGCGTCTCAGACCCGCGTCATATGGTGCCCGAGATCCGAAAGGGCAGAAAAAGTTTGCGGAACCTGTTTCCCTGCTCTAGATTCTGAACAAGCTGCAGATACCTGAGTGCAGCTCAGGAGAGAAAAAGAAGGCAAAAACTGTGACCTGCGGGTCAGGATTTTTTCAAAAAAATGAAAAGTATCCAAAGCGTCTCAAATTCGCGTCATATGATGCCCGAGATCCGAAAGGGCAGAAAAAGTTTGCGGAACCTGTTTCCCTGCTTTAGATTCTGAACAAGCTGCAGAAACCTGAGTGCAGCTCAGGAGAGAAAAAGAAGGCAAAAAGTGTGACCCGCGGGGTCAGGATTTTTTCAAAAAAATGAAAAGTATCCAAACCATCTCAAACTCGCATCATATGGTGCCCGAGATCCGAAAGGGCAGAAAAAGTTTGCGGAACCTGTTTCCCTGCTCTAGATTCTGAACAAGCTGCAGAAACCTGAGTGCAGCTCAGGAGAGAAAAAGAAGGCAAAAAGTGTGACCCGCGCGTCAGGATTTTTTCAAAAAAATGAAAAGTATCCAAAGCGTCTCAGACTCGCGTCATATGATGCCCGAGATCCGAAAGGGCAGAAAAAGTTTGCGGAACCTGTTTCCCTGCTCTAGATTCTGAACAAGCTGCAGAAACCTGAGTGCAGCTCAGGAGAGAAAAAGAAGGCAAAAACTGTGACCCGCAGGGTCAGGATTTTTTCAAAAAAATGAAAAGTATCCAAAGCGTCTCAGACTCACGTCATATGATGCCCGAGATCCGAAAGGGCAGAAAAAGTTTGCGGAACCTGTTTCCCTGCTCTAGATTCTGAACAAGCTGCAGAAACCTGAGTGCAGCTCAGGAGAGAAAAAGAAGTCAAAAAGTGTGACCCGCGGGTCAGGATTTTTTCAAAAAAATGAAAAGTATCCAAAGCGTCTCAAACTCGCGTCATATGATGCCCGAGATCCGAAAGGGCAGAAAAAGTTTGCGGAACCTGTTTCCCTGCTCTAGATTCTGAACAAGCTGCAGAAACCTGAGTGCAGCTCAGGAGAGAAAAAGAAGGCAAAAACTGTGACCCGCGCGTCAGGATTTTTTCAAAAAAATGAAAAGTATCCATAGCGTCTCAGACTCGCGTCATATGATGCCCGAGATCCGAAAGGGCAGAAAAAGTTTGCGGAACCTGTTTCCCTGCTCTAGATTCTGAACAAGCTGCAGAAACCTGAGTGCAGCTCAGGAGAGAAAAAGCAGGCAAAAAGTGTGACCCGCGTTTTTCAAAAAAATGAAAAGTATCCAAAGCGTCTCAAATTCGCGTCATATGATGCCCGAAATCCGAAAGGGCAGAAAAAGTTTGAAGAACGTATTTCCCTGCTCTAGATTCTGAACAAGTTGCAGAAACCTCAGTGTAGCTCAGGAGAGAAAAAGAAGGCAAAAAGTGTGACCCGCGGGGTCAGGGTTTTTTCAAAACAATGAAAAGTATCCAAAGCATCTCAAACTAGCGTCATATGGTGCCCGAAATCCAAAAGGGCAGAAAAAGTTTGCGGAACCTGTTTCCCTGCTCTAGATTCTGAAGAAGCTGCAGAAACCTGAGTGCACCTCAGGAGAGAAAAAGAAGGCAAAAACTGTGACCCACGGGTCAGGATTTTTTCAAAAAAATGAAAAGTATCCAAAGCATCTCAGACTCGCGTCATATGATGCCCGAGATCCGAAAGGGCAGAAAAAGTTTGCGGAACCTGTTTCCCTGCTCTAGATTCTGAACAAGCTGCAGATACCTGAGTGCAGCTCAGGAGAGAAAAAGAAGGCAAAAACTGTGACCCGCGGGTCAGGATTTTTTCAAAAAAATGAAAAGTATCCAAAGCATCTCAGACTCGCGTCATATGATGCCCGAGATCCGAAAGGGCAGAAAAAGTTTGTGGAACCTGTTTCCCTGCTCTAGATTCTGAACAAGCTACAGAAACCTGAGTGCAGCTCAGGAGAGAAAAAGAAGGCGAAAACTGTGACCCGCAGGGTCAGGATTTTTTCAAATAAATGAAAAGTATCCAAAGCGTCTCAAACTCGCGTCATATGATCCCCTAGATCCGAAAGGGCAGAAAAACTTTGCGGAACCTGTTTCCCTGCTCTAGATTCTGAACAAGCTGCCGAAACCTGAGTGCAGCTCAGGAGAGAAGAAGAAGGCAAAAACTGTGACCCGCGCGTCAGGATTTTTTCAAAAAAATGAAAAGTATCCAAAGCGTCTCAGACTCGCGTCATATGATGCCCGAGATCCGAAAGGGCAGAAAAAGTTTGCGGAACCTGTTTCCCTGCTCTAGATTCTGAACAAGCTGCAGAAACCTGAGTGCAGCTCAGGAGAGAAAAAGAAGGCGAAAACTGTGACCCGCAGGGTCAGGATTTTTTCAAATAAATGAAAAGTATCCAAAGCGTCTCAAACTCGCGTCATATGATCCCCTAGATCCGAAAGGGCAGAAAAACTTTGCGGAACCTGTTTCCCTGCTCTATATTCTGAACAATCTGCAGAAACCTGAGTGCAGCTCAGGAGAGAAGAAGAAGGCAAAAACTGTGACCCGCGCGTCAGGATTTTTTCAAAAAAATGAAAAGTATCCAAAGCGTCTCAGACTCGCGTCATATGATGCCCGAGATCCGAAAGGGCAGAAAAAGTTTGCGGAACCTGTTTCCCTGCTCTAGATTCTGAACAAGCTGCAGAAACCTGAGTGCAGCTCAGGAGAGAAAAAGAAGTCAAAAAGTGTGACCCGCGGGTCAGGATTTTTTCAAAAAAATGAAAAGTATCCAAAGCGTCTCAAACTCGCGTCATATGATGCCCGAGATCCGAAAGGGCAGAAAAAGTTTGCGGAACCTGTTTCCCTGCTCTAGATTCTGAACAAGCTGCAGAAACCTGAGTGCAGCTCAGGAGAGAAAAAGAAGGCGAAAACTGTGACCCGCAGGGTCAGGATTTTTTCAAATAAATGAAAAGTATCCAAAGCGTCTCAAACTCGCGTCATATGATCCCCTAGATCCGAAAGGGCAGAAAAACTTTGCGGAACCTGTTTCCCTGCTCTATATTCTGAACAATCTGCAGAAACCTGAGTGCAGCTCAGGAGAGAAGAAGAAGGCCAAAACTGTGACCCGCGCGTCAGGATTTTTTCAAAAAAATGAAAAGTATCCAAAGCGTCTCAGACTCGCGTCATATGATGCCCGAGATCCGAAAGGGCAGAAAAAGTTTGCGGAACCTGTTTCCCTGCTCTAGATTCTGAACAAGCTGCAGAAACCTGAGTGCACCTCAGGAGAGAAAAAGAAGGCAAAAAGTGTGACCCGCGGGTCAGGATTTTTTCAAAAAAATGAAAAGTATCCAAAGCGTCTCAAACTCGCGTCATATGATGCCCGAGATCCGAAAGGGCAGAAAAAGTTTGCGGAACCTGTTTCCCTGCTCTAGATTCTGAACAAGCTGCAGAAACCTGAGTGCAGCTCAGGAGAGAAAAAGAAGGCAAAATCTGTGACCCGTGGGTCAGGATTTTTTCAAAAAAATGAAAAGTATCCAAAGCGTCTCAGACTCGCATCATATGATGCCCGAGATCCGAAAAGGGCAGAAAAAGTTTGCGGAACCTGTTTCCCTGCTCTAGATTCTGAACAAGCTGCAGAAACCTGAGTGCAGCTCAGGAGAGAAAAAGAAGGCAAAAAGTGTGACCCGCGGGTCAGGATTTTTTCAAAAAAATGAAAAGTATCCAAATTGTCTCAAATTCGCGTCATATGATGCCCGAGATCCGAAAGGGCAGAAAAAGTTTGCGGAACCTGTTTCCCTGCTTTAGATTCTGAACAAGCTGCAGAAACCTGAGTGCAGCTCAGGAGAGAAAAAGAAGGCAAAAAGTGTGACCCGCGGGGTCAGGATTTTTTCAAAAAAATGAAAAGTATCAAAAGCATCTCAAACTCGCGTCATATGGTGCCCGAGATCCGAAAGGGCAGAAAAAGTTTGCGGAACCTGTTTCCCTGCTCTAGATTCTGAACAAGCTGCAGAAACCTGAGTGCAGCTCAGGAGAGAAAAAGAAGGCAAAAACTGTGACCCGCGGGTCAGGATTTTTTCAAAAAAATGAAAAGTATCCGAAGCGTCTCAAACTCGCGTCATATGATGCCCGAGATCCGAAAGGGCAGAAAAAGTTTGCGGAACCTGTTTCCCTGCTCTAGATTCTGAACAAGCTGCAGATACCTGAGTGCAGCTCAGGAGAGAAAAAGAAGGCAAAAACTGTGACCCGCGGGTCAGGATTTTTTCAAAAAAATGAAAAGTATCCAAAGCGTCTCAGACTCGCATCATATGATGCCCGAGATCCGAAAAGGGCAGAAAAAGTTTGCGGAACCTGTTTCCCTGCTCTAGATTCTGAACAAGCTGCAGAAACCTGAGTGCAGCTCAGGAGAGAAAAAGAAGGCAAAAACTGTGACCCGCGGGGTCAGGATTTTTTCAAAAAAATGAAAAGTATCCAAAGCGTCTCAGACTCGATTCATATGATGCCCGAGATCCGAAAGGGCAGAAAAAGTTTGCGGAACCTGTCTCCCTGCTCTAGATTCTGAACAAGCTGCAGAAACCTGAGTGCAGCTCAGGAGAGAAAAAGAAGGCAAAAAGTGTGACCCGCGGGTCAGGATTTTTTCAAAAAAATGAAAAGTATCCAAAGCGTCTCAAACTCACGTCATATTATGCCCGAGATCCGAAAGGCAGAAAAAGTTTGCAGAACCTGTTTCCCTGCTCTAGATTCTGAACAAGCTGCAGAAACCTGAGTGCAGCTCAGGAGAGAAAAAGAAGGCAAAAAGTGTGACCCGCGGGTCAGGATTCTTTCAAAAAAATGAAAAGTATCCAAAGCATCTCAGACTCGCGTCATATGATGCCCGAGATCCGAAAGGGCAGAAAAAGTTTGCGGAACCTGTTTCCCTGCTCCAGATTCTGAACAAGCTGCAGAAACCTGAGTGCAGCTCAGGAGAGAAAAAGAAGGCAAAAAGTGTGACCCGCGGGGTCAGGATTTTTTCAAAAAAATGAAAAGTATCCAAAGCGTCTCAAACTCACGTTGTCATGAACCTGTAATGGTCATGAGTTATTAAAAATCTGATGACAACCCTTTGGCTCCAGTAAGGGACTCTGGGAGATGGTTACAGTTAGAAAAGACAAGCCTTTGCCAATTTGTAAAGTTAAGTTTTATTTTCCAGCTGAAAACGGTTAGAAGAAGCCTTAACAGGCTGCACCTGTTTATCTTTGCTGATTAGCAAGTGCCTGGCACCCAAGGTCATCCTTGGCCTATGCAGTTGGAAAACACCGTTGGGAGGGGGGCCTGAAGGCGCGAAAATGTGAGAAACATCGAGAAGAAAGTTACATCAGTCAATTCCTGATTGGTCAATTAATCTTGGACCGTTAGGATCCTTTTCCCTTAAGTATAGGGCTAGGGACCCATAGCTTTTGTTCTCTGTTCTCTGCCTATGCTGACTGGCACCAGAGTTCCAAACCTTTTCTGCCTTATGGTTCCTGGGGTTGCTTATGGGAAGGCAACCTATGTCTGGTTCCATTGCTTTATGTTGAACATCCATCTCTCTTAGGAGAGGTGCCACGCAACCAACTACCTCGTATGTAAGTAGTTAGGTGAGTTAGTTTATTATTTTCTTGTTGTGTGTACGAATTCTCTTGTAAGAACCTAAACCCCTGTTGGGTGAATGGTCTTAAAGGATTACTTGCTGCTATACGATATGTGCACTTATATATTTTAATAAAGCTACTTCTATTTAACCTGGTGTGTTCATTTGAGAGGAGGGGTGGTTCTGAATTCAGTGTTTTGACCCAATCTCAGTCACTCACTACCAAAGAGGGTTAAGAAGTTAAAAGCTTGGATTTTAAGTGTTAAACCAGAGGTGCCTGGCAAGGAGTGTAACTGTGACTCTTGCCTTTTAGGACCTTGGTTTTATATACCTTCTGGGCTCAGAGATCCCCTGGCTCTGAGTGGACCAGTATACAGGGGTGGTGGCAGCCTACCTTCTACCTTGCAGGGTTGTTGTGAGCGTACACAGCCTTGGCAAGGGGGAAGTAATAGCTTTTTTGGTTCCAGTCTCATTTCCCTAAGGGTGGGGGTCTGAGCCTGATGCATGATCCCGGGACCTTGAGGGTCGGGCGGGCATAACACACGTCATATGATGCCCGAGATCCGAAAGGGCAGAAAAAGATTGCGGAACCTGTTTCCCTGCTCTAGATTCTGAACAAGCTGCAGAAACCTGAGTGCAGCTCAGGAAAGAAAAAGCAGGCAAAAAGTGTGACCCGCGTTTTTCAAAAAAATGAAAAGTATCCAAAGCGTCTCAAATTCGCGTCATATGATGCCCGAAATCCGAAAGGGCAGAAAAAGTTTGCAGAACGTGTTTCCCTGCTCTAGATTCTGAACAAGCTGCAGAAACCTGAGTGTAGCTCAGGAGAGAAAAAGAAGGCAAAAACTGTGACCCGCGGGGTCAGTGTTTTTTCAAAACAATGAAAAGTATCCAAAGCATCTCAAACTCGCGTCATATGGTGCCCGAGATCCAAAAGGGCAGAAAAAGTTTGCGGAACCTGTTTCCCTGCTCTAGATTCTGAACAAGCTGCAGAAACCTGAGTGCACCTCAGGAGAGAAAAAGAAGGCAAAAACTGTGACCCGCGGGTCAGGATTTTTTCAAAAAAATGAAAAGTATCCAAAGCGTCTCAGACTCATGTCATATGATGCCCGAGATCCGAAAGGGCAGAAAAAGTTTGCGGAACCTGTTTCCCTGCTCTAGATTCTGAACAAGCTGCAGATACCTGAGTGCAGCTCAGGAGAGAAAAAGAAGGCAAAAAGTGTGACCCGCGGGTCAGGATTTTTTCAAAAAAATGAAAAGTATCCAAAGCGTCTCAGACCCGCGTCATATGGTGCCCGAGATCCGAAAGGGCAGAAAAAGTTTGCGGAACCTGTTTCCCTGCTCTAGATTCTGAACAAGCTGCAGATACCTGAGTGCAGCTCAGGAGAGAAAAAGAAGGCAAAAACTGTGACCTGCGGGTCAGGATTTTTTCAAAAAAATGAAAAGTATCCAAAGCGTCTCAAATTCGCGTCATATGATGCCCGAGATCCGAAAGGGCAGAAAAAGTTTGCGGAACCTGTTTCCCTGCTTTAGATTCTGAACAAGCTGCAGAAACCTGAGTGCAGCTCAGGAGAGAAAAAGAAGGCAAAAAGTGTGACCCGCGGGGTCAGGATTTTTTCAAAAAAATGAAAAGTATCCAAACCATCTCAAACTCGCATCATATGGTGCCCGAGATCCGAAAGGGCAGAAAAAGTTTGCGGAACCTGTTTCCCTGCTCTAGATTCTGAACAAGCTGCAGAAACCTGAGTGCAGCTCAGGAGAGAAAAAGAAGGCAAAAAGTGTGACCCGCGCGTCAGGATTTTTTCAAAAAAATGAAAAGTATCCAAAGCGTCTCAGACTCGCGTCATATGATGCCCGAGATCCGAAAGGGCAGAAAAAGTTTGCGGAACCTGTTTCCCTGCTCTAGATTCTGAACAAGCTGCAGAAACCTGAGTGCAGCTCAGGAGAGAAAAAGAAGGCAAAAACTGTGACCCGCAGGGTCAGGATTTTTTCAAAAAAATGAAAAGTATCCAAAGCGTCTCAGACTCACGTCATATGATGCCCGAGATCCGAAAGGGCAGAAAAAGTTTGCGGAACCTGTTTCCCTGCTCTAGATTCTGAACAAGCTGCAGAAACCTGAGTGCAGCTCAGGAGAGAAAAAGAAGTCAAAAAGTGTGACCCGCGGGTCAGGATTTTTTCAAAAAAATGAAAAGTATCCAAAGCGTCTCAAACTCGCGTCATATGATGCCCGAGATCCGAAAGGGCAGAAAAAGTTTGCGGAACCTGTTTCCCTGCTCTAGATTCTGAACAAGCTGCAGAAACCTGAGTGCAGCTCAGGAGAGAAAAAGAAGGCAAAAACTGTGACCCGCGGGTCAGGATTTTTTCAAAAAAATGAAAAGTATCCAAAGCGTCTCAGACTCGCATCATATGATGCCCGAGATCCGAAAGGGCAGAAAAACTTTGCGGAACCTGTTTCCCTGCTCTATATTCTGAACAAGCTGCAGAAACCTGAGTGCAGCTCAGGAGAAAAGAAGAAGGCAAAAACTGTGACCCGCGCGTCAGGATTTTTTCAAAAAAATGAAAAGTATCCAAAGCGTCTCAGACTCGCGTCATATGATGCCCGAGATCCGAAAGGGCAGAAAAAGTTTGCGGAACCTGTTTCCCTGCTCTAGATTCTGAACAAGCTGCAGAAACCTGAGTGCAGCTCAGGAGAGAAAAAGAAGGCAAAAACTGTGACCCGTGGGTCAGGATTTTTTCAAAAAAATGAAAAGTATCCAAAGCGTCTCAAACTCACGTCATATGATGCCCGAGATCCGAAAGGGCAGAAAAAGTTTGCGGAACCTGTTTCCCTGCTCTATATTTTGAACAAGCTGCAGAAACCTGAGTGCAGCTCAGGAGAAAAGAAGAAGGCAAAAACTGTGACCCGCGCGTCAGGATTTTTTCAAAAAAATGAAAAGTATCCAAAGCGTCTCAGACTCGCGTCATATGATGCCCGAGATCCAAAAGGGCAGAAAACGTTTGCGGAACCTGTTTCCCTGCTCTAGATTCTGAACAAGCTGCAGAAACCTGAGTGCAGCTCAGGAGAGAAAAAGAAGGCAAAAACTGTGACCCGCAGGGTCAGGATTTTTTCAAAAAAATGAAAAGTATCCAAAGCGTCTCAGACTCGCATCATATGATGCCCGAGATCCGAAAAGGGCAGAAAAAGTTTGCGGAACCTGTTTCCCTGCTCTAGATTCTGAACAAGCTGCAGAAACCTGAGTGCAGCTCAGGAGAGAAAAAGAAGGCAAAAAGTGTGACCCGCGGGTCAGGATTTTTTCAAAAAAATGAAAAGTATCCAAAGCGTCTCAGACCCGCGTCATATGGTGCCCGAGATCCGAAAGGGCAGAAAAAGTTTGCGGAACCTGTTTCCCTGCTCTAGATTCTGAACAAGCTGCAGATACCTGAGTGCAGCTCAGGAGAGAAAAAGAAGGCAAAAACTGTGACCTGCGGGTCAGGATTTTTTCAAAAAAATGAAAAGTATCCAAATTGTCTCAAATTCGCGTCATATGATGCCCGAGATCCGAAAGGGCAGAAAAAGTTTGCGGAACCTGTTTCCCTGCTTTAGATTCTGAACAAGCTGCAGAAACCTGAGTGCACCTCAGGAGAGAAAAAGAAGGCAAAAAGTGTGACCCGCGGGGTCAGGATTTTTTCAAAAAAATGAAAAGTATCCAAAGCATCTCAAACTCGCGTCATATGGTGCCCGAGATCCGAAAGGGCAGAAAAAGTTTGCGGAACCTGTTTCCCTGCTCTAGATTCTGAACAAGCTGCAGAAACCTGAGTGCAGCTCAGGAGAGAAAAAGAAGGCAAAAACTGTGACCCGCGGGTCAGGATTTTTTCAAAAAAATGAAAAGTATCCGAAGCGTCTCAAACTCGCGTCATATGATGCCCGAGATCCGAAAGGGCAGAAAAAGTTTGCGGAACCTGTTTACCTGCTCTAGATTCTGAACAAGCTGCAGATACCTGAGTGCAGCTCAGGAGAGAAAAAGAAGGCAAAAACTGTGACCCGCGGGTCAGGATTTTTTCAAAAAAATGAAAAGTATCCAAAGCGTCTCAGACTCGCATCATATGATGCCCGAGATCCGAAAAGGGCAGAAAAAGTTTGCGGAACCTGTTTCCCTGCTCTAGATTCTGAACAAGCTGCAGAAACCTGAGTGCAGCTCAGGAGAGAAAAAGAAGGCAAAAACTGTGACCCGCGGGTCAGGATTTTTTCAAAAAAATGAAAAGTATCCAAAGCGTCTCAGACTCGATTCATATGATGCCCGAGATCCGAAAGGGCAGAAAAAGTTTGCGGAACCTGTCTCCCTGCTCTAGATTCTGAACAAGCTGCAGAAACCTGAGTGCAGCTCAGGAGAGAAAAAGAAGGCAAAAAGTGTGACCCGCGGGTCAGGATTTTTTCAAAAAAATGAAAAGTATCCAAAGCGTCTCAAACTCACGTCATATTATGCCCGAGATCCGAAAGGCAGAAAAAGTTTGCAGAACCTGTTTCCCTGCTCTAGATTCTGAACAAGCTGCAGAAACCTGAGTGCAGCTCAGGAGAGAAAAAGAAGGCAAAAAGTGTGACCCGCGGGTCAGGATTCTTTCAAAAAAATGAAAAGTATCCAAAGCATCTCAGACTCGCGTCATATGATGCCCGAGATCCGAAAGGGCAGAAAAAGTTTGCGGAACCTGTTTCCCTGCTCCAGATTCTGAACAAGCTGCAGAAACCTGAGTGCAGCTCAGGAGAGAAAAAGAAGGCAAAAACTGTGACCCGCGGGTCAGGATTTTTTCAAAAAAATGAAAAGTATCCAAAGCGTCTCAAACTCACGTTGTCATGAACCTGTAATGGTCATGAGTTATTAAAAATCTGATGACAACCCTTTGGCTCCAGTAAGGGACTCTGGGAGATGGTTACAGTTAGAAAAGACAAGCCTTTGCCAATTTGTAAAGTTAAGTTTTATTTTCCAGCTGAAAACGGTTAGAAGAAGCCTTAACAGGCTGCACCTGTTTATCTTTGCTGATTAGCAAGTGCCTGGCACCCAAGGTCATCCTTGGCCTATGCAGTTGGAAAACACCGTTGGGAGGGGGGCCTGAAGGCGCGAAAATGTGAGAAACATCGAGAAGAAAGTTACATCAGTCAATTCCTGATTGGTCAATTAATCTTGGACCGTTAGGATCCTTTTCCCTTAAGTATAGGGCTAGGGACCCATAGCTTTTGTTCTCTGTTCTCTGCCTATGCTGACTGGCACCAGAGTTCCAAACCTTTTCTGCCTTATGGTTCCTGGGGTTGCTTATGGGAAGGCAACCTATGTCTGGTTCCATTGCTTTATGTTGAACATCCATCTCTCTTAGGAGAGGTGCCACGCAACCAACTACCTCGTATGTAAGTAGTTAGGTGAGTTAGTTTATTATTTTCTTGTTGTGTGTACGAATTCTCTTGTAAGAACCTAAACCCCTGTTGGGTGAATGGTCTTAAAGGATTACTTGCTGCTATACGATATGTGCACTTATATATTTTAATAAAGCTACTTCTATTTAACCTGGTGTGTTCATTTGAGAGGAGGGGTGGTTCTGAATTCAGTGTTTTGACCCAATCTCAGTCACTCACTACCAAAGAGGGTTAAGAAGTTAAAAGCTTGGATTTTAAGTGTTAAACCAGAGGTGCCTGGCAAGGAGTGTAACTGTGACTCTTGCCTTTTAGGACCTTGGTTTTATATACCTTCTGGGCTCAGAGATCCCCTGGCTCTGAGTGGACCAGTATACAGGGGTGGTGGCAGCCTACCTTCTACCTTGCAGGGTTGTTGTGAGCGTACACAGCCTTGGCAAGGGGGAAGTAATAGCTTTTTTGGTTCCAGTCTCATTTCCCTAAGGGTGGGGGTCTGAGCCTGATGCATGATCCCGGGACCTTGAGGGTCGGGCGGGCATAACACACGTCATATGATGCCCGAGATCCGAAAGGGCAGAAAAAGATTGCGGAACCTGTTTCCCTGCTCTAGATTCTGAACAAGCTGCAGAAACCTGAGTGCAGCTTAGGAAAGAAAAAGCAGGCAAAAAGTGTGACCCGCGTTTTTCAAAAAAATGAAAAGTATCCAAAGCGTCTCAAATTCGCGTCATATGATGCCCGAAATCCGAAAGGGCAGAAAAAGTTTGCAGAACGTGTTTCCCTGCTCTAGATTCTGAACAAGCTGCAGAAACCTGAGTGTAGCTCAGGAGAGAAAAAGAAGGCAAAAACTGTGACCCGCGGGGTCAGTGTTTTTTCAAAACAATGAAAAGTATCCAAAGCATCTCAAACTCGCGTCATATGGTGCCCGAGATCCAAAAGGGCAGAAAAAGTTTGCGGAACCTGTTTCCCTGCTCTAGATTCTGAACAAGCTGCAGAAACCTGAGTGCACCTCAGGAGAGAAAAAGAAGGCAAAAACTGTGACCCGCGGGTCAGGATTTTTTCAAAAAAATGAAAAGTATCCAAAGCGTCTCAGACTCATGTCATATGATGCCCGAGATCCGAAAGGGCAGAAAAAGTTTGCGGAACCTGTTTCCCTGCTCTAGATTCTGAACAAGCTGCAGATACCTGAGTGCAGCTCAGGAGAGAAAAAGAAGGCAAAAAGTGTGACCCGCGGGTCAGGATTTTTTCAAAAAAATGAAAAGTATCCAAAGCGTCTCAGACCCGCGTCATATGGTGCCCGAGATCCGAAAGGGCAGAAAAAGTTTGCGGAACCTGTTTCCCTGCTCTAGATTCTGAACAAGCTGCAGATACCTGAGTGCAGCTCAGGAGAGAAAAAGAAGGCAAAAACTGTGACCTGCGGGTCAGGATTTTTTCAAAAAAATGAAAAGTATCCAAAGCGTCTCAAATTCGCGTCATATGATGCCCGAGATCCGAAAGGGCAGAAAAAGTTTGCGGAACCTGTTTCCCTGCTTTAGATTCTGAACAAGCTGCAGAAACCTGAGTGCAGCTCAGGAGAGAAAAAGAAGGCAAAAAGTGTGACCCGCGGGGTCAGGATTTTTTCAAAAAAATGAAAAGTATCCAAACCATCTCAAACTCGCATCATATGGTGCCCGAGATCCGAAAGGGCAGAAAAAGTTTGCGGAACCTGTCTCCCTGCTCTAGATTCTGAACAAGCTGCAGAAACCTGAGTGCAGCTCAGGAGAGAAAAAGAAGGCAAAAAGTGTGACCCGCGGGGTCAGGATTTTTTCAAAAAAATGAAAAGTATCCAAAGCGTCTCAAACTCACGTCATATTATGCCCGAGATCCGAAAGGCAGAAAAAGTTTGCAGAACCTGTTTCCCTGCTCTAGATTCTGAACAAGCTGCAGAAACCTGAGTGCAGCTCAGGAGAGAAAAAGAAGGCAAAAAGTGTGACCCGCGGGTCAGGATTCTTTCAAAAAAATGAAAAGTATCCAAAGCATCTCAGACTCGCGTCATATGATGCCCGAGATCCGAAAGGGCAGAAAAAGTTTGCGGAACCTGTTTCCCTGCTCCAGATTCTGAACAAGCTGCAGAAACCTGAGTGCAGCTCAGGAGAGAAAAAGAAGGCAAAAACTGTGACCCGCGGGTCAGGATTTTTTCAAAAAAATGAAAAGTATCCGAAGCGTCTCAAACTCACGTTGTCATGAACCTGTAATGGTCATGAGTTATTAAAAATCTGATGACAACCCTTTGGCTCCAGTAAGGGACTCTGGGAGATGGTTACAGTTAGAAAAGACAAGCCTTTGCCAATTTGTAAAGTTAAGTTTTATTTTCCAGCTGAAAACGGTTAGAAGAAGCCTTAACAGGCTGCACCTGTTTATCTTTGCTGATTAGCAAGTGCCTGGCACCCAAGGTCATCCTTGGCCTATGCAGTTGGAAAACACCGTTGGGAGGGGGGCCTGAAGGCGCGAAAATGTGAGAAACATCGAGAAGAAAGTTACATCAGTCAATTCCTGATTGGTCAATTAATCTTGGACCGTTAGGATCCTTTTCCCTTAAGTATAGGGCTAGGGACCCATAGCTTTTGTTCTCTGTTCTCTGCCTATGCTGACTGGCACCAGAGTTCCAAACCTTTTCTGCCTTATGGTTCCTGGGGTTGCTTATGGGAAGGCAACCTATGTCTGGTTCCATTGCTTTATGTTGAACATCCATCTCTCTTAGGAGAGGTGCCACGCAACCAACTACCTCGTATGTAAGTAGTTAGGTGAGTTAGTTTATTATTTTCTTGTTGTGTGTACGAATTCTCTTGTAAGAACCTAAACCCCTGTTGGGTGAATGGTCTTAAAGGATTACTTGCTGCTATACGATATGTGCACTTATATATTTTAATAAAGCTACTTCTATTTAACCTGGTGTGTTCATTTGAGAGGAGGGGTGGTTCTGAATTCAGTGTTTTGACCCAATCTCAGTCACTCACTACCAAAGAGGGTTAAGAAGTTAAAAGCTTGGATTTTAAGTGTTAAACCAGAGGTGCCTGGCAAGGAGTGTAACTGTGACTCTTGCCTTTTAGGACCTTGGTTTTATATACCTTCTGGGCTCAGAGATCCCCTGGCTCTGAGTGGACCAGTATACAGGGGTGGTGGCAGCCTACCTTCTACCTTGCAGGGTTGTTGTGAGCGTACACAGCCTTGGCAAGGGGGAAGTAATAGCTTTTTTGGTTCCAGTCTCATTTCCCTAAGGGTGGGGGTCTGAGCCTGATGCATGATCCCGGGACCTTGAGGGTCGGGCGGGCATAACACACGTCATATGATGCCCGAGATCCGAAAGGGCAGAAAAAGTTTGCGGAACCTGTTTCCCTGCTCTAGATTCTGAACAAGCTGCAGAAACCTGAGTGCAGCTTAGGAAAGAAAAAGCAGGCAAAAAGTGTGACCCGCGTTTTTCAAAAAAATGAAAAGTATCCAAAGCGTCTCAAATTCGCGTCATATGATGCCCGAAATCCGAAAGTGCAGAAAAAGTTTGCAGAACGTGTTTCCCTGCTCTAGATTCTGAACAAGCTGCAGAAACCTGAGTGTAGCTCAGGAGAGAAAAAGAAGGCAAAAACTGTGACCCGCGGGGTCAGTGTTTTTTCAAAACAATGAAAAGTATCCAAAGCATCTCAAACTCGCGTCATATGGTGCCCGAGATCCAAAAGGGCAGAAAAAGTTTGCGGAACCTGTTTCCCTGCTCTAGATTCTGAACAAGCTGCAGAAACCTGAGTGCACCTCAGGAGAGAAAAAGAAGGCAAAAACTGTGACCCGCGGGTCAGGATTTTTTCAAAAAAATGAAAAGTATCCAAAGCGTCTCAGACTCATGTCATATGATGCCCGAGATCCGAAAGGGCAGAAAAAGTTTGCGGAACCTGTTTCCCTGCTCTAGATTCTGAACAAGCTGCAGATACCTGAGTGCAGCTCAGGAGAGAAAAAGAAGGCAAAAAGTGTGACCCGCGGGTCAGGATTTTTTCAAAAAAATGAAAAGTATCCAAAGCGTCTCAGACCCGCGTCATATGGTGCCCGAGATCCGAAAGGGCAGAAAAAGTTTGCGGAACCTGTTTCCCTGCTCTAGATTCTGAACAAGCTGCAGATACCTGAGTGCAGCTCAGGAGAGAAAAAGAAGGCAAAAACTGTGACCTGCGGGTCAGGATTTTTTCAAAAAAATGAAAAGTATCCAAAGCGTCTCAAATTCGCGTCATATGATGCCCGAGATCCGAAAGGGCAGAAAAAGTTTGCGGAACCTGTTTCCCTGCTTTAGATTCTGAACAAGCTGCAGAAACCTGAGTGCAGCTCAGGAGAGAAAAAGAAGGCAAAAAGTGTGACCCGCGGGGTCAGGATTTTTTCAAAAAAATGAAAAGTATCCAAACCATCTCAAACTCGCATCATATGGTGCCCGAGATCCGAAAGGGCAGAAAAAGTTTGCGGAACCTGTTTCCCTGCTCTAGATTCTGAACAAGCTGCAGAAACCTGAGTGCAGCTCAGGAGAGAAAAAGAAGGCAAAAAGTGTGACCCGCGCGTCAGGATTTTTTCAAAAAAATGAAAAGTATCCAAAGTGTCTCAGACTCGCGTCATATGATGCCCGAGATCCGAAAGGGCAGAAAAAGTTTGCGGAACCTGTTTCCCTGCTCTAGATTCTGAACAAGCTGCAGAAACCTGAGTGCAGCTCAGGAGAGAAAAAGAAGGCAAAAACTGTGACCCGCAGGGTCAGGATTTTTTCAAAAAAATGAAAAGTATCCAAAGCGTCTCAGACTCACGTCATATGATGCCCGAGATCCGAAAGGGCAGAAAAAGTTTGCGGAACCTGTTTCCCTGCTCTAGATTCTGAACAAGCTGCAGAAACCTGAGTGCAGCTCAGGAGAGAAAAAGAAGTCAAAAAGTGTGAACCGCGGGTCAGGATTTTTTCAAAAAAATGAAAAGTATCCAAAGCGTCTCAAACTCGCGTCATATGATGCCCGAGATCCGAAAGGGCAGAAAAAGTTTGCGGAACCTGTTTCCCTGCTCTAGATTCTGAACAAGCTGCAGAAACCTGAGTGCAGCTCAGGAGAGAAAAAGAAGGCAAAAACTGTGACCCGCGGGTCAGGATTTTTTCAAAAAAATGAAAAGTATCCAAAGCGTCTCAGACTCGCATCATATGATGCCCGAGATCCGAAAGGGCAGAAAAACTTTGCGGAACCTGTTTCCCTGCTCTATATTCTGAACAAGCTGCAGAAACCTGAGTGCAGCTCAGGAGAAAAGAAGAAGGCAAAAACTGTGACCCGCGCGTCAGGATTTTTTCAAAAAAATGAAAAGTATCCAAAGCGTCTCAGACTCGCGTCATATGATGCCCGAGATCCGAAAGGGCAGAAAAAGTTTGCGGAACCTGTTTCCCTGCTCTAGATTCTGAACAAGCTGCAGAAACCTGAGTGCAGCTCAGGAGAGAAAAAGAAGGCAAAAACTGTGACCCGTGGGTCAGGATTTTTTCAAAAAAATGAAAAGTATCCAAAGCGTCTCAAACTCACGTCATATGATGCCCGAGATCCGAAAGGGCAGAAAAAGTTTGCGGAACCTGTTTCCCTGCTCTATATTTTGAACAAGCTGCAGAAACCTGAGTGCAGCTCAGGAGAAAAGAAGAAGGCAAAAACTGTGACCCGCGCGTCAGGATTTTTTCAAAAAAATGAAAAGTATCCAAAGCGTCTCAGACTCGCGTCATATGATGCCCGAGATCCAAAAGGGCAGAAAACGTTTGCGGAACCTGTTTCCCTGCTCTAGATTCTGAACAAGCTGCAGAAACCTGAGTGCAGCTCAGGAGAGAAAAAGAAGGCAAAAACTGTGACCCGCAGGGTCAGGATTTTTTCAAAAAAATGAAAAGTATCCAAAGCGTCTCAAACTCACGTCATATGATGCCCGAGATCCGAAAGGGCAGAAAAAGTTTGCGGAACCTGTTTCCCTGCTCTAGATTCTGAACAAGCTGCAGAAACCTGAGTGCAGCTCAGGAGAGAAAAAGAAGTCAAAAAGTGTGACCCGCGGGTCAGGATTTTTTCAAAAAAATGAAAAGTATCCAAAGCGTCTCAAACTCGCGTCATATGATGCCCGAGATCCGAAAGGGCAGAAAAAGTTTGCGGAACCTGTTTCCCTGCTCTAGATTCTGAACAAGCTGCAGAAACCTGAGTGCAGCTCAGGAGAGAAAAAGAAGGCAAAAACTGTGACCCGTGGGTCAGGATTTTTTCAAAAAAATGAAAAGTATCCAAAGCGTCTCAGACTCGCATCATATGATGCCCGAGATCCGAAAAGGGCAGAAAAAGTTTGCGGAACCTGTTTCCCTGCTCTAGATTCTGAACAAGCTGCAGAAACCTGAGTGCAGCTCAGGAGAGAAAAAGAAGGCAAAAAGTGTGACCCGCGGGTCAGGATTTTTTCAAAAAAATGAAAAGTATCCAAAGCGTCTCAGACTCGCATCATATGATGCCCGAGATCCGAAAGGGCAGAAAAAGTTTGCGGAACCTGTTTCCCTGCTCTAGATTCTGAACAAGCTGCAGATACCTGAGTGCAGCTCAGGAGAGGAAAAGAAGTCAAAAAGTGTGACCCGCGGGTCAGGATTTTTTCAAAAAAATGAAAAGTATCCAAAGCGTCTCAGACTCGCGTCATATGATGCCCGAGATCCGAAAGGGCAGAAAAAGTTTGTGGAACCTGTTTCCCTGCTCTAGATTCTGAACAAGCTGCAGAAACCTGAGTGCAGCTCAGGAGAGAAAAAGAAGGCGAAAACTGTGACCCGCAGGGTCAGGATTTTTTCAAATAAATGAAAAGTATCCAAAGCGTCTCAAACTCGCGTCATATGATCCCCTAGATCCGAAAGGGCAGAAAAACTTTGCGGAACCTGTTTCCCTGCTCTATATTCTGAACAAGCTGCAGAAACCTGAGTGCAGCTCAGGAGAGAAGAAGAAGGCAAAAACTGTGACCCGCGCGTCAGGATTTTTTCAAAAAAATGAAAAGTATCCAAAGCGTCTCAGACTCGCGTCATATGATGCCCGAGATCCGAAAGGGCAGAAAAAGTTTGCGGAACCTGTTTCCCTGCTCTAGATTCTGAACAAGCTGCAGAAACCTGAGTGCAGCTCAGGAGAGAAAAAGAAGGCAAAAAGTGTGACCCGCAGGGTCAGGATTTTTTCAAAAAAATGAAAAGTATCCAAAGCGTCTCAGACTCACGTCATATGATGCCCGAGATCCAAAAGGGCAGAAAAAGTTTGCGGAACCTGTTTCCCTGCTCTAGATTCTGAACAAGCTGCAGAAACCTGAGTGCAGCTCAGGAAAGAAAAAGCAGGCAAAAAGTGTGACCCGCGGGTCAGGATTTTTTCAAAAAAATGAAAAGTATCCAAAGCGTCTCAAACTCACGTCATATGATGCCCGAGATCCGAAAAGGCAGAAAAAGTTTGCGGAACCTGTTTCCCTGTTCTAATTTCTGAACAAGCTGCAGAAACCTGAGCGCACCTCAGGAGAGAAAAAGCAGGCAAAAAGTGTGACCCGCGGGTCAGGATTTTTTCAAAAAAATGAAAAGTATCCAAAGCGTCTCAAACTCGCGTCATATGATGCCCGAGATCCGAAAGGGCAGAAAAAGTTTAAGGAACCTGTTTCCCTGCTCTAGATTCTGAACAAGCTGCAGAAACCTGAGTGCAGCTCAGGAAAGAAAAAGCAGGCAAAAAGTGTGACCCGCGGGTCAGGATTTTTTCAAAAAAATGAAAAGTATCCAAAGCGTCTCAAACTCGCGTCATATGATGCCCGAGATCCGAAAGGGCAGAAAAAGTTTACGGAACCTGTTTCCCTGCTCTAGATTCTGAACAAGCTGCAGAAACCTGAGTGCACTTCAGGAGAGAAAAAGCAGGCAAAAAGTGTGACCCGCGGGTCAGGATTTTTTCAAAAAAATTAACAGTATCCAAAGCATCTCAAACTCACGTCATATGATGCCCGAGATCCGAAAGGGCAGAAAAAGTTTACGGAACATGTTTCCCTGCTCTAGATCCTGAACAAGCTGCAGAAACCTGAGTGCACTTCAGGAGAGAAAAAGCAGGCAAAAAGTGTGACCCGCGGGTCAGGATTTTTTCAAAAAAATGAAAAGTATCCAAAGCGTCTCAGACTCGCGTCATATGATGCCCAAGATCAGAAAGGGCAGAAAAAGTTTGCGGAACCTGTTTCCCTGCTCTAGATTCTGAACAAGCTGCAGAAACCTGAGTGCAGCTCAGGAGAGAAAAAGAAGGCAAAAACTGTGACCCGCAGGGTCAGGATTTTTTCAAAAAAATGAAAAGTATCCAAAGCGTCTCAAACTCACGTCATATGATGCCCGAGATCCGAAAAGGCAGAAAAAGTTTGCGGAACCTGTTTCCCTGTTCTAATTTCTGAACAAGCTGCAGAAACCTGAGCGCACCTCAGGAGAGAAAAAGCAGGCGAAAAGTGTGACCCGCGGGTCAGGATTTTTTCAAAAAAATGAAAAGTATCCAAAGCGTCTCAGACTCACGTCATATGATGCCCGAGATCCGAAAGGGCAGAAAAAGTTTACGGAACCTGTTTCCCTGCTCTAAATTCTGAACAAGCTGCAGAAACCTGAGTGCACCTCGGGAGAGAAAAAGCAGGCAAAAAGTGTGACCCGCGCGTCAGGATTTTTTCAAAAAAATGAAAAGTATCCAAAGCGTCTCAAACTCGCGTCATATGATGCCCGAGATCCGAAAGGGCAGAAAAAGTTTAAGGAACCTGTTTCCCTGCTCTAGATTCTGAACAAGCTGCAGAAACCTGAGTGCAGCTCAGGAAAGAAAAAGCAGGCAAAAGTGTGACCCGCGGGTCAGGATTTTTTCAAAAAAATGAAAAGTATCCAAAGCGTCTCAAACTCGCGTCATATGATGCCCGAGATCCGAAAGGGCAGAAAAAGTTTACGGAACCTGTTTCCCTGCTCTAGATTCTGAACAAGCTGCAGAAACCTGAGTGCACTTCAGGAGAGAAAAAGCAGGCAAAAAGTGTGACCCGCGGATCAGGATTTTTTCAAAAAAATTAAAAGTATCCAAAGCATCTCAAACTCACATCATATGATGCCCGAGATCCGAAAGGGCAGAAAAAGTTTACGGAACCTGTTTCCCTGCTCTAGATTCTGAACAAGCTGCAGAAACCTGAGTGCACCTCAGGAGAGAAAAAGCAGGCAAAAAGTGTGACCCGCGGGTCAGGATTTTTTCAAAAAAATGAAAAGTATCCAAAGCTTCTCAAACTCACGTCATATGATGCCCGAGATCCGGAAGGGCAGAAAAAGTTTACAGAACATGTTTCCCTGCTCTAGATTCTGAACAAGCTGCAGAAACCTGAGTGCACCTCGGGAGAGAAAAAGCAGGCAAAAAGTCTGACCCGCGGGTCAGGATTTTTTCAAAAAAATGAAAAGTATCCAAAGCGTCTCAAACTCACATCATATGATGCCCGAGATCCGAAAGGGCAGAAAAAGTTTACGGAACCTGTTTCCCTGCTCTAGATTCTGAACAAGCTGCAGAAACCTGAGTGCACTGCTGGATAGAAAAAGCAGGCAAAAAGTGTGACCCGCGGGTCAGGATTTTTTCAAAAAAATGAAAAGTATCCAAAGCATCTCAAACTCGCGTCATATGATGCCCGAGATCCGAAAGGGCAGAAAAAGTTTGCGGAACCTGTTTCCCTGCTCTAGATTCTGAACAAGCTGCAGATACCTGAGTGCAGCTCAGGAGAGAAAAAGAAGGCAAAAACTGTGACCCGCGGGTCAGGATTTTTTCAAAAAAATGAAAAGTATCCAAAGCGTCTCAGACTCACGTCATATGATGCCCGAGATCCGAAAGGGCAGAAAAAGTTTGCGGAACCTGTTTGCCTGCTCTATATTCTGAACAAGCTGCAGATACCTGAGTGCAGCTCAGGAGAGAAAAAGAAGGCAAAAACTGTGACCCGCAGGTCAGGATTTTTTCAAAAAAATGAAAAGTATCCAAAGCGTCTCAAACTCACGTCATATGATGGCCGAGATCAGAAAGGGCAGAAAAAGTTTGCGGAACCTGTTTCCCTGTTCTAGATTCTGAACAAGCTGCAGATACCTGAGTGCAGCTCAGGAGAGAAAAAGAAGGCAAAAACTGTGACCCGCAGGTCAGGATTTTTTCAAAAAAATGAAAAGTATCCAAAGCGTCTCAAACTCACGTCATATGACGCCCGAGGTCCGAAAGGGCAGAAAAAGTTTGCGGAACCTGTTTCCCTGCTCTAGATTCTGAACAAGCTGCAGATACCTGAGTGCAGCTCAGGAGAGAAAAAGAAGGCCAAAACTGTGACCCGTGGGTCAGGATTTTTTCAAAAAAATGAAAAGTATCCAAAGCGTCTCAGACTCGTGTCATATGATGCCCGAGATCCGAAAGGGCAGAAAAAGTTTGCGGAACCTGTTTCCCTGCTCTAGATTCTGAACAAGCTGCAGAAACCTGAGTGCAGCTCAGGAGTGAAAAAGAAGGCAAAAACTGTGACCCGCAGGGTCAGGATTTTTTCAAAAAAATGAAAAGTATCCAAAGCGTCTCAGACTCACGTCATATGATGCCCGAGATCCGAAAGGGCAGAAAAAGTTTGCGGAACCTGTTTCCCTGCTCTAGATTCTGAACAAGCTGCAGAAACCTGAGTGCAGCTCAGGAGAGAAAAAGAAGGCAAAAACTGTGACCCGCAGGGTCAGGATTTTTTCAAAAAATGAAAAGTATCCAAAGCGTCTCAGACTCACGTCATATGATGCCCGAGATCCGAAAGGGCAGAAAAAGTTTGCGGAACCTGTTTGCCTGCTCTATATTCTGAACAAGCTGCAGATACCTGAGTGCAGCTCAGGAGAGAAAAAGAAGGCAAAAACTGTGACCCGCAGGTCAGGATTTTTTCAAAAAAATGAAAAGTATCCAAAGCGTCTCAAACTCACGTCATATGATGGCCGAGATCAGAAAGGGCAGAAAAAGTTTGCGGAACCTGTTTCCCTGTTCTAGATTCTGAACAAGCTGCAGATACCTGAGTGCAGCTCAGGAGAGAAAAAGAAGGCAAAAACTGTGACCCGCAGGTCAGGATTTTTTCAAAAAAATGAAAAGTATCCAAAGCGTCTCAAACTCACGTCATATGACGCCCGAGGTCCGAAAGGGCAGAAAAAGTTTGCGGAACCTGTTTCCCTGCTCTACATTCTGAACAAGCTGCAGAAACCGGAGTGCAGCTCAGGAGAGAAAAAGAAGGCAAACGCGGGTCAGGATTTTTTCAAAAAAATGAAAAGTATCCAAAGCGTCTCAGACTCACGTCATATGATGCCCGAGATCCAAAAGGGCAGAAAAAGTTTGCGGAACCTGTTTCCCTGCTCTAGATTCTGAACAAGCTGCAGAAACCTGAGTGCAGCTCAGGAGAGAAAAAGAAGGCAAAAACTGTGACCCGCAGGGTCAGGATTTTTTCAAAAAAATGAAAAGTATCCAAAGCGTCTCAAACTCACGTCATATGATGCCCGAGATCCGAAAGGGCAGAAAAAGTTTAAGGAACCTGTTTCCCTGCTCTAGATTCTGAACAAGCTGCAGAAACCTGAGTGCAGCTCAGGAGAGAAAAAGAAGGCAAAAACTGTGACCCGCAGGGTCAGGATTTTTTCAAAAAAATGAAAAGTATCCAAAGCGTCTCAGACTCACGTCATATGATGCCCGAGATCCGAAAGGGCAGAAAAAGTTTGCGGAACCTGTTTCCCTGCTCTAGATTCTGAACAAGCTGCAGAAACCTGAGTGCAGCTCAGGAGAGAAAAAGAAGGCAAAAACTGTGACCCGCAGGGTCAGGATTTTTTCAAAAAAATGAAAAGTATCCAAAGCGTCTCAGACTCACGTCATATGATGCCCGAGATCCAAAAGGGCAGAAAAAGTTTGCGGAACCTGTTTCCCTGCTCTAGATTCTGAACAAGCTGCAGAAACCTGAGTGCAGCTCAGGAAAGAAAAAGCAGGCAAAAAGTGTGACCCGCGGGTCAGGATTTTTTCAAAAAAATGAAAAGTATCCAAAGCGTCTCAAACTCACGTCATATGATGCCCGAGATCCGAAAAGGCAGAAAAAGTTTGCGGAACCTGTTTCCCTGTTCTAATTTCTGAACAAGCTGCAGAAACCTGAGCGCACCTCAGGAGAGAAAAAGCAGGCGAAAAGTGTGACCCGCGGGTCAGGATTTTTTCAAAAAAATGAAAAGTATCCAAAGCGTCTCAAACTCACATCATATGATGCCCGAGATCCGAAAGGGCAGAAAAAGTTTACGGAACCTGTTTCCCTGCTCTAAATTCTGAACAAGCTGCAGAAACCTGAGTGCACCTCGGGAGAGAAAAAGCAGGCAAAAAGTGTGACCCGCGCGTCAGGATTTTTTCAAAAAAATGAAAAGTATCCAAAGCGTCTCAAACTCGCGTCATATGATGCCCGAGATCCGAAAGGGCAGAAAAAGTTTAAGGAACCTGTTTCCCTGCTCTAGATTCTGAACAAGCTGCAGAAACCTGAGTGCAGCTCAGGAAAGAAAAAGCAGGCAAAAGTGTGACCCGCGGGTCAGGATTTTTTCAAAAAAATGAAAAGTATCCAAAGCGTCTCAAACTCGCGTCATATGATGCCCGAGATCCGAAAGGGCAGAAAAAGTTTACGGAACCTGTTTCCCTGCTCTAGATTCTGAACAAGCTGCAGAAACCTGAGTGCACTTCAGGAGAGAAAAAGCAGGCAAAAAGTGTGACCCGCGGATCAGGATTTTTTCAAAAAAATTAAAAGTATCCAAAGCGTCTCAAACTCACATCATATGATGCCCGAGATCCGAAAGGGCAGAAAAAGTTTACGGAACCTGTTTCCCTGCTCTAGATTCTGAACAAGCTGCAGAAACCTGAGTGCACCTCAGGAGAGAAAAAGCAGGCAAAAAGTGTGACCCGCGGGTCAGGATTTTTTCAAAAAAATGAAAAGTATCCAAAGCTTCTCAAACTCACGTCATATGATGCCCGAGATCCGGAAGGGCAGAAAAAGTTTACAGAACATGTTTCCCTGCTCTAGATTCTGAACAAGCTGCAGAAACCTGAGTGCACCTCGGGAGAGAAAAAGTAGGCAAAAAGTCTGACCCGCGGGTCAGGATTTTTTCAAAAAAATGAAAAGTATCCAAAGCGTCTCAAACTCACATCATATGATGCCCGAGATCCGAAAGGGCAGAAAAAGTTTACGGAACCTGTTTCCCTGCTCTAGATTCTGAACAAGCTGCAGAAACCTGAGTGCACTGCTGGATAGAAAAAGCAGGCAAAAAGTGTGACCCGCGGGTCAGGATTTTTTCAAAAAAATGAAAAGTATCCAAAGCGTCTCAAACTCACGTCATATGATGCCCGAGATGCGAAAAGGCAGAAAAAGTTTGCGGAACCTGTTTCCCTGCTGTAGATCCTGAACAAGCTGCAGAAACCTGAGTGCACTTCAGGAGAGAAAAAGCAGGCAAAAAGTGTGACCCGCGGGTCAGGATTTTTTCAAAAAAATGAAAAGTATCCAAAGCGTCTCAAACTCACGTCATATGATGCCCGAGATGCGAAAAGGCAGAAAAAGTTTGCGGAACCTGTTTCCCTGCTGTAGATCCTGAACAAGCTGCAGAAACCTGAGTGCACTTCAGGAGAGAAAAAGCAGGCAAAAAGTGTGACCCGCGGGTCAGGATTTTTTCAAAAAAATGAAAAGTATCCAAAGCGTCTCAAACTCACATCATATGATGCCCGAGATCCGAAAGGGCAGAAAAAGTTTATGGAACCTGTTTCCCTGCTCTAGATTCTGAACAAGCTGCAGAAACCTGAGTGCACCTCGGGAGAGAAAAAGCAGGCAAAAAGTGTGACCCGCGGGTCAGGATTTTTTCAAAAAAATGAAAAGTATCCAAAGCGTCTCAGACTCGCGTCATATGATGCCCAAGATCCGAAAGGGCAGAAAAAGTTTACGGAACCTGTTTCCCTGCTCTAGATTCTGAACAAGCTGCAGAAACCTGAGTGCACTTCAGGAGAGAAAAAGCAGGCAAAAAGTGTGACCCGCGGGTCAGGATTTTTTCAAAAAAATTAAAAGTATCCAAAGCATCTCAAACTCACATCATATGATACCCGAGATCCGAAAGGGCAGAAAAAGTTTACGGAACCTGTTTCCCTGCTCTAGATTCTGAACAAGCTGCAGAAACCTGAGTGCACCTCAGGAGAGAAAAAGCAGGCAAAAAGTGTGACCCGCGGGTCAGGATTTTTTCAAAAAAATGAAAAGTATCCAAAGCTTCTCAAACTCACGTCATATGATGCCCGAGATCCGGAAGGGCAGAAAAAGTTTACAGAACATGTTTCCCTGCTCTAGATTCTGAACAAGCTGCAGAAACCTGAGTGCACCTCGGGAGAGAAAAAGCAGGCAAAAAGTCTGACCCGCGGGTCAGGATTTTTTCAAAAAAATGAAAAGTATCCAAAGCGTCTCAAACTCACATCATATGATGCCCGAGATCCGAAAGGGCAGAAAAAGTTTACGGAACCTGTTTCCCTGCTCTAGATTCTGAACAAGCTGCAGAAACCTGAGTGCACTGCTGGATAGAAAAAGCAGGCAAAAAGTGTGACCCGCGGGTCAGGATTTTTTCAAAAAAATGAAAAGTATCCAAAGCATCTCAAACTCACGTCATATGATGCCCGAGATGCGAAAAGGCAGAAAAAGTTTGCGGAACCTGTTTCCCTGCTGTAGATCCTGAACAAGCTGCAGAAACCTGAGTGCACTTCAGGAGAGAAAAAGCAGGCAAAAAGTGTGACCCGCGGGTCAGGATTTTTTCAAAAAAATGAAAAGTATCCAAAGCGTCTCAAACTCACATCATATGATGCCCGAGATCCGAAAGGGCAGAAAAAGTTTATGGAACCTGTTTCCCTGCTCTAGATTCTGAACAAGCTGCAGAAACCTGAGTGCACCTCGGGAGAGAAAAAGCAGGCAAAAAGTGTGACCCGCGGGTCAGGATTTTTTCAAAAAAATGAAAAGTATCCAAAGCGTCTCAGACTCGCGTCATATGATGCCCAAGATCCGAAAGGGCAGAAAAAGTTTGCGGAACCTGTTTCCCTGCTCTAGATTCTGAACAAGCTGCAGAAACCTGAGTGCAGCTCAGGAGAGAAAAAGAAGGCAAAAACTGTGACCCGCAGGGTCAGGATTTTTTCAAAAAAATGAAAAGTATCCAAAGCGTCTCAGACTCACGTCATATGATGCCCGAGATCCGAAAGGGCAGAAAAAGTTTGCGGAACCTGTTTCCCTGCTCTAGATTCTGAACAAGCTGCAGATACCTGAGTGCAGCTCAGGAGAGAAAAAGAAGGCAAAAACTGTGACCCGCGGGGTCAGGATTTTTTCAAAAAAATGAAAAGTATCCAAAGCGTCTCAAACTCACGTTGTCATATGATGGCCGAGATCAGAAAGGGCAGAAAAAGTTTGCGGAACCTGTTTCCCTGTTCTAGATTCTGAACAAGCTGCAGATACCTGAGTGCAGCTCAGGAGAGAAAAAGAAGGCAAAAACTGTGACCCGCAGGTCAGGATTTTTTCAAAAAAATGAAAAGTATCCAAAGCGTCTCAAACTCGCGTCATATGACGCCCGAGATCCGAAAGGGCAGAAAAAGTTTGCGGAAACTGTTTCCCTGCTCTAGATTCTGAACAAGCTGCAGAAACCTGAGTGCAGCTCAGGAGAGAAAAAGAAGGCAAAAACTGTGACCCGCGGGTCAGGATTTTTTCAAAAAAATGAAAAGTATCCAAAGCGTCTCAGACTCGTGTCATATGATGCCCGAGATCCGAAAAGGCAGAAAAAGTTTGCGGAACCTGTTTCCCTGCTCTAGATTCTGAACAAGCTGCAGAAACCTGAGTGCAGCTCAGGAGAGAAAAAGAAGGCAAAAAGTGTGACCCGCGTTTTTCAAAAAAATGAAAAGTATCCAAAGCGTCTCAAATTCGCGTCATATGATGCCCGAAATCCGAAAGGGCAGAAAAAGTTTGCAGAACGTGTTTCCCTGCTCTAGATTCTGAACAAGTTGCAGAAACCTGAGTGTAGCTCAGGAGAGAAAAAGAAGGCAAAAACTGTGACCCGCGGAGTCAGGGATTTTTCAAAACAATGAAAAGTATCCAAAGCATCTCAAACTCGCGTCATATGGTGCCCGAAATCCAAAAGGGCAGAAAAAGTTTGCGGAACCTGTTTCCCTGCTCTAGATTCTGAACAAGCTGCAGAAACCTGAGTGCACCTCAGGAGAGAAAAAGAAGGCAAAAACTGTGACCCGCGGGTCAGGATTTTTTCAAAAAAATGAAAAGTATCCAAAGCATCTCAGACACGCGTCATATGATGCCCGAGATCCGAAAGGGCAGAAAAAGTTTGCGGAACCTGTTTCCCTGCTCTAGATTCTGAACAAGTTGCAGATACCTGAGTGCAGCTCAGGAGAGAAAAAGAAGGCAAAAACTGTGACCCGCGGGTCAGGATTTTTTCAAAAAAATGAAAAGTATCCAAAGCGTCTCAAACTCGCGTCATATGATCCCCTAGATCCGAAAGGGCAGAAAAACTTTGCGGAACCTGTTTCCCTGCTCTATATTCTGAACAATCTGCCGAAACCTGAGTGCAGCTCAGGAGAGAAGAAGAAGGCAAAAACTGTGACCCGCGCGTCAGGATTTTTTCAAAAAAATGAAAAGTATCCAAAGCGTCTCAGACTCGCGTCATATGATGCCCGAGATCCGAAAGGGCAGAAAAAGTTTGCGGAACCTGTTTCCCTGCTCTAGATTCTGAACAAGCTGCAGAAACCTGAGTGCAGCTCAGGAGAGAAAAAGAAGGCAAAAACTGTGACCCGCAGGGTCAGGATTTTTTCAAAAAAATGAAAAGTATCCAAAGCGTCTCAGACTCACGTCATATGATGCCCGAGATCCGAAAGGGCAGAAAAAGTTTGCGGAACCTGTTTCCCTGCTCTAGATTCTGAACAAGCTGCAGAAACCTGAGTGCAGCTCAGGAGAGAAAAAGAAGTCCAAAAGTGTGACCCGCGGGGTCAGGATTTTTTCAAAAAAATGAAAAGTATCCAAAGCGTCTCAAACTCGCGTCATATGATGCCCGAGATCCGAAAGGGCAGAAAAAGTTTGCGGAACCTGTTTCCCTGCTCTAGATTCTGAACAAGCTGCAGAAACCTGAGTGCAGCTCAGGAGAGAAAAAGAAGGCAAAAACTGTGACCCGTGGGGTCAGAATTTTTTCAAAAAAATGAAAAGTATCCAAAGCGTCTCAGACTCACAACATATGATGCCCGAGATCCGAAAAGGGCAGAAAAAGTTTGCGGAACCTGTTTCCCTGCTCTAGATTCTGAACAAGCTGCAGATACCTGAGTGCAGCTCAGGAGAGAAAAAGAAGGCGAAAACTGTGACCCGCAGGGTCAGGATTTTTTCAAAAAAATGAAAAGTATCCAAAGCGTCTCAAACTCGCGTCATATGATCCCCTAGATCCGAAAGGGCAGAAAAACTTTGCGGAACCTGTTTCCCTGCTCTAGATTCTGAACAAGCTGCAGAAACCTGAGTGCAGCTCAGGAGAGAAGAAGAAGGCAAAAACTGTGACCCGCGCGTCAGGATTTTTTCAAAAAAATGAAAAGTATCCAAAGCGTCTCAGACTCGCGTCATATGATGCCCGAGATCCGAAAGGGCAGAAAAAGTTTGCGGAACCTGTTTCCCTGCTCTAGATTCTGAACAAGCTGCAGAAACCTGAGTGCAGCTCAGGAGAGAAGAAGAAGGCAAAAACTGTGACCCGCGTGTCAGGATTTTTTCAAAAAAATGAAAAGTATCCAAAGCGTCTCAGACTCGCGTCATATGATGCCCGAGATCCGAAAGGGCAGAAAAAGTTTGCGGAACCTGTTTCCCTGCTCTAGATTCTGAACAAGCTGCAGAAACCTGAGTGCAGCTCAGGAGAGAAAAAGAAGGCAAAAAGTGTGACCCGCGGGTCAGGATTTTTTCAAAAAAATGAAAAGTATCCAAAGCGTCTCAGACTCGCATCATATCATGCCCGAGATCCGAAAGGGCAGAAAAAGTTTGCGGAACCTGTTTCCCTGCTCTAGATTCTGAACAAGCTGCAGATACCTGAGTGCAGCTCAGGAGAGAAAAAGAAGGCAAAAACTGTGACCCGCGGGTCAGGATTTTTTCAAAAAAATGAAAAGTATCCAAAGCGTCTCAGACTCGCGTCATATGATGCCCGAGATCCGAAAGGGCAGAAAAAGTTTGTGGAACCTGTTTCCCTGCTCTAGATTCTGAACAAGCTGCAGAAACCTGAGTGCAGCTCAGGAGAGAAAAAGAAGGCGAAAACTGTGACCCGCAGGGTCAGGATTTTTTCAAATAAATGAAAAGTATCCAAAGCGTCTCAGACTCACGTCATATGATGCCCGAGATCCGAAAGGGCAGAAAAAGTTTGCGGAACCTGTTTCCCTGCTCTAGATTCTGAACAAGCTGCCGAAACCTGAGTGCAGCTCAGGAGAGAAAAAGAAGTCAAAAAGTGTGACCCGCGGGGTCAGGATTTTTTCAAAAAAATGAAAAGTATCCAAAGCATCTCAGACACGCGTCATATGATGCCCGAGATCCGAAAGGGCAGAAAAAGTTTGCGGAACCTGTTTCCCTGCTCTAGATTCTGAACAAGTTGCAGATACCTGAGTGCAGCTCAGGAGAGAAAAAGAAGGCAAAAACTGTGACCCGCGGGTCAGGATTTTTTCAAAAAAATGAAAAGTATCCAAAGCGTCTCAAACTCGCGTCATATGATCCCCTAGATCCGAAAGGGCAGAAAAACTTTGCGGAACCTGTTTCCCTGCTCTATATTCTGAACAATCTGCCGAAACCTGAGTGCAGCTCAGGAGAGAAGAAGAAGGCAAAAACTGTGACCCGCGCGTCAGGATTTTTTCAAAAAAATGAAAAGTATCCAAAGCGTCTCAGACTCGCGTCATATGATGCCCGAGATCCGAAAGGGCAGAAAAAGTTTGCGGAACCTGTTTCCCTGCTCTAGATTCTGAACAAGCTGCAGAAACCTGAGTGCAGCTCAGGAGAGAAAAAGAAGGCAAAAACTGTGACCCGCAGGGTCAGGATTTTTTCAAAAAAATGAAAAGTATACAAAGCGTCTCAGACTCACGTCATATGATGCCCGAGATCCGAAAGGGCAGAAAAAGTTTGCGGAACCTGTTTCCCTGCTCTAGATTCTGAACAAGCTGCAGAAACCTGAGTGCAGCTCAGGAGAGAAAAAGAAGTCCAAAAGTGTGACCCGCGGGGTCAGGATTTTTTCAAAAAAATGAAAAGTATCCAAAGCGTCTCAAACTCGCGTCATATGATGCCCGAGATCCGAAAGGGCAGAAAAAGTTTGCGGAACCTGTTTCCCTGCTCTAGATTCTGAACAAGCTGCAGAAACCTGAGTGCAGCTCAGGAGAGAAAAAGAAGGCAAAAACTGTGACCCGTGGGGTCAGAATTTTTTCAAAAAAATGAAAAGTATCCAAAGCGTCTCAGACTCACAACATATGATGCCCGAGATCCGAAAAGGGCAGAAAAAGTTTGCGGAACCTGTTTCCCTGCTCTAGATTCTGAACAAGCTGCAGATACCTGAGTGCAGCTCAGGAGAGAAAAAGAAGGCGAAAACTGTGACCCGCAGGGTCAGGATTTTTTCAAAAAAATGAAAAGTATCCAAAGCGTCTCAAACTCGCGTCATATGATCCCCTAGATCCGAAAGGGCAGAAAAACTTTGCGGAACCTGTTTCCCTGCTCTAGATTCTGAACAAGCTGCAGAAACCTGAGTGCAGCTCAGGAGAGAAGAAGAAGGCAAAAACTGTGACCCGCGCGTCAGGATTTTTTCAAAAAAATGAAAAGTATCCAAAGCGTCTCAGACTCGCGTCATATGATGCCCGAGATCCGAAAGGGCAGAAAAAGTTTGCGGAACCTGTTTCCCTGCTCTAGATTCTGAACAAGCTGCAGAAACCTGAGTGCAGCTCAGGAGAGAAGAAGAAGGCAAAAACTGTGACCCGCGTGTCAGGATTTTTTCAAAAAAATGAAAAGTATCCAAAGCGTCTCAGACTCGCGTCATATGATGCCCGAGATCCGAAAGGGCAGAAAAAGTTTGCGGAACCTGTTTCCCTGCTCTAGATTCTGAACAAGCTGCAGAAACCTGAGTGCAGCTCAGGAGAGAAAAAGAAGGCAAAAACTGTGACCCGTGGGGTCAGAATTTTTTCAAAAAAATGAAAAGTATCCAAAGCGTCTCAGACTCACAACATATGATGCCCGAGATCCGAAAAGGGCAGAAAAAGTTTGCGGAACCTGTTTCCCTGCTCTAGATTCTGAACAAGCTGCAGATACCTGAGTGCAGCTCAGGAGAGAAAAAGAAGGCGAAAACTGTGACCCGCAGGGTCAGGATTTTTTCAAAAAAATGAAAAGTATCCAAAGCGTCTCAAACTCGCGTCATATGATCCCCTAGATCCGAAAGGGCAGAAAAACTTTGCGGAACCTGTTTCCCTGCTCTAGATTCTGAACAAGCTGCAGAAACCTGAGTGCAGCTCAGGAGAGAAGAAGAAGGCAAAAACTGTGACCCGCGCGTCAGGATTTTTTCAAAAAAATGAAAAGTATCCAAAGCGTCTCAGACTCGCGTCATATGATGCCCGAGATCCGAAAGGGCAGAAAAAGTTTGCGGAACCTGTTTCCCTGCTCTAGATTCTGAACAAGCTGCAGAAACCTGAGTGCAGCTCAGGAGAGAAGAAGAAGGCAAAAACTGTGACCCGCGTGTCAGGATTTTTTCAAAAAAATGAAAAGTATCCAAAGCGTCTCAGACTCGCGTCATATGATGCCCGAGATCCGAAAGGGCAGAAAAAGTTTGCGGAACCTGTTTCCCTGCTCTAGATTCTGAACAAGCTGCAGAAACCTGAGTGCAGCTCAGGAGAGAAAAAGAAGGCAAAAAGTGTGACCCGCGGGTCAGGATTTTTTCAAAAAAATGAAAAGTATCCAAAGCGTCTCAGACTCGCATCATATCATGCCCGAGATCCGAAAGGGCAGAAAAAGTTTGCGGAACCTGTTTCCCTGCTCTAGATTCTGAACAAGCTGCAGATACCTGAGTGCAGCTCAGGAGAGAAAAAGAAGGCAAAAACTGTGACCCGCGGGTCAGGATTTTTTCAAAAAAATGAAAAGTATCCAAAGCGTCTCAGACTCGCGTCATATGATGCCCGAGATCCGAAAGGGCAGAAAAAGTTTGTGGAACCTGTTTCCCTGCTCTAGATTCTGAACAAGCTGCAGAAACCTGAGTGCAGCTCAGGAGAGAAAAAGAAGGCGAAAACTGTGACCCGCAGGGTCAGGATTTTTTCAAATAAATGAAAAGTATCCAAAGCGTCTCAGACTCACGTCATATGATGCCCGAGATCCGAAAGGGCAGAAAAAGTTTGCGGAACCTGTTTCCCTGCTCTAGATTCTGAACAAGCTGCCGAAACCTGAGTGCAGCTCAGGAGAGAAAAAGAAGTCAAAAAGTGTGACCCGCGGGGTCAGGATTTTTTCAAAAAAATGAAAAGTATCCAAAGCATCTCAGACACGCGTCATATGATGCCCGAGATCCGAAAGGGCAGAAAAAGTTTGCGGAACCTGTTTCCCTGCTCTAGATTCTGAACAAGTTGCAGATACCTGAGTGCAGCTCAGGAGAGAAAAAGAAGGCAAAAACTGTGACCCGCGGGTCAGGATTTTTTCAAAAAAATGAAAAGTATCCAAAGCGTCTCAAACTCGCGTCATATGATCCCCTAGATCCGAAAGGGCAGAAAAACTTTGCGGAACCTGTTTCCCTGCTCTATATTCTGAACAATCTGCCGAAACCTGAGTGCAGCTCAGGAGAGAAGAAGAAGGCAAAAACTGTGACCCGCGCGTCAGGATTTTTTCAAAAAAATGAAAAGTATCCAAAGCGTCTCAGACTCGCGTCATATGATGCCCGAGATCCGAAAGGGCAGAAAAAGTTTGCGGAACCTGTTTCCCTGCTCTAGATTCTGAACAAGCTGCAGAAACCTGAGTGCAGCTCAGGAGAGAAAAAGAAGGCAAAAACTGTGACCCGCAGGGTCAGGATTTTTTCAAAAAAATGAAAAGTATACAAAGCGTCTCAGACTCACGTCATATGATGCCCGAGATCCGAAAGGGCAGAAAAAGTTTGCGGAACCTGTTTCCCTGCTCTAGATTCTGAACAAGCTGCAGAAACCTGAGTGCAGCTCAGGAGAGAAAAAGAAGTCCAAAAGTGTGACCCGCGGGGTCAGGATTTTTTCAAAAAAATGAAAAGTATCCAAAGCGTCTCAAACTCGCGTCATATGATGCCCGAGATCCGAAAGGGCAGAAAAAGTTTGCGGAACCTGTTTCCCTGCTCTAGATTCTGAACAAGCTGCAGAAACCTGAGTGCAGCTCAGGAGAGAAAAAGAAGGCAAAAACTGTGACCCGTGGGGTCAGAATTTTTTCAAAAAAATGAAAAGTATCCAAAGCGTCTCAGACTCACAACATATGATGCCCGAGATCCGAAAAGGGCAGAAAAAGTTTGCGGAACCTGTTTCCCTGCTCTAGATTCTGAACAAGCTGCAGATACCTGAGTGCAGCTCAGGAGAGAAAAAGAAGGCGAAAACTGTGACCCGCAGGGTCAGGATTTTTTCAAAAAAATGAAAAGTATCCAAAGCGTCTCAAACTCGCGTCATATGATCCCCTAGATCCGAAAGGGCAGAAAAACTTTGCGGAACCTGTTTCCCTGCTCTAGATTCTGAACAAGCTGCAGAAACCTGAGTGCAGCTCAGGAGAGAAGAAGAAGGCAAAAACTGTGACCCGCGCGTCAGGATTTTTTCAAAAAAATGAAAAGTATCCAAAGCGTCTCAGACTCGCGTCATATGATGCCCGAGATCCGAAAGGGCAGAAAAAGTTTGCGGAACCTGTTTCCCTGCTCTAGATTCTGAACAAGCTGCAGAAACCTGAGTGCAGCTCAGGAGAGAAGAAGAAGGCAAAAACTGTGACCCGCGTGTCAGGATTTTTTCAAAAAAATGAAAAGTATCCAAAGCGTCTCAGACTCGCGTCATATGATGCCCGAGATCCGAAAGGGCAGAAAAAGTTTGCGGAACCTGTTTCCCTGCTCTAGATTCTGAACAAGCTGCAGAAACCTGAGTGCAGCTCAGGAGAGAAAAAGAAGGCAAAAAGTGTGACCCGCGGGTCAGGATTTTTTCAAAAAAATGAAAAGTATCCAAAGCGTCTCAGACTCGCATCATATCATGCCCGAGATCCGAAAGGGCAGAAAAAGTTTGCGGAACCTGTTTCCCTGCTCTAGATTCTGAACAAGCTGCAGATACCTGATTGCAGCTCAGGAGAGAAAAAGAAGGCAAAAACTGTGACCCGCGGGTCAGGATTTTTTCAAAAAAATGAAAAGTATCCAAAGCGTCTCAGACTCGCGTCATATGATGCCCGAGATCCGAAAGGGCAGAAAAAGTTTGTGGAACCTGTTTCCCTGCTCTAGATTCTGAACAAGCTGCAGAAACCTGAGTGCAGCTCAGGAGAGAAAAAGAAGGCGAAAACTGTGACCCGCAGGGTCAGGATTTTTTCAAATAAATGAAAAGTATCCAAAGCGTCTCAGACTCACGTCATATGATGCCCGAGATCCGAAAGGGCAGAAAAAGTTTGCGGAACCTGTTTCCCTGCTCTAGATTCTGAACAAGCTGCAGAAACCTGAGTGCAGCTCAGGAGAGAAAAAGAAGTCAAAAAGTGTGACCCGCGGGGTCAGGATTTTTTCAAAAAAATGAAAAGTATCCAAAGCGTCTCAAACTCGCGTCATATGATGCCCGAGATCCGAAAGGGCAGAAAAAGTTTGCGGAACCTGTTTCCCTGCTCTAGATTCTGAACAAGCTGCAGAAACCTGAGTGCAGCTCAGGAGAGAAAAAGAAGGCAAAAACTGTGACCCGTGGGGTCAGGATTTTTTCAAAAAAATGAAAAGTATCCAAAGCGTCTCAGACTCGCAACATATGATGCCCGAGATCCGAAAAGGGCAGAAAAAGTTTGCGGAACCTGTTTCCCTGCTCTAGATTCTGAACAAGCTGCAGATACCTGAGTGCAGCTCAGGAGAGAAAAAGAAGGCGAAAACTGTGACCCGCAGGGTCAGGATTTTTTCAAAAAAATGAAAAGTATCCAAAGCGTCTCAAACTCGCGTCATATGATCCCCTAGATCCGAAAGGGCAGAAAAAGTTTGCGGAACCTGTTTCCCTGCTCTAGATTCTGAACAAGCTGCAGAAACCTGAGTGCAGCTCAGGAGAGAACAAGAAGGCAAAAACTGTGACCCGCGCGTCAGGATTTTTTCAAAAAAATGAAAAGTATCCAAAGCGTCTCAGACTCGCGTCATATGATGCCCGAGATCCGAAAGGGCAGAAAAAGTTTGCGGAACCTGTTTCCCTGCTCTAGATTCTGAACAAGCTGCAGAAACCTGAGTGCAGCTCAGGAGAGAAGAAGAAGGCAAAAACTGTGACCCGCGTGTCAGGATTTTTTCAAAAAAATGAAAAGTATCCAAAGCGTCTCAGACTCGCGTCATATGATGCCCGAGATCCGAAAGGGCAGAAAAAGTTTGCGGAACCTGTTTCCCTGCTCTAGATTCTGAACAAGCTGCAGAAACCTGAGTGCAGCTCAGGAGAGAAAAAGAAGGCAAAAAGTGTGACCCGCGGGTCAGGATTTTTTCAAAAAAATGAAAAGTATCCAAAGCGTCTCAGACTCGCATCATATCATGCCCGAGATCCGAAAGGGCAGAAAAAGTTTGCGGAACCTGTTTCCCTGCTCTAGATTCTGAACAAGCTGCAGATACCTGAGTGCAGCTCAGGAGAGAAAAAGAAGGCAAAAACTGTGACCCGCGGGTCAGGATTTTTTCAAAAAAATGAAAAGTATCCAAAGCGTCTCAGACTCGCGTCATATGATGCCCGAGATCCGAAAGGGCAGAAAAAGTTTGTGGAACCTGTTTCCCTGCTCTAGATTCTGAACAAGCTGCAGAAACCTGAGTGCAGCTCAGGAGAGAAAAAGAAGGCGAAAACTGTGACCCGCAGGGTCAGGATTTTTTCAAATAAATGAAAAGTATCCAAAGCGTCTCAAACTCACGTCATATGATGCCCGAGATCCGAAAGGGCAGAAAAACTTTGCGGAACCTGTTTCCCTGCTCTATATTCTGAACAAGCTGCAGAAACCTGAGTGCAGCTCAGGAGAGAAGAAGAAGGCAAAAACTGTGACCCGCGCGTCAGGATTTTTTCAAAAAAATGAAAAGTATCCATAGCGTCTCAGACTCGCGTCATATGATGCCCGAGATCCGAAAGGGCAGAAAAACTTTGCGGAACCTGTTTCCCTGCTCTATATTCTGAACAAGCTGCAGAAACCTGAGTGTAGCTCAGGAGAGAAAAAGAAGGCAAAAACTGTGACCCGCGGGGTCAGGGTTTTTTCAAAACAATGAAAAGTATCCAAAGCATCTCAAACTAGCGTCATATGGTGCCCGAAATCCAAAAGGGCAGAAAAAGTTTGCGGAACCTGTTTCCCTGCTCTAGATTCTGAAGAAGCTGCAGAAACCTGAGTGCACCTCAGGAGAGAAAAAGAAGGCAAAAACTGTGACCCGCGGGTCAGGATTTTTTCAAAAAAATGAAAAGTATCCAAAGCATCTCAGACTCGCGTCATATGATGCCCGAGATCCGAAAGGGCAGAAAAAGTTTGCGGAACCTGTTTCCCTGCTCTAGATTCTGAACAAGCTGCAGATACCTGAGTGCAGCTCAGGAGAGAAAAAGAAGGCAAAAACTGTGACCCGCGGGTCAGGATTTTTTCAAAAAAATGAAAAGTATCCAAAGCGTCTCAGACTCACGTCATATGATGCCCGAGATCCGAAAGGGCAGAAAAAGTTTGTGGAACCTGTTTCCCTGCTCTAGATTCTGAACAAGCTACAGAAACCTGAGTGCAGCTCAGGAGAGAAAAAGAAGGCGAAAACTGTGACCCGCAGGGTCAGGATTTTTTCAAATAAATGAAAAGTATCCAAAGCGTCTCAAACTCGCGTCATATGATCCCCTAGATCCGAAAGGGCAGAAAAACTTTGCGGAACCTGTTTCCCTGCTCTAGATTCTGAACAATCTGCCGAAACCTGAGTGCAGCTCAGGAGAGAAGAAGAAGGCAAAAACTGTGACCCGCGCGTCAGGATTTTTTCAAAAAAATGAAAAGTATCCAAAGCGTCTCAGACTCGCGTCATATGATGCCCGAGATCCGAAAGGGCAGAAAAAGTTTGCGGAACCTGTTTCCCTGCTCTAGATTCTGAACAAGCTGCAGAAACCTGAGTGCAGCTCAGGAGAGAAAAAGAAGGCGAAAACTGTGACCCGCAGGGTCAGGATTTTTTCAAATAAATGAAAAGTATCCAAAGCGTCTCAAACTCGCGTCATATGATCCCCTAGATCCGAAAGGGCAGAAAAACTTTGCGGAACCTGTTTCCCTGCTCTATATTCTGAACAATCTGCAGAAACCTGAGTGCAGCTCAGGAGAGAAGAAGAAGGCAAAAACTGTGACCCGCGCGTCAGGATTTTTTCAAAAAAATGAAAAGTATCCATAGCGTCTCAGACTCGCGTCATATGATGCCCGAGATCCGAAAGGGCAGAAAAAGTTTGCGGAACCTGTTTCCCTGCTCTAGATTCTGAACAAGCTGCAGAAACCTGAGTGCAGCTCAGGAGAGAAAAAGCAGGCAAAAAGTGTGACCCGCGTTTTTCAAAAAAATGAAAAGTATCCAAAGCGTCTCAAATTCGCGTCATATGATGCCCGAAATCCGAAAGGGCAGAAAAAGTTTGAAGAACGTATTTCCCTGCTCTAGATTCTGAACAAGTTGCAGAAACCTGAGTGTAGCTCAGGAGAGAAAAAGAAGGCAAAAAGTGTGACCCGCGGGGTCAGGGTTTTTTCAAAACAATGAAAAGTATCCAAAGCATCTCAAACTAGCGTCATATGGTGCCCGAAATCCAAAAGGGCAGAAAAAGTTTGCGGAACCTGTTTCCCTGCTCTAGATTCTGAAGAAGCTGCAGAAACCTGAGTGCACCTCAGGAGAGAAAAAGAAGGCAAAAACTGTGACCCACGGGTCAGGATTTTTTCAAAAAAATGAAAAGTATCCAAAGCATCTCAGACTCGCGTCATATGATGCCCGAGATCCGAAAGGGCAGAAAAAGTTTGCGGAACCTGTTTCCCTGCTCTAGATTCTGAACAAGCTGCAGATACCTGAGTGCAGCTCAGGAGAGAAAAAGAAGGCAAAAACTGTGACCCGCGGGTCAGGATTTTTTCAAAAAAATGAAAAGTATCCAAAGCATCTCAGACTCGCGTCATATGATGCCCGAGATCCGAAAGGGCAGAAAAAGTTTGTGGAACCTGTTTCCCTGCTCTAGATTCTGAACAAGCTACAGAAACCTGAGTGCAGCTCAGGAGAGAAAAAGAAGGCGAAAACTGTGACCCGCAGGGTCAGGATTTTTTCAAATAAATGAAAAGTATCCAAAGCGTCTCAAACTCGCGTCATATGATCCCCTAGATCCGAAAGGGCAGAAAAACTTTGCGGAACCTGTTTCCCTGCTCTAGATTCTGAACAAGCTGCCGAAACCTGAGTGCAGCTCAGGAGAGAAGAAGAAGGCAAAAACTGTGACCCGCGCGTCAGGATTTTTTCAAAAAAATGAAAAGTATCCAAAGCGTCTCAGACTCGCGTCATATGATGCCCGAGATCCGAAAGGGCAGAAAAAGTTTGCGGAACCTGTTTCCCTGCTCTAGATTCTGAACAAGCTGCAGAAACCTGAGTGCAGCTCAGGAGAGAAAAAGAAGGCGAAAACTGTGACCCGCAGGGTCAGGATTTTTTCAAATAAATGAAAAGTATCCAAAGCGTCTCAAACTCGCGTCATATGATCCCCTAGATCCGAAAGGGCAGAAAAACTTTGCGGAACCTGTTTCCCTGCTCTATATTCTGAACAATCTGCAGAAACCTGAGTGCAGCTCAGGAGAGAAGAAGAAGGCAAAAACTGTGACCCGCGCGTCAGGATTTTTTCAAAAAAATGAAAAGTATCCAAAGCGTCTCAGACTCGCGTCATATGATGCCCGAGATCCGAAAGGGCAGAAAAAGTTTGCGGAACCTGTTTCCCTGCTCTAGATTCTGAACAAGCTGCAGAAACCTGAGTGCAGCTCAGGAGAGAAAAAGAAGTCAAAAAGTGTGACCCGCGGGTCAGGATTTTTTCAAAAAAATGAAAAGTATCCAAAGCGTCTCAAACTCGCGTCATATGATGCCCGAGATCCGAAAGGGCAGAAAAAGTTTGCGGAACCTGTTTCCCTGCTCTAGATTCTGAACAAGCTGCAGAAACCTGAGTGCAGCTCAGGAGAGAAAAAGAAGGCGAAAACTGTGACCCGCAGGGTCAGGATTTTTTCAAATAAATGAAAAGTATCCAAAGCGTCTCAAACTCGCGTCATATGATCCCCTAGATCCGAAAGGGCAGAAAAACTTTGCGGAACCTGTTTCCCTGCTCTATATTCTGAACAATCTGCAGAAACCTGAGTGCAGCTCAGGAGAGAAGAAGAAGGCAAAAACTGTGACCCGCGCGTCAGGATTTTTTCAAAAAAATGAAAAGTATCCAAAGCGTCTCAGACTCGCGTCATATGATGCCCGAGATCCGAAAGGGCAGAAAAAGTTTGCGGAACCTGTTTCCCTGCTCTAGATTCTGAACAAGCTGCAGAAACCTGAGTGCACCTCAGGAGAGAAAAAGAAGGCAAAAAGTGTGACCCGCGGGTCAGGATTTTTTCAAAAAAATGAAAAGTATCCAAAGCGTCTCAAACTCGCGTCATATGATGCCCGAGATCCGAAAGGGCAGAAAAAGTTTGCGGAACCTGTTTCCCTGCTCTAGATTCTGAACAAGCTGCAGAAACCTGAGTGCAGCTCAGGAGAGAAAAAGAAGGCAAAATCTGTGACCCGTGGGTCAGGATTTTTTCAAAAAAATGAAAAGTATCCAAAGCGTCTCAGACTCGCATCATATGATGCCCGAGATCCGAAAAGGGCAGAAAAAGTTTGCGGAACCTGTTTCCCTGCTCTAGATTCTGAACAAGCTGCAGAAACCTGAGTGCAGCTCAGGAGAGAAAAAGAAGGCAAAAAGTGTGACCCGCGGGTCAGGATTTTTTCAAAAAAATGAAAAGTATCCAAAGCGTCTCAGACCCGCGTCATATGGTGCCCGAGATCCGAAAGGGCAGAAAAAGTTTGCGGAACCTGTTTCCCTGCTCTAGATTCTGAACAAGCTGCAGATACCTGAGTGCAGCTCAGGAGAGAAAAAGAAGGCAAAAACTGTGACCTGCGGGTCAGGATTTTTTCAAAAAAATGAAAAGTATCCAAATTGTCTCAAATTCGCGTCATATGATGCCCGAGATCCGAAAGGGCAGAAAAAGTTTGCGGAACCTGTTTCCCTGCTTTAGATTCTGAACAAGCTGCAGAAACCTGAGTGCAGCTCAGGAGAGAAAAAGAAGGCAAAAAGTGTGACCCGCGGGGTCAGGATTTTTTCAAAAAAATGAAAAGTATCAAAAGCATCTCAAACTCGCGTCATATGGTGCCCGAGATCCGAAAGGGCAGAAAAAGTTTGCGGAACCTGTTTCCCTGCTCTAGATTCTGAACAAGCTGCAGAAACCTGAGTGCAGCTCAGGAGAGAAAAAGAAGGCAAAAACTGTGACCCGCGGGTCAGGATTTTTTCAAAAAAATGAAAAGTATCCGAAGCGTCTCAAACTCGCGTCATATGATGCCCGAGATCCGAAAGGGCAGAAAAAGTTTGCGGAACCTGTTTCCCTGCTCTAGATTCTGAACAAGCTGCAGATACCTGAGTGCAGCTCAGGAGAGAAAAAGAAGGCAAAAACTGTGACCCGCGGGTCAGGATTTTTTCAAAAAAATGAAAAGTATCCAAAGCGTCTCAGACTCGCATCATATGATGCCCGAGATCCGAAAAGGGCAGAAAAAGTTTGCGGAACCTGTTTCCCTGCTCTAGATTCTGAACAAGCTGCAGAAACCTGAGTGCAGCTCAGGAGAGAAAAAGAAGGCAAAAACTGTGACCCGCGGGGTCAGGATTTTTTCAAAAAAATGAAAAGTATCCAAAGCGTCTCAGACTCGATTCATATGATGCCCGAGATCCGAAAGGGCAGAAAAAGTTTGCGGAACCTGTCTCCCTGCTCTAGATTCTGAACAAGCTGCAGAAACCTGAGTGCAGCTCAGGAGAGAAAAAGAAGGCAAAAAGTGTGACCCGCGGGTCAGGATTTTTTCAAAAAAATGAAAAGTATCCAAAGCGTCTCAAACTCACGTCATATTATGCCCGAGATCCGAAAGGCAGAAAAAGTTTGCAGAACCTGTTTCCCTGCTCTAGATTCTGAACAAGCTGCAGAAACCTGAGTGCAGCTCAGGAGAGAAAAAGAAGGCAAAAAGTGTGACCCGCGGGTCAGGATTCTTTCAAAAAAATGAAAAGTATCCAAAGCATCTCAGACTCGCGTCATATGATGCCCGAGATCCGAAAGGGCAGAAAAAGTTTGCGGAACCTGTTTCCCTGCTCCAGATTCTGAACAAGCTGCAGAAACCTGAGTGCAGCTCAGGAGAGAAAAAGAAGGCAAAAAGTGTGACCCGCGGGGTCAGGATTTTTTCAAAAAAATGAAAAGTATCCAAAGCGTCTCAAACTCACGTTGTCATGAACCTGTAATGGTCATGAGTTATTAAAAATCTGATGACAACCCTTTGGCTCCAGTAAGGGACTCTGGGAGATGGTTACAGTTAGAAAAGACAAGCCTTTGCCAATTTGTAAAGTTAAGTTTTATTTTCCAGCTGAAAACGGTTAGAAGAAGCCTTAACAGGCTGCACCTGTTTATCTTTGCTGATTAGCAAGTGCCTGGCACCCAAGGTCATCCTTGGCCTATGCAGTTGGAAAACACCGTTGGGAGGGGGGCCTGAAGGCGCGAAAATGTGAGAAACATCGAGAAGAAAGTTACATCAGTCAATTCCTGATTGGTCAATTAATCTTGGACCGTTAGGATCCTTTTCCCTTAAGTATAGGGCTAGGGACCCATAGCTTTTGTTCTCTGTTCTCTGCCTATGCTGACTGGCACCAGAGTTCCAAACCTTTTCTGCCTTATGGTTCCTGGGGTTGCTTATGGGAAGGCAACCTATGTCTGGTTCCATTGCTTTATGTTGAACATCCATCTCTCTTAGGAGAGGTGCCACGCAACCAACTACCTCGTATGTAAGTAGTTAGGTGAGTTAGTTTATTATTTTCTTGTTGTGTGTACGAATTCTCTTGTAAGAACCTAAACCCCTGTTGGGTGAATGGTCTTAAAGGATTACTTGCTGCTATACGATATGTGCACTTATATATTTTAATAAAGCTACTTCTATTTAACCTGGTGTGTTCATTTGAGAGGAGGGGTGGTTCTGAATTCAGTGTTTTGACCCAATCTCAGTCACTCACTACCAAAGAGGGTTAAGAAGTTAAAAGCTTGGATTTTAAGTGTTAAACCAGAGGTGCCTGGCAAGGAGTGTAACTGTGACTCTTGCCTTTTAGGACCTTGGTTTTATATACCTTCTGGGCTCAGAGATCCCCTGGCTCTGAGTGGACCAGTATACAGGGGTGGTGGCAGCCTACCTTCTACCTTGCAGGGTTGTTGTGAGCGTACACAGCCTTGGCAAGGGGGAAGTAATAGCTTTTTTGGTTCCAGTCTCATTTCCCTAAGGGTGGGGGTCTGAGCCTGATGCATGATCCCGGGACCTTGAGGGTCGGGCGGGCATAACACACGTCATATGATGCCCGAGATCCGAAAGGGCAGAAAAAGATTGCGGAACCTGTTTCCCTGCTCTAGATTCTGAACAAGCTGCAGAAACCTGAGTGCAGCTCAGGAAAGAAAAAGCAGGCAAAAAGTGTGACCCGCGTTTTTCAAAAAAATGAAAAGTATCCAAAGCGTCTCAAATTCGCGTCATATGATGCCCGAAATCCGAAAGGGCAGAAAAAGTTTGCAGAACGTGTTTCCCTGCTCTAGATTCTGAACAAGCTGCAGAAACCTGAGTGTAGCTCAGGAGAGAAAAAGAAGGCAAAAACTGTGACCCGCGGGGTCAGTGTTTTTTCAAAACAATGAAAAGTATCCAAAGCATCTCAAACTCGCGTCATATGGTGCCCGAGATCCAAAAGGGCAGAAAAAGTTTGCGGAACCTGTTTCCCTGCTCTAGATTCTGAACAAGCTGCAGAAACCTGAGTGCACCTCAGGAGAGAAAAAGAAGGCAAAAACTGTGACCCGCGGGTCAGGATTTTTTCAAAAAAATGAAAAGTATCCAAAGCGTCTCAGACTCATGTCATATGATGCCCGAGATCCGAAAGGGCAGAAAAAGTTTGCGGAACCTGTTTCCCTGCTCTAGATTCTGAACAAGCTGCAGATACCTGAGTGCAGCTCAGGAGAGAAAAAGAAGGCAAAAAGTGTGACCCGCGGGTCAGGATTTTTTCAAAAAAATGAAAAGTATCCAAAGCGTCTCAGACCCGCGTCATATGGTGCCCGAGATCCGAAAGGGCAGAAAAAGTTTGCGGAACCTGTTTCCCTGCTCTAGATTCTGAACAAGCTGCAGATACCTGAGTGCAGCTCAGGAGAGAAAAAGAAGGCAAAAACTGTGACCTGCGGGTCAGGATTTTTTCAAAAAAATGAAAAGTATCCAAAGCGTCTCAAATTCGCGTCATATGATGCCCGAGATCCGAAAGGGCAGAAAAAGTTTGCGGAACCTGTTTCCCTGCTTTAGATTCTGAACAAGCTGCAGAAACCTGAGTGCAGCTCAGGAGAGAAAAAGAAGGCAAAAAGTGTGACCCGCGGGGTCAGGATTTTTTCAAAAAAATGAAAAGTATCCAAACCATCTCAAACTCGCATCATATGGTGCCCGAGATCCGAAAGGGCAGAAAAAGTTTGCGGAACCTGTTTCCCTGCTCTAGATTCTGAACAAGCTGCAGAAACCTGAGTGCAGCTCAGGAGAGAAAAAGAAGGCAAAAAGTGTGACCCGCGCGTCAGGATTTTTTCAAAAAAATGAAAAGTATCCAAAGCGTCTCAGACTCGCGTCATATGATGCCCGAGATCCGAAAGGGCAGAAAAAGTTTGCGGAACCTGTTTCCCTGCTCTAGATTCTGAACAAGCTGCAGAAACCTGAGTGCAGCTCAGGAGAGAAAAAGAAGGCAAAAACTGTGACCCGCAGGGTCAGGATTTTTTCAAAAAAATGAAAAGTATCCAAAGCGTCTCAGACTCACGTCATATGATGCCCGAGATCCGAAAGGGCAGAAAAAGTTTGCGGAACCTGTTTCCCTGCTCTAGATTCTGAACAAGCTGCAGAAACCTGAGTGCAGCTCAGGAGAGAAAAAGAAGTCAAAAAGTGTGACCCGCGGGTCAGGATTTTTTCAAAAAAATGAAAAGTATCCAAAGCGTCTCAAACTCGCGTCATATGATGCCCGAGATCCGAAAGGGCAGAAAAAGTTTGCGGAACCTGTTTCCCTGCTCTAGATTCTGAACAAGCTGCAGAAACCTGAGTGCAGCTCAGGAGAGAAAAAGAAGGCAAAAACTGTGACCCGCGGGTCAGGATTTTTTCAAAAAAATGAAAAGTATCCAAAGCGTCTCAGACTCGCATCATATGATGCCCGAGATCCGAAAGGGCAGAAAAACTTTGCGGAACCTGTTTCCCTGCTCTATATTCTGAACAAGCTGCAGAAACCTGAGTGCAGCTCAGGAGAAAAGAAGAAGGCAAAAACTGTGACCCGCGCGTCAGGATTTTTTCAAAAAAATGAAAAGTATCCAAAGCGTCTCAGACTCGCGTCATATGATGCCCGAGATCCGAAAGGGCAGAAAAAGTTTGCGGAACCTGTTTCCCTGCTCTAGATTCTGAACAAGCTGCAGAAACCTGAGTGCAGCTCAGGAGAGAAAAAGAAGGCAAAAACTGTGACCCGTGGGTCAGGATTTTTTCAAAAAAATGAAAAGTATCCAAAGCGTCTCAAACTCACGTCATATGATGCCCGAGATCCGAAAGGGCAGAAAAAGTTTGCGGAACCTGTTTCCCTGCTCTATATTTTGAACAAGCTGCAGAAACCTGAGTGCAGCTCAGGAGAAAAGAAGAAGGCAAAAACTGTGACCCGCGCGTCAGGATTTTTTCAAAAAAATGAAAAGTATCCAAAGCGTCTCAGACTCGCGTCATATGATGCCCGAGATCCAAAAGGGCAGAAAACGTTTGCGGAACCTGTTTCCCTGCTCTAGATTCTGAACAAGCTGCAGAAACCTGAGTGCAGCTCAGGAGAGAAAAAGAAGGCAAAAACTGTGACCCGCAGGGTCAGGATTTTTTCAAAAAAATGAAAAGTATCCAAAGCGTCTCAGACTCGCATCATATGATGCCCGAGATCCGAAAAGGGCAGAAAAAGTTTGCGGAACCTGTTTCCCTGCTCTAGATTCTGAACAAGCTGCAGAAACCTGAGTGCAGCTCAGGAGAGAAAAAGAAGGCAAAAAGTGTGACCCGCGGGTCAGGATTTTTTCAAAAAAATGAAAAGTATCCAAAGCGTCTCAGACCCGCGTCATATGGTGCCCGAGATCCGAAAGGGCAGAAAAAGTTTGCGGAACCTGTTTCCCTGCTCTAGATTCTGAACAAGCTGCAGATACCTGAGTGCAGCTCAGGAGAGAAAAAGAAGGCAAAAACTGTGACCTGCGGGTCAGGATTTTTTCAAAAAAATGAAAAGTATCCAAATTGTCTCAAATTCGCGTCATATGATGCCCGAGATCCGAAAGGGCAGAAAAAGTTTGCGGAACCTGTTTCCCTGCTTTAGATTCTGAACAAGCTGCAGAAACCTGAGTGCACCTCAGGAGAGAAAAAGAAGGCAAAAAGTGTGACCCGCGGGGTCAGGATTTTTTCAAAAAAATGAAAAGTATCCAAAGCATCTCAAACTCGCGTCATATGGTGCCCGAGATCCGAAAGGGCAGAAAAAGTTTGCGGAACCTGTTTCCCTGCTCTAGATTCTGAACAAGCTGCAGAAACCTGAGTGCAGCTCAGGAGAGAAAAAGAAGGCAAAAACTGTGACCCGCGGGTCAGGATTTTTTCAAAAAAATGAAAAGTATCCGAAGCGTCTCAAACTCGCGTCATATGATGCCCGAGATCCGAAAGGGCAGAAAAAGTTTGCGGAACCTGTTTACCTGCTCTAGATTCTGAACAAGCTGCAGATACCTGAGTGCAGCTCAGGAGAGAAAAAGAAGGCAAAAACTGTGACCCGCGGGTCAGGATTTTTTCAAAAAAATGAAAAGTATCCAAAGCGTCTCAGACTCGCATCATATGATGCCCGAGATCCGAAAAGGGCAGAAAAAGTTTGCGGAACCTGTTTCCCTGCTCTAGATTCTGAACAAGCTGCAGAAACCTGAGTGCAGCTCAGGAGAGAAAAAGAAGGCAAAAACTGTGACCCGCGGGTCAGGATTTTTTCAAAAAAATGAAAAGTATCCAAAGCGTCTCAGACTCGATTCATATGATGCCCGAGATCCGAAAGGGCAGAAAAAGTTTGCGGAACCTGTCTCCCTGCTCTAGATTCTGAACAAGCTGCAGAAACCTGAGTGCAGCTCAGGAGAGAAAAAGAAGGCAAAAAGTGTGACCCGCGGGTCAGGATTTTTTCAAAAAAATGAAAAGTATCCAAAGCGTCTCAAACTCACGTCATATTATGCCCGAGATCCGAAAGGCAGAAAAAGTTTGCAGAACCTGTTTCCCTGCTCTAGATTCTGAACAAGCTGCAGAAACCTGAGTGCAGCTCAGGAGAGAAAAAGAAGGCAAAAAGTGTGACCCGCGGGTCAGGATTCTTTCAAAAAAATGAAAAGTATCCAAAGCATCTCAGACTCGCGTCATATGATGCCCGAGATCCGAAAGGGCAGAAAAAGTTTGCGGAACCTGTTTCCCTGCTCCAGATTCTGAACAAGCTGCAGAAACCTGAGTGCAGCTCAGGAGAGAAAAAGAAGGCAAAAACTGTGACCCGCGGGTCAGGATTTTTTCAAAAAAATGAAAAGTATCCAAAGCGTCTCAAACTCACGTTGTCATGAACCTGTAATGGTCATGAGTTATTAAAAATCTGATGACAACCCTTTGGCTCCAGTAAGGGACTCTGGGAGATGGTTACAGTTAGAAAAGACAAGCCTTTGCCAATTTGTAAAGTTAAGTTTTATTTTCCAGCTGAAAACGGTTAGAAGAAGCCTTAACAGGCTGCACCTGTTTATCTTTGCTGATTAGCAAGTGCCTGGCACCCAAGGTCATCCTTGGCCTATGCAGTTGGAAAACACCGTTGGGAGGGGGGCCTGAAGGCGCGAAAATGTGAGAAACATCGAGAAGAAAGTTACATCAGTCAATTCCTGATTGGTCAATTAATCTTGGACCGTTAGGATCCTTTTCCCTTAAGTATAGGGCTAGGGACCCATAGCTTTTGTTCTCTGTTCTCTGCCTATGCTGACTGGCACCAGAGTTCCAAACCTTTTCTGCCTTATGGTTCCTGGGGTTGCTTATGGGAAGGCAACCTATGTCTGGTTCCATTGCTTTATGTTGAACATCCATCTCTCTTAGGAGAGGTGCCACGCAACCAACTACCTCGTATGTAAGTAGTTAGGTGAGTTAGTTTATTATTTTCTTGTTGTGTGTACGAATTCTCTTGTAAGAACCTAAACCCCTGTTGGGTGAATGGTCTTAAAGGATTACTTGCTGCTATACGATATGTGCACTTATATATTTTAATAAAGCTACTTCTATTTAACCTGGTGTGTTCATTTGAGAGGAGGGGTGGTTCTGAATTCAGTGTTTTGACCCAATCTCAGTCACTCACTACCAAAGAGGGTTAAGAAGTTAAAAGCTTGGATTTTAAGTGTTAAACCAGAGGTGCCTGGCAAGGAGTGTAACTGTGACTCTTGCCTTTTAGGACCTTGGTTTTATATACCTTCTGGGCTCAGAGATCCCCTGGCTCTGAGTGGACCAGTATACAGGGGTGGTGGCAGCCTACCTTCTACCTTGCAGGGTTGTTGTGAGCGTACACAGCCTTGGCAAGGGGGAAGTAATAGCTTTTTTGGTTCCAGTCTCATTTCCCTAAGGGTGGGGGTCTGAGTCTGATGCATGATCCCGGGACCTTGAGGGTCGGGCGGGCATAACACACGTCATATGATGCCCGAGATCCGAAAGGGCAGAAAAAGATTGCGGAACCTGTTTCCCTGCTCTAGATTCTGAACAAGCTGCAGAAACCTGAGTGCAGCTTAGGAAAGAAAAAGCAGGCAAAAAGTGTGACCCGCGTTTTTCAAAAAAATGAAAAGTATCCAAAGCGTCTCAAATTCGCGTCATATGATGCCCGAAATCCGAAAGTGCAGAAAAAGTTTGCAGAACGTGTTTCCCTGCTCTAGATTCTGAACAAGCTGCAGAAACATGAGTGTAGCTCAGGAGAGAAAAAGAAGGCAAAAACTGTGACCCGCGGGGTCAGTGTTTTTTCAAAACAATGAAAAGTATCCAAAGCATCTCAAACTCGCGTCATATGGTGCCCGAGATCCAAAAGGGCAGAAAAAGTTTGCGGAACCTGTTTCCCTGCTCTAGATTCTGAACAAGCTGCAGAAACCTGAGTGCACCTCAGGAGAGAAAAAGAAGGCAAAAACTGTGACCCGCGGGTCAGGATTTTTTCAAAAAAATGAAAAGTATCCAAAGCGTCTCAGACTCATGTCATATGATGCCCGAGATCCGAAAGGGCAGAAAAAGTTTGCGGAACCTGTTTCCCTGCTCTAGATTCTGAACAAGCTGCAGATACCTGAGTGCAGCTCAGGAGAGAAAAAGAAGGCAAAAAGTGTGACCCGCGGGTCAGGATTTTTTCAAAAAAATGAAAAGTATCCAAAGCGTCTCAGACCCGCGTCATATGGTGCCCGAGATCCGAAAGGGCAGAAAAAGTTTGCGGAACCTGTTTCCCTGCTCTAGATTCTGAACAAGCTGCAGATACCTGAGTGCAGCTCAGGAGAGAAAAAGAAGGCAAAAACTGTGACCTGCGGGTCAGGATTTTTTCAAAAAAATGAAAAGTATCCAAAGCGTCTCAAATTCGCGTCATATGATGCCCGAGATCCGAAAGGGCAGAAAAAGTTTGCGGAACCTGTTTCCCTGCTTTAGATTCTGAACAAGCTGCAGAAACCTGAGTGCAGCTCAGGAGAGAAAAAGAAGGCAAAAAGTGTGACCCGCGGGGTCAGGATTTTTTCAAAAAAATGAAAAGTATCCAAACCATCTCAAACTCGCATCATATGGTGCCCGAGATCCGAAAGGGCAGAAAAAGTTTGCGGAACCTGTTTCCCTGCTCTAGATTCTGAACAAGCTGCAGAAACCTGAGTGCAGCTCAGGAGAGAAAAAGAAGGCAAAAAGTGTGACCCGCGCGTCAGGATTTTTTCAAAAAAATGAAAAGTATCCAAAGTGTCTCAGACTCGCGTCATATGATGCCCGAGATCCGAAAGGGCAGAAAAAGTTTGCGGAACCTGTTTCCCTGCTCTAGATTCTGAACAAGCTGCAGAAACCTGAGTGCAGCTCAGGAGAGAAAAAGAAGGCAAAAACTGTGACCCGCAGGGTCAGGATTTTTTCAAAAAAATGAAAAGTATCCAAAGCGTCTCAGACTCACGTCATATGATGCCCGAGATCCGAAAGGGCAGAAAAAGTTTGCGGAACCTGTTTCCCTGCTCTAGATTCTGAACAAGCTGCAGAAACCTGAGTGCAGCTCAGGAGAGAAAAAGAAGTCAAAAAGTGTGAACCGCGGGTCAGGATTTTTTCAAAAAAATGAAAAGTATCCAAAGCGTCTCAAACTCGCGTCATATGATGCCCGAGATCCGAAAGGGCAGAAAAAGTTTGCGGAACCTGTTTCCCTGCTCTAGATTCTGAACAAGCTGCAGAAACCTGAGTGCAGCTCAGGAGAGAAAAAGAAGGCAAAAACTGTGACCCGCGGGTCAGGATTTTTTCAAAAAAATGAAAAGTATCCAAAGCGTCTCAGACTCGCATCATATGATGCCCGAGATCCGAAAGGGCAGAAAAACTTTGCGGAACCTGTTTCCCTGCTCTATATTCTGAACAAGCTGCAGAAACCTGAGTGCAGCTCAGGAGAAAAGAAGAAGGCAAAAACTGTGACCCGCGCGTCAGGATTTTTTCAAAAAAATGAAAAGTATCCAAAGCGTCTCAGACTCGCGTCATATGATGCCCGAGATCCGAAAGGGCAGAAAAAGTTTGCGGAACCTGTTTCCCTGCTCTAGATTCTGAACAAGCTGCAGAAACCTGAGTGCAGCTCAGGAGAGAAAAAGAAGGCAAAAACTGTGACCCGTGGGTCAGGATTTTTTCAAAAAAATGAAAAGTATCCAAAGCGTCTCAAACTCACGTCATATGATGCCCGAGATCCGAAAGGGCAGAAAAAGTTTGCGGAACCTGGTTCCCTGCTCTATATTTTGAACAAGCTGCAGAAACCTGAGTGCAGCTCAGGAGAAAAGAAGAAGGCAAAAACTGTGACCCGCGCGTCAGGATTTTTTCAAAAAAATGAAAAGTATCCAAAGCGTCTCAGACTCGCGTCATATGATGCCCGAGATCCAAAAGGGCAGAAAACGTTTGCGGAACCTGTTTCCCTGCTCTAGATTCTGAACAAGCTGCAGAAACCTGAGTGCAGCTCAGGAGAGAAAAAGAAGGCAAAAACTGTGACCCGCAGGGTCAGGATTTTTTCAAAAAAATGAAAAGTATCCAAAGCGTCTCAAACTCACGTCATATGATGCCCGAGATCCGAAAGGGCAGAAAAAGTTTGCGGAACCTGTTTCCCTGCTCTAGATTCTGAACAAGCTGCAGAAACCTGAGTGCAGCTCAGGAGAGAAAAAGAAGTCAAAAAGTGTGACCCGCGGGTCAGGATTTTTTCAAAAAAATGAAAAGTATCCAAAGCGTCTCAAACTCGCGTCATATGATGCCCGAGATCCGAAAGGGCAGAAAAAGTTTGCGGAACCTGTTTCCCTGCTCTAGATTCTGAACAAGCTGCAGAAACCTGAGTGCAGCTCAGGAGAGAAAAAGAAGGCAAAAACTGTGACCCGTGGGTCAGGATTTTTTCAAAAAAATGAAAAGTATCCAAAGCGTCTCAGACTCGCATCATATGATGCCCGAGATCCGAAAAGGGCAGAAAAAGTTTGCGGAACCTGTTTCCCTGCTCTAGATTCTGAACAAGCTGCAGATACCTGAGTGCAGCTCAGGAGAGAAAAAGAAGTCAAAAAGTGTGACCCGCGGGTCAGGATTTTTTCAAAAAAATGAAAAGTATCCAAAGCGTCTCAAACTCGCGTCATATGATGCCCGAGATCCGAAAGGGCAGAAAAAGTTTGCGGAACCTGTTTCCCTGCTCTAGATTCTGAACAAGCTGCAGAAACCTGAGTGCAGCTCAGGAGAGAAAAAGAAGGCAAAAACTGTGACCCGTGGGTCAGGATTTTTTCAAAAAAATGAAAAGTATCCAAAGCGTCTCAGACTCGCATCATATGATGCCCGAGATCCGAAAAGGGCAGAAAAAGTTTGCGGAACCTGTTTCCCTGCTCTAGATTCTGAACAAGCTGCAGAAACCTGAGTGCAGCTCAGGAGAGAAAAAGAAGGCAAAAAGTGTGACCCGCGGGTCAGGATTTTTTCAAAAAAATGAAAAGTATCCAAAGCGTCTCAGACTCGCATCATATGATGCCCGAGATCCGAAAGGGCAGAAAAAGTTTGCGGAACCTGTTTCCCTGCTCTAGATTCTGAACAAGCTGCAGATACCTGAGTGCAGCTCAGGAGAGGAAAAGAAGTCAAAAAGTGTGACCCGCGGGTCAGGATTTTTTCAAAAAAATGAAAAGTATCCAAAGCGTCTCAGACTCGCGTCATATGATGCCCGAGATCCGAAAGGGCAGAAAAAGTTTGTGGAACCTGTTTCCCTGCTCTAGATTCTGAACAAGCTGCAGAAACCTGAGTGCAGCTCAGGAGAGAAAAAGAAGGCGAAAACTGTGACCCGCAGGGTCAGGATTTTTTCAAATAAATGAAAAGTATCCAAAGCGTCTCAAACTCGCGTCATATGATCCCCTAGATCCGAAAGGGCAGAAAAACTTTGCGGAACCTGTTTCCCTGCTCTATATTCTGAACAAGCTGCAGAAACCTGAGTGCAGCTCAGGAGAGAAGAAGAAGGCAAAAACTGTGACCCGCGCGTCAGGATTTTTTCAAAAAAATGAAAAGTATCCAAAGCGTCTCAGACTCGCATCATATGATGCCCGAGATCCGAAAGGGCAGAAAAAGTTTGCGGAACCTGTCTCCCTGCTCTAGATTCTGAACAAGCTGCAGAAACCTGAGTGCAGCTCAGGAGAGAAAAAGAAGGCAAAAAGTGTGACCCGCGGGTCAGGATTTTTTCAAAAAAATGAAAAGTATCCAAAGCGTCTCAAACTCACGTCATATTATGCCCGAGATCCGAAAGGCAGAAAAAGTTTGCAGAACCTGTTTCCCTGCTCTAGATTCTGAACAAGCTGCAGAAACCTGAGTGCAGCTCAGGAGAGAAAAAGAAGGCAAAAAGTGTGACCCGCGGGTCAGGATTTTTTCAAAAAAATGAAAAGTATCCAAAGCATCTCAGACTCGCGTCATATGATGCCTGAGATCCAAAAGGGCAGAAAAAGTTTGCGGAACCTGTTTCCCTGCTCTAGATTCTGAACAAGCTGCAGAAACCTGAGTGCAGCTCAGGAGAGAAAAAGAAGGCAAAAACTGTGACCCGCGGGGTCAGGATTCTTTCAAAAAAATGAAAAGTATCCAAAGCGTCTCAGACTCGCGTCATATGATGCCCGAGATCCGAAAGGGCAGAAAAGGTTTGCGGAACCTGTTTCCCTGCTCTAGATTCTGAACAAGCTGCAGAAACCTGAGTGCAGCTCAGGAGAGAAAAAGAAGGCAAAAACTGTGACCCGCGGGTCAGGATTTTTTCAAAAAAATGAAAAGTATCCAAAGCGTCTCAAACTCACGTTGTCATGAACCTGTAATGGTCATGAGTTATTAAAAATCTGATGACAACCCTTTGGCTCCAGTAAGGGACTCTGGGAGATGGTTACAGTTAGAAAAGACAAGCCTTTGCCAATTTGTAAAGTTAAGTTTTATTTTCCAGCTGAAAACGGTTAGAAGAAGCCTTAACAGGCTGCACCTGTTTATCTTTGCTGATTAGCAAGTGCCTGGCACCCAAGGTCATCCTTGGCCTATGCAGTTGGAAAACACCGTTGGGAGGGGGGCCTGAAGGCGCGAAAATGTGAGAAACATCGAGAAGAAAGTTACATCAGTCAATTCCTGATTGGTCAATTAATCTTGGACCGTTAGGATCCTTTTCCCTTAAGTATAGGGCTAGGGACCCATAGCTTTTGTTCTCTGTTCTCTGCCTATGCTGACTGGCACCAGAGTTCCAAACCTTTTCTGCCTTATGGTTCCTGGGGTTGCTTATGGGAAGGCAACCTATGTCTGGTTCCATTGCTTTATGTTGAACATCCATCTCTCTTAGGAGAGGTGCCACGCAACCAACTACCTCGTATGTAAGTAGTTAGGTGAGTTAGTTTATTATTTTCTTGTTGTGTGTACGAATTCTCTTGTAAGAACCTAAACCCCTGTTGGGTGAATGGTCTTAAAGGATTACTTGCTGCTATATGATATGTGCACTTATATATTTTAATAAAGCTACTTCTATTTAACCTGGTGTGTTCATTTGAGAGGAGGGGTGGTTCTGAATTCAGTGTTTTGACCCAATCTCAGTCACTCACTACCAAAGAGGGTTAAGAAGTTAAAAGCTTGGATTTTAAGTGTTAAACCAGAGGTGCCTGGCAAGGAGTGTAACTGTGACTCTTGCCTTTTAGGACCTTGGTTTTATATACCTTCTGGGCTCAGAGATCCCCTGGCTCTGAGTGGACCAGTATACAGGGGTGGTGGCAGCCTACCTTCTACCTTGCAGGGTTGTTGTGAGCGTACACAGCCTTGGCAAGGGGGAAGTAATAGCTTTTTGGTTCCAGTCTCATTTCCCTAAGGGTGGGGGTCTGAGCCTGATGCATGATCCCGGGACCTTGAGGGTCGGGCGGGCATGACACACGTCATATGATGCCCGAGATCCGAAAGGGCAGAAAAAGTTTGCGGAACCTGTTTCCCTGCTCTAGATTCTGAACAAGCTGCAGAAACCTGAGGGCAGCTCAGGAAAGAAAAAGCAGGCAAAAAGTGTGACCCGCGTTTTTCAAAAAAATGAAAAGTATCCAAAGCGTCTCAAATTCGCGTCATATGATGCCCGAAATCCGAAAGGGCAGAAAAAGTTTGCAGAACGTGTTTCCCTGCTCTAGATTCTGAACAAGTTGCAGAAACCTGAGTGTAGCTCAGGAGAGAAAAAGAAGGCAAAAACTGTGACCCGCGGGGTCAGGGTTTTTTCAAAACAATGAAAAGTATCCAAAGCATCTCAAACTAGCGTCATATGGTGCCCGAGATCCAAAAGGGCAGAAAAAGTTTGCGGAACCTGTTTCCCTGCTCTAGATTCTGAACAAGCTGCAGAAACCTGAGTGCACCTCAGGAGAGAAAAAGAAGGCAAAAACTGTGACCCGCGGGTCAGGATTTTTTCAAAAAAATGAAAAGTATCCAAAGCGTCTCAGACTCGCGTCATATGATGCCCGAGATCCGAAAGGGCAGAAAAAGTTTGCGGAACCTGTTTCCCTGCTCTAGATTCTGAACAAGCTGCAGATACCTGAGTGCAGCTCAGGAGAGAAAAAGAAGGCAAAAACTGTGACCCGCGGGGTCAGGATTTTTTCAAAAAAATGAAAAGTATCCAAAGCGTCTCAGACTCGCGTCATATGATGCCCGAGATCCGAAAGGGCAGAAAAAGTTTGTGGAACCTGTTTCCCTGCTCTAGATTCTGAACAAGCTGCAGAAACCTGAGTGCAGCTCAGGAGAGAAAAAGAAGGCGAAAACTGTGACCCGCAGGGTCAGGATTTTTTCAAATAAATGAAAAGTATCCAAAGCGTCTCAAACTCGCGTCATATGATCCCCTAGATCCGAAAGGGCAGAAAAACTTTGCGGAACCTGTTTCCCTGCTCTATATTCTGAACAATCTGCAGAAACCTGAGTGCAGCTCAGGAGAGAAGAAGAAGGCAAAAACTGTGACCCGCGCGTCAGGATTTTTTCAAAAAAATGAAAAGTATCCAAAGCGTCTCAGACTCGCGTCATATGATGCCCGAGATCCGAAAGGGCAGAAAAAGTTTGCGGAACCTGTTTCCCTGCTCTAGATTCTGAACAAGCTGCAGAAACCTGAGTGCAGCTCAGGAGAGAAAAAGAAGGCAAAAACTGTGACCCGCAGGGTCAGGATTTTTTCAAAAAAATGAAAAGTATCCAAAGCGTCTCAGACTCACGTCATATGATGCCCGAGATCCGAAAGGGCAGAAAAAGTTTGCGGAACCTGTTTCCCTGCTCTAGATTCTGAACAAGCTGCAGAAACCTGAGTGCAGCTCAGGAGAGAAAAAGAAGTGAAAAAGTGTGACCCGCGGGTCAGGATTTTTTCAAAAAAATGAAAAGTATCCAAAGCGTCTCAAACTCGCGTCATATGATGCCCGAGATCCGAAAGGGCAGAAAAAGTTTGCGGAACCTGTTTCCCTGCTCTAGATTCTGAACAAGCTGCAGAAACCTGAGTGCAGCTCAGGAGAGAAAAAGAAGGCAAAATCTGTGACCCGTGGGTCAGGATTTTTTCAAAAAAATGAAAAGTATCCAAAGCGTCTCAGACTCGCATCATATGATGCCCGAGATCCGAAAAGGGCAGAAAAAGTTTGCGGAACCTGTTTCCCTGCTCTAGATTCTGAACAAGCTGCAGAAACCTGAGTGCAGCTCAGGAGAGAAAAAGAAGGCAAAAACTGTGACCCGCGGGTCAGGATTTTTTCAAAAAAATGAAAAGTATCCAAAGCGTCTCAAACTCACGTCATATGATGCCCGAGATCCGAAAGGGCAGAAAAAGTTTGCGGAACCTGTTTCCCTGCTCTAGATTCTGAACAAGCTGCAGAAACCTGAGTGCAGCTCAGGAGAGAAAAAGAAGTCAAAAAGTGTGACCCGCGGGTCAGGATTTTTTCAAAAAAATGAAAAGTATCCAAAGCGTCTCAAACTCGCGTCATATGATGCCCGAGATCCGAAAGGGCAGAAAAGGTTTGCGGAACCTGTTTCCCTGCTCTAGATTCTGAACAAGCTGCAGAAACCTGAGTGCAGCTCAGGAGAGAAAAAGAAGGCAAAAACTGTGACCCGCGGGTCAGGATTTTTTCAAAAAAATGAAAAGTATCCAAAGCGTCTCAAACTCACGTTGTCATGAACCTGTAATGGTCATGAGTTATTAAAAATCTGATGACAACCCTTTGGCTCCAGTAAGGGACTCTGGGAGATGGTTACAGTTAGAAAAGACAAGCCTTTGCCAATTTGTAAAGTTAAGTTTTATTTTCCAGCTGAAAACGGTTAGAAGAAGCCTTAACAGGCTGCACCTGTTTATCTTTGCTGATTAGCAAGTGCCTGGCACCCAAGGTCATCCTTGGCCTATGCAGTTGGAAAACACCGTTGGGAGGGGGGCCTGAAGGCGCGAAAATGTGAGAAACATCGAGAAGAAAGTTACATCAGTCAATTCCTGATTGGTCAATTAATCTTGGACCGTTAGGATCCTTTTCCCTTAAGTATAGGGCTAGGGACCCATAGCTTTTGTTCTCTGTTCTCTGCCTATGCTGACTGGCACCAGAGTTCCAAACCTTTTCTGCCTTATGGTTCCTGGGGTTGCTTATGGGAAGGCAACCTATGTCTGGTTCCATTGCTTTATGTTGAACATCCATCTCTCTTAGGAGAGGTGCCACGCAACCAACTACCTCGTATGTAAGTAGTTAGGTGAGTTAGTTTATTATTTTCTTGTTGTGTGTACGAATTCTCTTGTAAGAACCTAAACCCCTGTTGGGTGAATGGTCTTAAAGGATTACTTGCTGCTATATGATATGTGCACTTATATATTTTAATAAAGCTACTTCTATTTAACCTGGTGTGTTCATTTGAGAGGAGGGGTGGTTCTGAATTCAGTGTTTTGACCCAATCTCAGTCACTCACTACCAAAGAGGGTTAAGAAGTTAAAAGCTTGGATTTTAAGTGTTAAACCAGAGGTGCCTGGCAAGGAGTGTAACTGTGACTCTTGCCTTTTAGGACCTTGGTTTTATATACCTTCTGGGCTCAGAGATCCCCTGGCTCTGAGTGGACCAGTATACAGGGGTGGTGGCAGCCTACCTTCTACCTTGCAGGGTTGTTGTGAGCGTACACAGCCTTGGCAAGGGGGAAGTAATAGCTTTTTGGTTCCAGTCTCATTTCCCTAAGGGTGGGGGTCTGAGCCTGATGCATGATCCCGGGACCTTGAGGGTCGGGCGGGAATGACACACGTCATATGATGCCCGAGATCCGAAAGGGCAGAAAAAGTTTGCGGAACCTGTTTCCCTGCTCTAGATTCTGAACAAGCTGCAGAAACCTGAGTGCAGCTCAGGAAAGAAAAAGCAGGCAAAAAGTGTGACCCGCGTTTTTCAAAAAAATGAAAAGTATCCAAAGCGTCTCAAATTCGCGTCATATGATGCCCGAAATCCGAAAGGGCAGAAAAAGTTTGCAGAACGTGTTTCCCTGCTCTAGATTCTGAACAAGCTGCAGAAACCTGAGTGTAGCTCAGTAGAGAAAAAGAAGGCAAAAACTGTGACCCGCGGGGTCAGGGTTTTTTCAAAACAATGAAAAGTATCCAAAGCATCTCAAACTCGCGTCATATGGTGCCCGAGATCCAAAAGGGCAGAAAAAGTTTGCGGAACCTGTTTCCCTGCTCTAGATTCTGAACAAGCTGCAGAAACCTGAGTGCACCTCAGGAGAGAAAAAGAAGGCAAAAACTGTGACCCGCGGGTCAGGATTTCTTCAAAAAAATGAAAAGTATCCAAAGCGTCTCAGACTCATGTCATATGATGCCCGAGATCCGAAAGGGCAGAAAAAGTTTGCGGAACCTGTTTCCCTGCTCTAGATTCTGAACAAGCTGCAGATACCTGAGTGCAGCTCAGGAGAGAAAAAGAAGGCAAAAAGTGTGACCCGCGGGTCAGGATTTTTTCAAAAAAATGAAAAGTATCCAAAGCGTCTCAGACCCGCGTCATATGGTGCCCGAGATCCGAAAGGGCAGAAAAAGTTTGCGGAACCTGTTTCCCTGCTCTAGATTCTGAACAAGCTGCAGATACCTGAGTGCACCTCAGGAGAGAAAAAGAAGGCAAAAACTGTGACCTGCGGGTCAGGATTTTTTCAAAAAAATGAAAAGTATCCAAAGCGTCTCAAATTCGCGTCATATGATGCCCGAGATCCGAAAGGGCAGAAAAAGTTTGCGGAACCTGTTTCCCTGCTTTAGATTCTGAACAAGCTGCAGAAACCTGAGTGCAGCTCAGGAGAGAAAAAGAAGGCAAAAAGTGTGACCCGCGGGGTCAGGATTTTTTCAAAAAAATGAAAAGTATCCAAACCATCTCAAACTCGCGTCATATGGTGCCCGAGATCCGAAAGGGCAGAAAAAGTTTGCGGAACCTGTTTCCCTGCTCTAGATTCTGAACAAGCTGCAGAAACCTGAGTGCAGCTCAGGAGAGAAGAAGAAGGCAAAAACTGTGACCCGCGCGTCAGGATTTTTTCAAAAAAATGAAAAGTATCCAAAGCGTCTCAGACTCGCGTCATATGATGCCCGAGATCCGAAAGGGCAGAAAAAGTTTGCGGAACCTGTTTCCCTGCTCTAGATTCTGAACAAGCTGCAGATACCTGAGTGCAGCTCAGGAGAGAAAAAGAAGGCAAAAAGTGTGACCCGCGGGTCAGGATTTTTTCAAAAAAATGAAAAGTATCCAAAGCGTCTCAAACTCGCGTCATATGATGCCCGAGATCCGAAAGGGCAGAAAAAGTTTGTGGAACCTGTTTCCCTGCTCTAGATTCTGAACAAGCTGCAGAAACCTGAGTGCAGCTCAGGAGAGAAAAAGAAGGCAAAAACTGTGACCCGCGGGTCAGGATTTTTTCAAAAAAATGAAAAGTATCCAAAGCGTCTCAGACTCGCATCATATGATGCCCGAGATCCGAAAAGGGCAGAAAAAGTTTGCGGAACCTGTTTCCCTGCTCTAGATTCTGAACAAGCTGCAGAAACCTGAGTGCAGCTCAGGAGAGAAAAAGAAGGCAAAAACTGTGACCCGCGGGTCAGGATTTTTTCAAAAAAATGAAAAGTATCCAAAGCGTCTCAGACTCGCATCATATGATGCCCGAGATCCGAAAGGGCAGAAAAAGTTTGCGGAACCTGTTTCCCTGCTCTAGATTCTGAACAAGCTGCAGATACCTGAGTGCAGCTCAGGAGAGAAAAAGAAGGCGAAAACTGTGACCCGCAGGGTCAGGATTTTTTCAAAAAAATGAAAAGTATCCAAAGCGTCTCAGACCCGCGTCATATGGTGCCCGAGATCCGAAAGGGCAGAAAAAGTTTGCGGAACCTGTTTCCCTGCTCTAGATTCTGAACAAGCTGCAGATACCTGAGTGCAGCTCAGGAGAGAAAAAGAAGGCAAAAACTGTGACCTGCGGGTCAGGATTTTTTCAAAAAAATGAAAAGTATCCAAAGCGTCTCAAATTCGCGTCATATGATGCCCGAGATCCGAAAGGGCAGAAAAAGTTTGCGGAACCTGTTTCCCTGCTTTAGATTCTGAACAAGCTGCAGAAACCTGAGTGCAGCTCAGGAGAGAAAAAGAAGGCAAAAAGTGTGACCCGCGGGGTCAGGATTTTTTCAAAAAAATGAAAAGTATCCAAACCATCTCAAACTCGCGTCATATGGTGCCCGAGATCCAAAAGGGCAGAAAAAGTTTGCGGAACCTGTTTCCCTGCTCTAGATTCTGAACAAGCTGCAGAAACCTGAGTGCAGCTCAGGAGAGAAAAAGAAGGCAAAAACTGTGACCCGCGGGGTCAGGATTCTTTCAAAAAAATGAAAAGTATCCAAAGCGTCTCAGACTCGCGTCATATGATGCCCGAGATCCGAAAGGGCAGAAAAAGTTTGCGGAACCTGTTTCCCTGCTCTAGATTCTGAACAAGCTGCAGAAACCTGAGTGCAGCTCAGGAGAGAAAAAGAAGGCAAAAACTGTGACCCGCGGGTCAGGATTTTTTCAAAAAAATGAAAAGTATCCAAAGCGTCTCAAACTCACGTTGTCATGAACCTGTAATGGTCATGAGTTATTAAAAATCTGATGACAACCCTTTGGCTCCAGTAAGGGACTCTGGGAGATGGTTACAGTTAGAAAAGACAAGCCTTTGCCAATTTGTAAAGTTAAGTTTTATTTTCCAGCTGAAAACGGTTAGAAGAAGCCTTAACAGGCTGCACCTGTTTATCTTTGCTGATTAGCAAGTGCCTGGCACCCAAGGTCATCCTTGGCCTATGCAGTTGGAAAACACCGTTGGGAGGGGGGCCTGAAGGCGCGAAAATGTGAGAAACATCGAGAAGAAAGTTACATCAGTCAATTCCTGATTGGTCAATTAATCTTGGACCGTTAGGATCCTTTTCCCTTAAGTATAGGGCTAGGGACCCATAGCTTTTGTTCTCTGTTCTCTGCCTATGCTGACTGGCACCAGAGTTCCAAACCTTTTCTGCCTTATGGTTCCTGGGGTTGCTTATGGGAAGGCAACCTATGTCTGGTTCCATTGCTTTATGTTGAACATCCATCTCTCTTAGGAGAGGTGCCACGCAACCAACTACCTCGTATGTAAGTAGTTAGGTGAGTTAGTTTATTATTTTCTTGTTGTGTGTACGAATTCTCTTGTAAGAACCTAAACCCCTGTTGGGTGAATGGTCTTAAAGGATTACTTGCTGCTATATGATATGTGCACTTATATATTTTAATAAAGCTACTTCTATTTAACCTGGTGTGTTCATTTGAGAGGAGGGGTGGTTCTGAATTCAGTGTTTTGACCCAATCTCAGTCACTCACTACCAAAGAGGGTTAAGAAGTTAAAAGCTTGGATTTTAAGTGTTAAACCAGAGGTGCCTGGCAAGGAGTGTAACTGTGACTCTTGCCTTTTAGGACCTTGGTTTTATATACCTTCTGGGCTCAGAGATCCCCTGGCTCTGAGTGGACCAGTATACAGGGGTGGTGGCAGCCTACCTTCTACCTTGCAGGGTTGTTGTGAGCGTACACAGCCTTGGCAAGGGGGAAGTAATAGCTTTTTGGTTCCAGTCTCATTTCCCTAAGGGTGGGGGTCTGAGCCTGATGCATGATCCCGGGACCTTGAGGGTCGGGCGGGCATGACACACGTCATATGATGCCCGAGATCCGAAAGGGCAGAAAAAGTTTGCGGAACCTGTTTCCCTGCTCTAGATTCTGAACAAGCTGCAGAAACCTGAGTGCAGCTCAGGAAAGTAAAAGCAGGCAAAAAGTGTGACCCGCGTTTTTCAAAAAAATGAAAAGTATCCAAAGCGTCTCAAATTCGCGTCATATGATGCCCGAAATCCGAAAGGGCAGAAAAAGTTTGCAGAACGTGTTTCCCTGCTCTAGATTCTGAACAAGCTGCAGAAACCTGAGTGTAGCTCAGGAGAGAAAAAGAAGGCAAAAACTGTGACCCGCGGGGTCAGGGTTTTTTCAAAACAATGAAAAGTATCCAAAGCATCTCAAACTCGCGTCATATGGTGCCCGAGATCCAAAAGGGCAGAAAAAGTTTGCGGAACCTGTTTCCCTGCTCTAGATTCTGAACAAGCTGCAGATACCTGAGTGCAGCTCAGGAGAGAAAAAGATGGCAAAAAGTGTGACCCGCGGGTCAGGATTTTTTCAAAAAAATGAAAAGTATCCAAAGCGTCTCAGACCCGCGTCATATGGTGCCTGAGATCCGAAAGGGCAGAAAAAGTTTGCGGAACCTGTTTCCCTGCTCTAGATTCTGAACAAGCTGCAGATACCTGAGTGCAGCTCAGGAGAGAAAAAGAAGTCAAAAAGTGTGACCTGCGGGTCAGGATTTTTTCAAAAAAATGAAAAGTATCCAAAGCGTCTCAAATTCGCGTCATATGATGCCCGAGATCCGAAAGGGCAGAAAAAGTTTGCGGAACCTGTTTCCCTGCTTTAGATTCTGAACAAGCTGCAGAAACCTGAGTGCAGCTCAGGAGAGAAAAAGAAGGCAAAAAGTGTGACCCGCGGGGTCAGGATTTTTTCAAAAAAATGAAAAGTATCCAAACCATCTCAAACTCGCGTCATATGGTGCCCGAGATCCGAAAGGGCAGAAAAAGTTTGCGGAACCTGTTTCCCTGCTCTAGATTCTGAACAAGCTGCAGAAACCTGAGTGCAGCTCAGGAGAGAAGAAGAAGGCAAAAACTGTGACCCGCGCGTCAGGATTTTTTCAAAAAAATGAAAAGTATCCAAAGCGTCTCAGACTCGCGTCATATGATGCCCGAGATCCGAAAGGGCAGAAAAAGTTTGCGGAACCTTTTTCCTGCTCTAGATTCTGAACAAGCTGCAGAAACCTGAGTGCAGCTCAGGAGAGAAAAAGAAGGCAAAAAGTGTGACCCGCGGGTCAGGATTTTTTCAAAAAAATGAAAAGTATCCAAAGCGTCTCAAACTCACGTCATATGATGCCCGAGATCCGAAAGGGCAGAAAAAGTTTGCGGAACCTGTTTCCCTGCTCTAGATTCTGAACAAGCTGCAGAAACCTGAGTGCAGCTCAGGAGAGAAAAAGAAGGCAAAAAGTGTGACCCGCGGGTCAGGATTTTTTCAAAAAAATGAAAAGTATCCAAAGCGTCTCAAACTCACGTCATATGATGCCCGAGATCCGAAAGGGCAGAAAAAGTTTGCGGAACCTGTTTCCCTGCTCTAGATTCTGAACAAGCTGCAGAAACCTGAGTGCAGCTCAGGAGAGAAAAAGAAGGCAAAAACTGTGACCCGCAGGGTCAGGATTTTTTCAAAAAAATGAAAAGTATCCAAAGCGTCTCAGACTCACGTCATATGATGCCCGAGATCCGAAAGGGCAGAAAAAGTTTGCGGAACCTGTTTCCCTGCTCTAGATTCTGAACAAGCTGCAGAAACCTGAGTGCAGCTCAGGAGAGAAAAAGAAGTCAAAAACTGTGACCCGCGGGTCAGGATTTTTTCAAAAAAATGAAAAGTATCCAAAGCGTCTCAAACTCGCGTCATATGATGCCCGAGATCCGAAAGGGCAGAAAAAGTTTGCGGAACCTGTTTCCCTGCTCTAGATTCTGAACAAGCTGCAGAAACCTGAGTGCAGCTCAGGAGAGAAAAAGAAGGCAAAAACTGTGACCCGCGGGTCAGGATTTTTTCAAAAAAATGAAAAGTATCCAAAGCGTCTCAGACTCGCATCATATGATGCCCGAGATCCGAAAAGGGCAGAAAAAGTTTGCGGAACCTGTTTCCCTGCTCTAGATTCTGAACAAGCTGCAGAAACCTGAGTGCAGCTCAGGAGAGAAAAAGAAGGCAAAAAGTGTGACCCGCGGGTCAGGATTTTTTCAAAAAAATGAAAAGTATCCAAAGCGTCTCAAACTCGCGTCATATGATCCCCTAGATCCGAAAGGGCAGAAAAACTTTGCGGAACCTGTTTCCCTGCTCTATATTCTGAACAAGCTGCAGAAACCTGAGTGCAGCTCAGGAGAGAAGAAGAAGGCAAAAACTGTGAGCCGCGGGGTCAGGATTTTTTCAAAAAAATGAAAAGTATCCAAAGCGTCTCAGACTCGCGTCATATGATGCCCGAGATCCGAAAGGGCAGAAAAAGTTTGCGGAACCTGTTTCCCTGCTCTAGATTCTGAACAAGCTGCAGAAACCTGAGTGCAGCTCAGGAGAGAAAAAGAAGGCAAAAACTGTGACCCGCAGGGTCAGGATTTTTTCAAAAAAATGAAAAGTATCCAAAGCGTCTCAGACTCACGTCATATGATGCCCGAGATCCGAAAGGGCAGAAAAAGTTTGCGGAACCTGTTTCCCTGCTCCAGATTCTGAACAAGCTGCAGAAACCTGAGTGCAGCTCAGGAGAGAAAAAGAAGTCAAAAAGTGTGACCCGCGGGTCAGGATTTTTTCAAAAAAATGAAAAGTATCCAAAGCGTCTCAAACTCGCGTCATATGATGCCCGAGATCCGAAAGGGCAGAAAAAGTTTGCGGAACCTGTTTCCCTGCTCTAGATTCTGAATAAGCTGCAGAAACCTGAGTGCAGCTCAGGAGAGAAAAAGAAGGCAAAAACTGTGACCCGTGGGTCAGGATTTTTTCAAAAAAATGAAAAGTATCCAAAGCGTCTCAGACTCGCGTCATATGATGCCCGAGATCCGAAAAGGGCAGAAAAAGTTTGCGGAACCTGTTTCCCTGCTCTAGATTCTGAACAAGCTGCAGAAACCTGAGTGCAGCTCAGGAGAGAAAAAGCAGGCAAAAAGTGTGACCCGCGGGGTCAGGATTTTTTCAAAAAAATGAAAAGTATCCAAAGCGTCTCAGACTCGCATCATATGATGCCCGAGATCCGAAAGGGCAGAAAAAGTTTGCGGAACCTGTTTCCCTGCTCTAGATTCTGAACAAGCTGCAGAAACCTGAGTGCAGCTCAGGAGAGAAAAAGAAGGCAAAAAGTGTGACCCGCGGGTCAGGATTTTTTCAAAAAAATGAAAAGTATCCATAGCGTCTCAGACTCACGTCATATGATGCCCGAGATCCGAAAGGGCAGAAAAAGTTTGCGGAACCTGTTTCCCTGCTCCAGATTCTGAACAAGCTGCAGAAACCTGAGTGCAGCTCAGGAGAGAAAAAGAAGTCAAAAAGTGTGACCCGCGGGTCAGGATTTTTTCAAAAAAATGAAAAGTATCCAAAGCGTCTCAAACTCGCGTCATATGATGCCCGAGATCCGAAAGGGCAGAAAAAGTTTGCGGAACCTGTTTCCCTGCTCTAGATTCTGAATAAGCTGCAGAAACCTGAGTGCAGCTCAGGAGAGAAAAAGAAGGCAAAAACTGTGACCCGTGGGTCAGGATTTTTTCAAAAAAATGAAAAGTATCCAAAGCGTCTCAGACTCGCATCATATGATGCCCGAGATCCGAAAAGGGCAGAAAAAGTTTGCGGAACCTGTTTCCCTGCTCTAGATTCTGAACAAGCTGCAGAAACCTGAGTGCAGCTCAGGAGAGAAAAAGCAGGCAAAAAGTGTGACCCGCGGGGTCAGGATTTTTTCAAAAAAATGAAAAGTATCCAAAGCGTCTCAGACTCGCATCATATGATGCCCGAGATCCGAAAGGGCAGAAAAAGTTTGCGGAACCTGTTTCCCTGCTCTAGATTCTGAACAAGCTGCAGAAACCTGAGTGCAGCTCAGGAGAGAAAAAGAAGGCAAAAAGTGTGACCCGCGGGTCAGGATTTTTTCAAAAAAATGAAAAGTATCCAAAGCGTCTCAGACTCGCATCATATGATGCCCGAGATCCGAAAAGGGCAGAAAAAGTTTGCGGAACCTGTTTCCCTGCTCTAGATTCTGAACAAGCTGCAGAAACCTGAGTGCAGCTCAGGAGAGAAAAAGAAGGCAAAACCTGTGACCCGCAGGTCAGGATTTTTTCAAAAAAATGAAAAGTATCCAAAGCGTCTCAGACTCGCATCATATGATGCCCGAGATCCGAAAGGGCAGAAAAAGTTTGCGGAACCTGTTTCCCTGCTCTAGATTCTGAACAAGCTGCAGAAACCTGAGTGCAGCTCAGGAGAGAAAAAGATGGCAAAAAGTGTGACCCGCGGGTCAGGATTTTTTCAAAAAAATGAAAAGTATCCAAAGCGTCTCAGACTCGCATCATATGATGCCCGAGATCCGAAAAGGGCAGAAAAAGTTTGCGGAACCTGTTTCCCTGCTCTAGATTCTGAACAAGCTGCAGAAACCTGAGTGCAGCTCAGGAGAGAAAAAGAAGGCAAAACCTGTGACCCGCGGGGTCAGGATTTTTTCAAAAAATAAAAAGTATCCAAAGCGTCTCAGACTCGCATCATATGATGCCCGAGATCCGAAAGGGCAGAAAAAGTTTGCGGAACCTGTCTCCCTGCTCTAGATTCTGAACAAGCTGCAGAAACCTGAGTGCAGCTCAGGAGAGAAAAAGAAGTCAAAAAGTGTGACCCGCGGGTCAGGATTTTTTCAAAAAAATGAAAAGTATCCAAAGCGTCTCAAACTCGCGTCATATGATGCCCGAGATCCGAAAGGGCAGAAAAAGTTTGCGGAACCTGTTTCCCTGCTCTAGATTCTGAACAAGCTGCAGAAACCTGAGTGCAGCTCAGGAGAGAAAAAGAAGGCAAAAACTGTGACCCGTGGGTCAGGATTTTTTCAAAAAAATGAAAAGTATCCAAAGCGTCTCAGACTCGCATCATATGATGCCCGAGATCCGAAAGGGCAGAAAAAGTTTGCGGAACCTGTCTCCCTGCTCTAGATTCTGAACAAGCTGCAGAAACCTGAGTGCAGCTCAGGAGAGAAAAAGAAGGCAAAAAGTGTGACCCGCGGGTCAGGATTTTTTCAAAAAAATGAAAAGTATCCAAAGCGTCTCAAACTCACGTCATATTATGCCCGAGATCCGAAAGGCAGAAAAAGTTTGCAGAACCTGTTTCCCTGCTCTAGATTCTGAACAAGCTGCAGAAACCTGAGTGCAGCTCAGGAGAGAAAAAGAAGGCAAAAAGTGTGACCCGCGGGTCAGGATTTTTTCAAAAAAATGAAAAGTATCCAAAGCATCTCAGACTCGCGTCATATGATGCCCAAGATCCAAAAGGGCAGAAAAAGTTTGCGGAACCTGTTTCCCTGCTCTAGATTCTGAACAAGCTGCAGAAACCTGAGTGCAGCTCAGGAGAGAAAAAGAAGGCAAAAACTGTGACCCGCGGGGTCAGGATTCTTTCAAAAAAATGAAAAGTATCCAAAGCGTCTCAGACTCGCGTCATATGATGCCCGAGATCCGAAAGGGCAGAAAAAGTTTGCGGAACCTGTTTCCCTGCTCTAGATTCTGAACAAGCTGCAGAAACCTGAGTGCAGCTCAGGAGAGAAAAAGAAGGCAAAAACTGTGACCCGCGGGTCAGGATTTTTTCAAAAAAATGAAAAGTATCCAAAGCGTCTCAAACTCACGTTGTCATGAACCTGTAATGGTCATGAGTTATTAAAAATCTGATGACAACCCTTTGGCTCCAGTAAGGGACTCTGGGAGGTGGTTACAGTTAGAAAAGACAAGCCTTTGCCAATTTGTAAAGTTAAGTTTTATTTTCCAGCTGAAAACGGTTAGAAGAAGCCTTAACAGGCTGCACCTGTTTATCTTTGCTGATTAGCAAGTGCCTGGCACCCAAGGTCATCCTTGGCCTATGCAGTTGGAAAACACCGTTGGGAGGGGGGCCTGAAGGCGCGAAAATGTGAGAAACATCGAGAAGAAAGTTACATCAGTCACTTCCTGATTGGTCAATTAATCTTGGACCGTTAGGATCCTTTTCCCTTAAGTATAGGGCTAGGGACCCATAGCTTTTGTTCTCTGTTCTCTGCCTATGCTGACTGGCACCAGAGTTCCAAACCTTTTCTGCCTTATGGTTCCTGGGGTTGCTTATGGGAAGGCAACCTATGTCTGGTTCCATTGCTTTATGTTGAACA